>NC_141032.1:31950000-32297500 GCF_052040795.2 Danio rerio
CACTGTCCTGGCACTTCTGTGCCCTGCATTCACGACAATATCTAGGCCTTCATATGAATGATACATGCAAACAGCAGACGACTTAATCTAATCTAATTATGCTTAATGACAACAGTCAAACAATGTCCTTTTAACATTCACAAAGATGTTAAATAACACTACACACAAAGAATTGACGTGCTATTATGTTTGAATAAATGATCCCTATATCTTTAACTGGAGAGGCTATAACTCAATCTTTCAAAAAGCTGCAACAGGGAAGAATTTTATTCATGAGATGCCTTTGAGAATCATTTCATAAACAGGAAGACAGTTTTGCAATCTAATGACCATTGTTCTCCTTTGTGAATGTGTGCATTGCATTGGATTTTGCTATTTCTCGGCAGAGCTGGTAAATTGTTCTTTTGTGATCATCAACTCAATCCGGTGTAATACTCTGAGCAATGTGCTTTAATATTAGTGCCATTACATGTGCCTTAAAGAAGCCATTTATTCGGTGTTCAAAGAGACATAATTATCTATTTATCATGGATGGAATGTGTTTTTACTGCAGTTACGGCTCAAGGTTGCTAAAGGCTATATGACTGCATCATATGATTCTATCCTGCCGTTTCTATTCTCCTGACCAAAGCCTGAGCCAAGCAGAGAATTTTGAGTACTAAATGTCTGGTTCCTGACAGATGTCAGACGAAATCTGTATTCTTTTGAAAGCAGACCTTTTGGGTCTTGAATAACACCAAACCTGATAGGCAATGGTTGCAGTCAACACACACTGAGACACTCACACATACCTGTATATATGGTTTATGTTGTATTGTATACTGTAAAAAACACTTATTATATGGCCCTACCCCTAAATGGAAGCTAGTTTTTAAACACAACCTAGTCTCATGCTGAGTTTACCCCAGACACGGAAGAAGCATCAAGCGCCAGTGATTTACGTTAAGTCAATGCACAGATGAAATTAGAAATCCTGCGGTGCCAAACGCGTGAATGAGGTGGCACAAATAACGCTCTTGATGCGCGTTTCATGCTAAACACTTAAGTTCCAAAAATCAGAACTTCAGCAGACATTCGTGCCACGTTAACCAATCAGGAGCTTTCTCTTGTAGAGGCGTGCTTTTTACATAGCACCTGTTGATGGTTTCCCGGGGAAAAATCCTACTGCCTACACCGGACTCAGACACGGCTCCAAATGAATCTACGTTGTATTTCAGCCTTCATAAAGCACATAAACACAGTTATTCTCTCTATAAAATCCATGTTAACTATTAAGCAACTAAGCTACAGTGTCCGGGCAGACACTTTAAGGCAAGTAATTTCACTCAGCAGCCATCTTTAAAATGCTCAGGCATTCTGTTTGAATGGGGAAACATTAAATTCTCTACTACTATTTGCCAAGCTTAAGATTACATTACATATTTGAGACCACCAATAAAATTTAACAACAACTGTCTCATAAATTCAGTTTTGGACTCGAAAAAAACGTGATCACAACACCAACCTCATTTATGGCCGTTCTACACATTAGCTGCATCCGAAATCGCCTATTTCTCAGTGAGTACCACATTTGAATGAAAATTTACTGCTCGACCGTTAGAAATGTATATATACAGTATGAATGTGACTGGCATGAATAAAACTAGAATTACTGCATCCACCATTTTGTCATGATCATGTGATCATACTACCCACGTCAGTTGCATCGCTTCACTCCCATTTAAAAGTTCTCTCACAGTGCATCATGCGATAGCGTAGCGTTGATTGGATGCACACTTCAGAATCTCCCAAGAAGTTGTAGACCATTCGGGTATTTCTCTGATACTGTTTTTAGTGTACTATATAGTATGGAAGTATACAATTTTGGACGCAGCCACTATCATCCTCTGGATAATGCCTCATTCACACTAGTAGCAACTTTGTAACTGCCTGTCACTCTGGGTGTCAACCTGCTGCAATAAAATACAAAAGGCCTCTGAGCAAGCTGAGAGAAGATCGCATGACCTCTGGTGGGGCTCCTATTGGCTGTTTCTCAAGAAAGTTGCTTTTTTGCTTTGTTGCGTCGCTCAATGTGCCCACCTGATCCCCAACGGTCACTGTTAGACGGCGTAGATGGAGATCCCCGGAAGTAGCTCGCTCTGCGTTCAAACAAACGGACACTTTTTGTTTTGCCACTGTGAGTCGCTCGTAGTGTGAATGAGGCCTAAAGCTTCATAAGATCGTGCTGGTCTTTTGAAGTAATTCACAACATGGTCTAAATGGCGAATCTCCTCCAGAAATGACAGCGACTCTTTTGAGTAATTTGAGTAGTTGCTGCTATCATGTTGTGTGCATTTGACAGGACGGACTGTACTGTACCTTGCATTTGTTTCATACAAAACCAATTCACTTGCTTTCAAATGAACTTGGTTCATTTAAAAATACAGATTTCAAGCTTTATTTGGATATATTTCTTATGTCTGTAAAGCTAGTATTCGCTGAGATTCTTGTACATTTGTCGACTACACAAACTGTTGTAAAAGCACCCCTCTAGATTGAAGTTCTCGCCCATTAGAAACGTCAGTCTATTGCAGTCGACGATTCCTGTACCAGTACATGTAGGCTGGGCTTAATTAGCTTTTTTTGATCCTTACACTTTTCCCCATTTAAAACTACACAGGTGACATGTCTTGTGTATTCTAAAGTCTTTATCTTAATAGAGTACATCTACAGTAGGTCATACTAGACCCATGTCATTATACAAATTCATGTCCTTGTAAACCACCAAAAACAGTACAAACACACACAAAAACAAACACGACAGCAGCAAACCCAATTTCCCTGGAATGATTTCAAGATGTAAACAGAAGTTAAATATAGGCTGTTTAGACTGTTTTTTCAAGACCGAGTAGCTGTTAAGGCAACCCACTGACTAGGTAATTTTTAAAACGTAGCTTCGCACATCACCAAAATCAACAGGGAAATGAGTAACACTCTTGAAGTGCAGTGAGTGATTATTCTCATGAATTCAAAGATGAAGCAAAAAATCATCTCTCTACTCAGAAGCCATTCCACACAGCTAGAAAGCAAAGATTTATGTAAGAGGAGAGCAGTAAGAGTCTGCATACTGAGTACCCTGACATCCCCAAAAGAACTGGCACAGCTTAATGGACCCGTGAAATCAACACTGACACTCCCGGCGTGCACCACACCTCGGAGAAGGCTACAGAATATGCCTTAGTAGTTCTGTTTACATAATTCAATACTGGTCAGTCAAATATTTCGTATGTGCATGGTGTAATTCAATGGACACAGTTTAGGCAATCAGTGGAGCTTTATACATTATGCTTAACCCTGTGTTATTGACATCTTAACACTGTTTTAATACCCAGGTAAAGGAATGTTTTACGCTTGTAATTTACAGTTAACATTTATTTTTTCCCTTTTGAAAGGCAATGAAAACAGAATTTAATAGTGTCCATTGCTAGCTTTGTAGTCTAAAAGGTTTATTCAGGATAACCTTTGATAGCACAGTCTGTCATTTCCATTATGAGTCTGCGTAAAAAAGCCAACCAGAGGCTATAGCCCTTTCACACATACAGACCTTTCCGGAAAATTACCGGCAATTTTCCGGAAAGGTTGTATGTGTGAACAGGTCCTTTTTGAAAATACCGGTAAATTCGTTCTGGCGATTTTTTTCTGGAAAGAGAAGTTGTAACATTACCGGTAATTTGCCGGAATGCTGCGCTGTGTGAATGCAGAAGGAAGATTGCCGGAAAGAGTGTGTGCACGTCTCAAACGTGCTGACGTGAGACGTCTGCTTTAGCCAATCAGAACAGTCAGACGCGTTTACGTCCGCGCGGTTTATGAGAATAAAACCCTTTGAATATTTTCCCAGACACATTTAGCTGCTAGAAGTTAGTCAGATAACGTTTATATGTTCTTCTTAATGCCAACTGTGCAAATAATCATTGATAAGATGCTTATGATAAGCCGCTGTTTGTTTACAGCCTGTGAGCGCCAGCACACGCACATATAATGAACATCTCGACTTGCGAAAGTGATCCTCCATATGTTTTCATCGAAGTTGTTCACAATACTGATCATCCACAGAGTTTATAATGAAGTCAAATGTTTACAAATACAAGCGCAGCCGTTTAAGGCTCATTTGTGGTGAATGATGTCAGAATTTACCAGTATTTTGGAATGGACGTGTGAATGGTCTTTTCTGGAAAATTTCTGTAACGTCCTCGCCTGTGTGAACAGTGCTTTTTTGAATATACCGGTAAAGTCGTTTCGGAAATTTTCCGGATATTTACCGGTATCACTGTGTGAAAGGGGCTAATGATACTGCAAATTTACAATTAATGACATTAAAGTATCATGTAAAATCACCTTTTGGAAGCTGTTTGAACAGAACTATGTAGGCATAGTGTGTTCACAGTCATATTGGTGAAATATAAACACAACAGCTCTATTATTATATATAAATATTTACTTATTTCTGATGTTAAAACAAGATCCAAATCCCATCGATTTTGAGTTCTACCACAACATAACATTGTAGTGTGGTTTTTCCTGCCCACCGAATTGAATGACAGGCATGTATTAACATGTATTTAGTAACAAGTAAACATCTCCACAGAACAGGATTTGCTAAGAAACTGTGATTAAAAGATCTGTTCCAACTATCTGTGATCAGCTGCACTTCAAGCATGTGTTTAAAACGTTTTATTTTGTTAAACAGTGCATGTCTGTTAATAAAAAGAAAAGACACTACAATCGCTATGTAATAAATAACTGCTGCAAATACCATTGCTACATAGTGTTGGTACAACTTTTTACAAGAAAGCTTTAAACAAACATGAGTCATAGTTTGTAAACATTAAATCGGGTTTATTTTGTACAGTGACGTTGTGATTATTGGATATCCATATAGCAGTGTATATTAACTTGTATCCTGTATGTGTACTAAGAACTTTGTAACAGCATTGGTGTGTGACTCATCATATTTTTGACTCCAAGATTTTAAACTGTATCTCTGCTACATTTGTTTCTGTCTCTTTCACTAACTGCTGTTTATCTGATGTGATGCAACAGAAGCAGACATGCATGTTGTAATGGTGGCTGGGGAGAACCAGCTCATTTGCATTTAAAGTGACAGGCTACAAAAACAGTTACAATTTGCTCTAACCCAAAATTTGACATTTTCAGCAAGGGTATAATAAATGACCTAACTTCTTGTAAAAGAGGGTAAAATATTATTTAACCCAGGTTAAGGATTTTGCCATGTAAATTGTTTGTAAGAATAAAGGTTATCCCCAGATAAAATATTAAGCACAATTATCCAGTATATGAAACCCCCTAATAAACAATTGTACACACTGCAATGCTCCACAAATAGAAACAAAGATATGTGTAGCAAATCTGAATGATATCCAATCTCTGAAAGACAGCAAAGATTTATTTTGAGGCACGTAAGCTGTATATAAGCAGACAGAACTGAATGTTCTGCTTTATTTACTGTCTGTTATGCAATTTTAGACAGAAACCATTTTTCTAATTACAATGTCTGCACACACCTGCCAATTTATTTGTTGTTTTCCGTACAGTCTGTTCTGGTGTCCAGAGAAGTTTCCTATTCCTGCATGGACAACTTAAAATAAATAAATTAATAATACCATTTTTATATGCATTTCGTTGTGTTAGTGTCAGTTAGACTGTCTCATGCTGTCAAAGATAGACTAGATTCAGTAAATATGTGTAAAAAAATATGCTACATCGTAAGTCACGTGATTAGACGAATTTTAATTTTATAGTTATATACAGTTGAAGTCAGAATTATTAGCCGCCCTGAATTATTCACCCCCCTGTTTAATTTTTTCCACAATTTCTGTTCAATGGAGAGAAGATTTTTTTTAACATGTTTCTAAACATAATAATTTTAATGACTCATTTATAATAACTGAGTTATTTTATCTTAGCCATGATAACAGTAAAATATATTTAACTAGATCCTTTTCAAGACACTTCTATACAGCTGAAAGTGACATTTAAAGGCTTATAGGGTAATTAGGTTAACTAAGCAGGTTAGAGTAAGGCAAGTTATTGTATAATGACGGTTTGTTCTGTAAAAAATTGAGAAAAAAACAGCTTAAAGGGGCCAATAATTTTGTCCCTAAAATTGTTTTTTAAAAAAATAAAAACTGCTTTTATTCTAGCCAAAATAAAACAAATAAGACTTTCCCCAAAAGAAAAAATATTATCAGACTTACTGTGAAAATTTCCTTCCTTTGTTAAACATTAGTTAGGAAATATTTAAAAAAGAAAAAAAAATCAAAGGGGGCTAATAATTCTGACTTCAACTTTAATTATAAGACTATATTTCCTATTGAAATGATCAGGTCACATAGTTCTTTCTAATTACTTCTAATTTAGTTGTAAAATCCAACCTGATGAAACTCTTTTTTCTCATGTTGGTCATGTGAATTTGCCACAATGACCAAAAGAAAGGACTTTGCCAATAAACAGTGTCCTTTCTAAACATCAGATGTTGCTGAAATTACACTAATTAAATAGGTAAGTATGTGTATTTTCATAGAGCATTTATCATGTATTTCCATACACCCGAAGAACTTCACAATCATGAGAGTTGAAACTCCCCACTCCACCACTAGTGTGCAGCATCCACTCTAATGATGCGGGGGTAGCCATAGGACAATGGCGCCAGTGCGCTCACAACAAATCAGCTATAGACGGAGTGAAGGAACAGTAATAGAGCACATTCAGCGTATGATTGGAAGGCAATGATGGTTAAGGTCCGGTGGAAAGAATTTGGCCAGGACACTGGGGGTTACATCCCTACTCTTTATGAATAGTGCCATGGGATTTTTAATGACCACAAACAGTCAAGACCTCAATTCAACATATCATCCAAAAGACGGCGTTCACTGACAGTATAGTGTCTCTCTCACTTTACAAGGGCATTCACACTCACACAGACCGCAGGTTGAGCGCCCCATGCTGGCCTCACTGACATCACTTCCATCAGCGATCTAGTTTTTCCATGTGGTCTCCCATCCAGGTATTCACAATGCACAGCCCTGCTTAGCCTCAGTAAGTAACCGGTCTTGGGTCTAAAATTGCAGATCTTCTTCTGTAGAATTGTTGCTACAGGCAGTAGTATTGTAATAAATGCCAACAAACATGACATTGTCAGAATTTCTGCAGAAAATTGCATAGATAATGTTAGAGAAACATTTATATATATATTTCATTCCTTCATTTTCTTTTTGGCTTAGTCCCTTTATTATTCTGGGTTCGCCACAGCGGAATTTACGGCCAACTTATCAAGCATATGTTTTATGCAGCGGATGCCCTCTTAGCTGCAACCCATCACTGGGAAACCCATACACACATACACTACAGACAATTTAGCCTACCCAATTTACCTGTACTGCATGTCTTTGGACTGTGGGGGAAACCAAAGCACTCGACTGGAAACCCACGCAAACACGGAGAACATGCAAACTCCACACAGAAACGCCAACTGACCCAGCCGAGGCTCAAACCAGGGATCTTCTTGCTGTGAGGTGACAGCACTACCTACTGCGCCACTGTGTCCCCTTTTTACAGACTGTCTTAAGACTTATTAACACATTGTTTTATAATGCCAAACATTGCACATAACCTTTCAGACTGGAATCCAGGGGGAAGAGATTAAATTTGATAACCACAATTTATATATATATAAAAAAAATATATTTCTAACATTATCTATGTAATTTTCTGCAGAAATTCTGACAATGTCATGTTTGTTAGATTTTACTAAACTACTGGCTGTAGCAACCCTTCTACAGAAAAAGAGCTGCAATTTAAGGCCTCCTGAACAGCAGCAGGTCCATTCAGAAATGGCTAAGCTATCAAAAGCAGATATTATGTGCTTCAAAAGGCAAAATACATTTACAATATCAAAACTGGGTCATTGGGGTTATGACCAGTTCTGCTGACTAGGCTTGTCACGATACTGGAATTTAGTACCAATCAATACTTTCGATAATTTCCCGGTAACATTTGAGCAATGTTCAGTATGTTCTTAAACAGCGCTGATTTGCCATTAGGTTCATATGCTTAAAAGAAATGACTGTGATTTGCAGAGAAAATTGTCAGTTCACCAAACTCACAGTTTTTTTACTGAGTGTAACCACAAATACAGGGACACTAAAGCTTTTTTTAGATGGTTTGTCTATAATCTGACAAACGAGCAATCCGCTGATGAATCACAGCTTTTAAATGTTCCAGTGTCCCTGTATTTGTGGTTACACTGAGTAAACAGTGGTGAATTGGGTGAACTGATGACCTCCACGGCCGATCACAATCATTTCGGTTAAACACAATGGTTAATCAGCAGTTTAAGACCGGATGTTAGCAGGAATTTTTACAATTTCAGTATCATCTGGAACATAATTTCAGTATTGCGTCAACTCTACTACTGACAGGCTCAGATTTGTAGAAAATGCAATGTAAAAAAATAAAATAATAATAATAATAAATCCCAGTTCCATTGTTGGCATTTTTCACCTTTGCATTGCAGTGCAGGCCTGCTTGCCATTTAAAGGTCTGTAAAGTGCTTTTAAATGTGCATTTTTATACGATATCTGACGTAATCTCAACCAAAACATGAAGAAAGGGTGGAACATAGAGTACCCTCCTCCCCAATAATAAAAACTGCCATTTTTTTTTTGTTTTATCACTGCTCTGCCAGTGAAAATGGTTGAGATCAAGTGGATCAAATGAAAAGCAAACGAGAAGCGTCTTGAAGGTGGCAGGGCATGTTAGTTACTAAAAAGCATTTGATTGGTATGAGGTGACCTGTTGGTCTATAGGCGGAAGTGACAAACTACAAGCTTTACATGTTTATATCAACTTCAAATCTTCTAAATGTGAATTTTGTCACTGTTTTGGAGCACACTGGGTAAATTACAGTTTTGTTCAAAATTATAGCAGTACAATGTGAATAATCCAGGTTTTTTGTATATTTTTATTGCTTCATGGCAAGTTTTCCAGTCGGTGCAGTAGATTCTCAGAAAACAAACAAGACCCAGCATTCATGATATGGATGGTGTGCAACTTGAAAGGGGTGTTAAAAAATAGCTGTGTCTGACTGTACAAACTCAAAGCAAAGTCAAAACATTTTTGTTTCTAGGATTAACTGAAGCACTAAACTAAAATTTAATTGTATGACTACAGTTTTTTCATGACTGCTTCACATCTGTGGTGCATTGAGTCAACCAGATTGTGGCACCTCACTCTATGATTCTTTAACGACATTTCACAATTCATTTCCATTTCTTGGTTTTGCAAACAGCATGTTTGATATCACCCTATACGTTCTCAATTGAATTACGGTTTGGGGATCGGGCTGGCTACTTCATAACATTAATTTATTTAATTTGGAGATAAGACTTTTCTTGTTTACTAGTGTATTTGGGGTCATTGTCTTGTTGAAAAAACAATTTCAAGCACATGTCCACTTCAGTATAAGACCTCTTCAAGTATTTTGATGTATGCAAACTGATCCATGATCCCTAGTATGCAATAAATAGGCCCAACACCAAAGTAGGAGAAACATGCACATATCATGATGGTTGCACAGCCATGCTTTACTGTCTTCAGTGTGGACTGTGGCTTGAATACAGTGTTTGGGGGTCTTCTCACAAACTGCCTGTGGCCCTTGGACTCAAAAATAAAAGATTTACTCTCATCAGTCTGCAAAATGTTTCTCAATTTCTCTTCAGGCCAGTTGATGTGTTTTTTGGCAAACTGTAACCTCTTCTGCTAATGCCTTTTTTTTAAAAGAGGGATTTTCTTATTATTTTTCAATTCATTTTGATAGTTGTCTTCCATTTTCTTTTCTGTCTCTCTGGTTTTGGCCTCGATTTTAAGGCATTGGAGATCATTTTAGCTGAACAGCTTTTAGTTTTTTGCACTTTCATATACTTTAGGTTTTACCCTCTTCAATCAACTTTTTAATCAGAGTACACTGTTCTTCTGAAGAATGTCTTGAATGACCCTTTTGCCTCATTATGCGTTCACACTGAAGGCGGTGCGAGAAACAAAGGTCGCTCTAGCTGCCCTGGCGACAGCGCTGCCTGCCTTCAGCTCCGGCGGCGTAAGCGTCAAAATTTGCTACATTGATCTCGTATTTAAAGGGGCTTTTGCAGAATATCAGTTACATTCCCGCATAAAACAAGCTTTGTCTGAAAAATCCTGAAGTAGCAATATTGTTTTGTACTGTTGCATGAAATTCCTGCAGTTTTAAGCATAAATATATTTAATATTAATGGACATTAGTTACTCGCAAGTAACTTATTTAATGCATGTTCCAATAAGAAAACATTGTAAATAATTGGAAATCCAGTGACCGCGATAATCAAAACCTTGGGAACAGCCGTGGTTGAACCGAAGTTCACAGGTCTGTGTTCTCTAAACTCCGATCAAGCGGTGGACTTCTTCATTCTGATTGCTTGCCACTGAACCGCATCATAGCTCATTAGTTAACTTGATTTCAACTCTCCTCGATACCCACTTTTATGAAGAGGTGCCGCGTGCTCATCGCCACCGGCTCTCCCTGTAGACTTCCATTCATACACATGCAAATGCGTTAGACCGGAAATGCAAGGTCATGCGTCAAGTTTCGCAGATCGCTGTGTTGGAAAGTTCAAGCTGAATTGAATTGAATTTTATTTGACAGATTTTAGACAAGCTGTACAAAAACACAAGTATCCCATACATTTTGAAATTAAAAACTTTCGAGGATTAAAAACACAATAAAGCCCTGGGCTTGTTTCCATTGCGGTCCTCGCTGTTAAATGTATGGCTTCAAAACACAGATGATGCATTAAACAAAAAGTACCTCAGACATTTTAAAACAGGAATAATAATAAATACATTCCTTCATTAATTCATGTTTCTTTTCGGCTTAGTCCCTCTACTAAGTGGGGGTCGCCACAGCGGAATGAACCATCAACCCATCCGGCACATCATGCAGCGTATGACCCTATTCACAGTCAAGTAACATATCAAATAAAACATCCTCGTCCACCATGCAAACTAATTATCCTCAAAAACCCTCTTTTGATAGCTTATTCGAACCTCCTTAAGTCTTTTATTTCCTTGATCAATTTTGGTGATTTGTTCCACTTGATTGCACATATTTTTCCCCACTAGACTTCTAAATCTTGATGAAGTCTGACCTGCGAAATCACATAACTTGACTGTGTGCGACCAATCGAGGATCAAAACATGACCTCTCTGGACAGGAATTTAAAACCTGGACCAATCGCTTTCTTTTTTTAATGTCTACTCATCTTGTTTACTCCCGCCCCTTTTCGCAGTGCCATACGACAGAATTTCACATGCTCAAACATAGTGTGACCACAGCTTTATTCTGGTTAATCACGCCGTACTGCTTTTATTTTGAACAATACTGTATTTTAAAAACAATGAATACTGATATTAAAATCTGAAAAAAAAATTTAATTACACATGACCTTTAAATAATAACTTAACAAATTGAAGAATCTAGAGGGAAAACATTATCTATTTAAGTATAAGGAATGACAAAAAGCTGTACGTGTCTGGCTTCTAGGCTGGATGTTCTGCAGGCAAAGACACTGAAAATCACAATGTAAAACACAGCATCAAAGAAAACCTTGGAGTATATAAATGTGCGAGTTTCTCCATTTTTTTGTTTTAGCTTTTAAAGGAAACAGCAAATTCTCGACTGTAAATACTGCAATAACAGAAAGCAGGAGCTGTCAAGATCCATTCAACAAGTTGCAACTTACTCCACTGAGTCTCCCTATATACTGCCAGCCTCTACTGAACAGAGTCTCAACCTCTAGCCTGTCAACAATCATTTAAGTTCTTTGCCACACATTTTGCTACACTTGCCACATGCTGATCTCCATTATGAGCAGACTAAGCCTCACTTGTGTCCTTCTCTGAATGTCTGAGGAATAAATACAAACATGTAAAATTTAGCATACATGCAGGATAAATAGCATATTTACATTTAATTAATCTCCATGGGAAAGAAAACAAAGCTTGAACCATAGCTAAATGTGTGATGCAATACAGTAAATAGTGTATGTGCTACTTGAACAAAGGTAAATAAGAAAACTGGTCCAGCACATCCTACGCTCACAAAAAATGAATCATTGGTTTAACTTCATTTTATGACACATGTCCACTGATTTGAATTACATTTTTTTAAACAATTTTAGGCAAATAGAACCCAGTAACAAATGCATTTTACACCAATGATGTCAAATTGTTTTCATTTAAATTACCTAGCAATTTACCTAATAAATAGCTTTAAATAGCTTTTTGATTTGAGTTTTTTTTTAGATGTTTGTGAACCAACATTTTACTTTTTTTTTTCGTTGTTTTAAGTTGCCTTCTCAAAATTTTGATGCACCAGCAATGTTTATGTCAGTGTTTATTGTAAATGTGTTTCAATTAATCCAGTTTGTAAAGATTAAATCTTCAATAGTGAACTGAACTGCAAACTCTCCCACATCAATCAAATTGGCTCTCAATACATTATTGCTGCATTTCATCATTGCATGTGGATGGAGTTCAGAGATCATCACAAACTCTGGGTTAAATGAGAAATGGTATATCAAGCATTTTGAAACCACTTAACTTATTCTTAATCAGATTTAATTTATTTGGTTTTGTCATCCCAAAACTTATGTCAAGTTTTCCTGCATGATTTTAGCTCACCAACAATTTTTATGAAATTGCTGACAAATGCCCAAAATAGGCAAATCTGTGCTCGTTCATGCAAGAAACAATTAAAACATTTAAGTGGATTAAACATAAAACAAATAAATTGTCTGAGGAAATCTCAAAAACTGTGTTGCTTTAAATAAATTTGAACAAGCAGCAAAAAAAAAAAAAAAAAAAAAATGCAACCCCAGATGCAGCAGAGACTGTTGTTTGTGTTTTGTGACACATTCCTCACATTAAATTTTGTGCCACTTGTGCCTCAGTAGAGCTTCTGTTTGCTCGGACCAGACAGAATAGCCTTTGTTGCATCTATCAATGAGACCTGGGCACACCAAACCATGTCATCAGGTTGTAGCTTGTCCCTCTTCAGATTACTGCTGGTAAATTCTTACCTCTGCTGACTTGGGGCAGCTCAAAAATCACACTGGAGATACTCTGATCCAATATCTTTGCTATAATAATTTGGCTTTGTCAAAGACAAGGAGGTCTTTATTCCAGCACAATCCTCCTGCATCCAACATGTTCATTATGAGACGGATTGTTTGTTTCACATTTAATTTAGCCCGGCCTAAATAACTGACCTTTTTTTAGGAGATGATCAATGATATTCACTTCCCCTGTGACTGGGCAAAATGCGTTCGCTTCTTAGTGTTTTAGGTGTTTCTTCAACTACAGGCACCTTTAACAGTAAGCTCTAAGAAAAATCTAATAAATTCTAATAGAAACGGTAGTCATTGAAATTAAGCTGGGGTTGGGTTTCGTTTAGGGTTATTTCGACACATCTATTTTATATATTTGAATTAAACTGCGTTAATATATTTCTTTTGATCATTTGTTTGTTAGCATGAATTTAAGATTGCATTGTTCAACAAACATTACATTAGCTTACTACTAACTTGTGGAAAGCGAGTCATCAAAATCAGTAAACACCGGTTTTCTAGGGTTGGGGCTTGTGACTACGTTTACATGGACATCAGTAATCTAATGATTTGCCTTAATCTAAAAAAGACAATAATATCAAGGTGTTTATATGAGTTGCTTTTTGAATGTTCCTTTCATGATACCTTTTTACATGATATTGTACATAGATCGTTTAACGACATTGCGTCACCATGTTTCCTTCAGAGTTTTGTGTTATTTTGGGTGTTTCATTCTTAATTTTTCGACTTTAACTACAGTTCGGCATTTCACTTTTATTCAGCAACCATACAGTGCACTCCGAATGGAAAGAAAAAAACTCCACATTTCATGACGCAAGTGTCTGTGGTCCTTCAAGGTAATCAAAAATCAATGTTTACAGGATAGACTCTTAATCAGAGTATTGTCTTAATCACTTTATAATTGGAGTATTGGTGTCCATGTAAACAAATTTAGTGAAAGTGCCAGATGATGACGCAGGCTGTCAAAGATTTTGTATTCCTCTGCCTTTAAGTTGATTCCATGTGCCCAAAAATCTGTTAATTAGTTTGACATTACCCCCGTATGCCTGTTTCACACCTCAAGCACATGCAGAGTGTGAGCAGTGTGTGCGCAGCGCGTATGGAGAGCAGAAGCAGTGCACAGTACACAGGCGTATCCCTTTCACAGTGACTGCATCTGCAGCATGCAGCTCTTCAGCAGTTGCTGCACAAATCAATAAATCTCTGTCTATTCTATCTAGTTACCTATCTATCAATAAATGCACTTTTTTTACTTTTCATCTGCACCAAGGCTTGCGGCAACTTCCTCCTATGATGTTTCCTTAACCTGCAAGTCTTTATTTTACTATATATATATATATAGATCCTAAAGAACTGTTTGGTTCTAATGCTCTGAGGAGTGTCAGTTATGTGTTTTAATATGCACTCGCTCAGAAAACAATCACCTGTGATATCATGTCATTTTGTTTTTTGATTGTCAGGATGATGTAGGTCTATTGTTATAGTTATAATGAGATATATATATATTGATGGTTTATTGTGGGTATGTTGTTTGCATACAGAAATCTGTGTTTCAAGTTAAACTAAAATTCTAATAATGAATTATATTTTGGATTGAATTAGTATTTATCTTGCGTTTACATTAATTTTACATTCGAATAGCCAAAATTACAAGTTTCAGTCTTTTAAATGTGATTAATCGCGATTAATTTTTAAAAAAAAGTGCGATTAATTAGTAATTTTTTTTTTATTGATTGACAGCACTAATAAAACTTTACTCATTTTTTAAGTAAATTCAAATAATGGCTTTGTACAGGGTAAGCTGTTACATTAATTATTTACATTAAAAAATACAAATAAATATTTGCCATAACTATATTGATTCTCCATTTAGTTAGAAATAAATAATTCCTAATATTTCTAATATTCATAAATAAATGATTCTTTTGTATAATTAGCACTTCTTGTATGTGTTGTCTCGTCTTGTTAAATTGCTGAATTCCTCCTCAACTGTAAGTCGATTTGGACAAAAGTGTCTGCTAAATGACAATGTAATTATAAACATTTAAATGGTGTTCTTGTTTGCATGACATATTTATTCAAAAATTAATCACATTACTAACATTAATCACATTACTAACAGGTCAGTTTATATATGAAGTGAAATCAAAGTGCTATATCAAAGTACACAGCCTCACAACAGACTTGCTACCAACCAATTGAGAAGTCCTTTGCCGAATGATGTACTGCCGGTGAGGATGGCCTATGCCCTGATCCATTTACACTGGCACAATCATGTAGAAAAAACCCTGACAAACAACTTTAGATAGATACACTTGCAAAACCCATGAGCATAACCTCTAAGATGGAGTACACAGACCAAAAAGACATGAAAAGCCACACCAGCTCTATGTGCAGTACAAACATAACAACATTGCTTATGTTTATCCTTTGTTTCCATCTCTCTCTCGCTCTCTTTCTCTCTCTCTCTCTCTCAGCACTATTGCTGTCAGTTCTTGTTGTTTCTGTTGTAAACCCTGAATTGAGTTCTGAATGTCCATTTTGTCTTAAAAGAGAATCAATTTTTTATGCTTTTATAGAGTGTCACAGTTTAAGTCCTTTATTTACTGCGCTAAGAAGCTTTTTTTGCTTGTTTTTTTCGATGGAGACTTTTGTATTAGGAGCTAAATATGTATAAAAGAAGTCATAAATGCATCAAAGGCCCCCGTGTCGACAAGCTCTTTCGGCTTTTCCTTGACTTTTGCCCCCTTTTGTCAGTTTCCCACATTCTTCGGTTATAGCAGGGGTGAGTAACTTTTTTTCAGAAAAGAGCCATTTATAATTTTTTTGGTCAAATGCGCTTTTTAAAAGAGCCATTGTAGTATACAGTTGAAATCAGAATTATTCACCCCCCTTTTTTTCCCCTCAATTTCTGTTTAGCGGAGAGCATTTTTTTTCAACACATTTCTAAATATAATAGGTTTAATAACTCATTTCTTATATCTGATTTATTTTATCTTTGCTATGATTACAGTAAATAATATTTGGCTAGATATTTTTTAAGATACTTCTTTACAGCTTAATTTGACATTTAAAGGCTTAACTAGGTTAACTAGATTAACTAAGCAGGTTAGGGTAATTAGGCAAGTTATTGTATAACAAAGGTTTGTTTTGTAGAATATTGAAAATTAAAAACTGCTTTTATTCTAGCCTAAATAAAACAAATAAGGCTTCTTCCAGAAGATATTATCAGACATACTGTGAAAATGTCCTTGCTCTGTTAAACATCATTTGGGAAATATTTAAAAAAGATGAAAAAAAAATCAAAGGGGAGGCTAATAATTCTAAAATCAACTGAATATATTCACAAATATGCACCCCGATAAAATATGACTACTATAAATAAAACAGGTTTAAACAAAACCTTTATTTATGTTCATGCACAAAAAATAAACAAATATGAAACATCGCATGTTGAGCAAGCCCATGAATGAAGAAAGAACATTTATTTAAATTCTGAAAAATAAACTTTTTTTTTTACTAAAAAGCAACAAAATTTAAAATAAACAAACATTTTACTATTATTAAAAATTACACAGTTTCTTGAAATTATTCAAAATAAAGTATGCGGCAGTATTTTTGACTACTTTTAAAGAATATTTATTATTGGTATTATATTTATTTTCACTAGTTTTGAAGAACAAAAATAATATTTTACTATTACTGAGTAAAAAAGGCCAAAACAACGTATATTTATATGGTAACCATGCACACACGTTTGCCCTTTATTGGTGTCACGATTAAAGGTTATTCACCGCACCGCGCAAGTGCATTGGTCAAAACATAAAAATTGTAATTGTATTTTTAACAGATTTCTAGAGATGGTTATAATTTTTTCAAATGTAAAATATTATTGAACTAAGAAAGCTGGAGAGCCATGTATTTTCGGTTGAAGAGCCACATGTGGCTTGAGAGCCATAGGTTCCCTACCACTGGGTTATAGGGAAGTTATGCCCCAAATTGACACAGGAACTAAAAAAATTACTTCAGTCATGTTCATGTTGTCAAACACTATCAAAATGTCAAATGTCAAAAATCAAATGTTGATTATATTTGACTTTTGTTTTCAATACCGATTTTTAAAACTTTTAACATAGGAACTCCTCGGCTAAGCAAATGCTATTATTTATCAGAAATTGAGTGATTAATCAATTTAAATTGAATTAACTCTCTACATTAATCGATGTAGTAAGCAGTTTACAACTGCAGATACAAATGCTCTATTTTTGACTTAAAAGCACACATATAATATGTTCAATGATTGTACTTTCATACTTTGTTACTAATAAATTTTTCATGAATAAATTATCACATTATGTACAAATCATTTGTTAGAGAATTGTTTTTCTAACAATTTGAAAGGGATTTATAAAACATAAATAGTCTTTAATTTAGGTCACGAAACTGGATGAAGTTGAATTTAAGCATTTATTAACATACAAATTAACTATTAATATATGCCTGAATAATAAGATATACATGTTAATTTTAATAGTTTATTAATAATTTACTTACGCATTTTGAAAACTCTTCAAAACCAGCAACTTTCCTGAAATAACTGGTTTGTAAATGATGCAATATTTAATTTAGTAAAATAAGTAAATAATTAAATATTAAGTATTTAGTAAATAAAAAATAATTATTAACAAAGTATGAATATACAATCAAGCACATTATATATGTGCCTTTAAGTAAAAAAAAAAAAAAAAAAAAAAAAAAAAAAACTTCATTTGTACATGCAGTAATAAACTGCTTACTAGCATTTGTAATGTAGAGTTAATGCTTAAGACAGTGGTCACCAAACTTGTTCCTGGAGGGCCAGTGTCCTGCAGATTTTAGCTCCAGCCCTAATCAAACACACCTGAACAAGCTAATCAAGGTCTTACTAGGCATGCTTGAAACATCCAGGCAGGTGTGTTAGGGCAAGTTAAACCCTGCAGGGACACTGGCCCTCCAGGACCAGGATTGGTGATCCCTGGCTTAAGAGATAATGAATTCACTATTTGACAATGCTTAATAAAGGATTTCTATATGTGTAATTATGACGTGTTACCTTAGGTTTTTGTAATTTTTTAATAAAGTGCTTCAAAATTCAATCCTTTCTCGCTCTCTTTCTCACACACACTCTCACCTTCTCACTGTCTCAGTCTGTAGACAACCGAGTCACTGATCGTGCTGGCGATATTAGATTAGAAAGTGATTCAAAGTGGCATTTCACACATGCACATCCCTGCAGGCCCACAACACAACCGCCAGAATGTGCATCTACAGTGTGTGTCACTCCTCACCTCACACACGCGTCAAGACACTGAAACACACAAACATATGTCACATATCTTCAACGCTTAATCTTAACAGGAACATTGTCTGATATATGAGATATTGTACAGCCAAGATCAGACATTATTTTGTGGAAAACAGTGATTAATATCTGAGAACAGCAAAGACTGTAGCACAAAAAGCACAACATAAAAGACCGGGTTAAACATGAGTAGGAAGTGGAAATTACTGTGGTCTATTTCTTCTTCATACTCTTACACATGTATACCCCCCCCCCCCCCCCCCCCCCCCCCAAAAAAAAAATAATAATAATATTAATCAGGTTTAGATCGGGACTCTGGGCTGGTCATTCTGGGCTCTTCACTCTGGGCAGCTTCATTATTTCAAGAGTTCACACTTAGATAATGCTTGACTATTTTAGCAGGTTTGACATGCTGTCCCGGGAGAGAACCCTGAGCTCAGAGATAGATAGACTAAGGCTACTGCCTGGTCAATGAGCATTAGGAGGGATACGAGATCCAGTAGTTCTCGATAGCTTCCCAAGAATAGACCGCCAACCATGCCAGTGTGTACGTATTAAATGCTTGTGACTTTTACTTGTGTTACATATCTTTAGACTTTGGGAGGAAACCGGAGTACCCAGGGAAAACCCACGTAAACACGGAGAGAACATGTAAACATGGCTCAACTTTGAACCAATGACCTACTTGCTGTGAGGCAACAGTGCTAGCCACTGAGCCGTCATGTCGCCCAATCCTAGAGCTGAGGAGGAGGAAGGAATGGATTTGAAGGGGTCTTCCAAAACAAAGATGAGGAATGAAGTTTAGGCTGGATATTTATGTTAAATTTGGAATAATCCGATTGGCTAGCTTTTGATTAGTGATAAAGACCAGCTGCAGTCAATCCTAGATTTTAGCTTTAACCCTAATCAAACACACCTGAACAAGCTAATCAAGCTCTTACTTGGTATACTTGAAACATCCAGGCAGGTGTGTTGAGGCAAGTTGGAGATAAACCCTGCAGGGACACCGGCTCTCCAGGACCAGGATTGGTGACCCCTGCTTTAGACTATTAAAAATGTTAATAAAAGTCACTTTGGTAAACTGTGGAGTTTTCAACATTAAAAGCTTGCTACAAATTAAATCCTTTGGTTCAGTTTTGCTTATTGTTTGTCAATAAATGTTAATACGAGTTATTTTTTTTTAAACATTTCGTGGTTAACAAACAAAATTTACAGCTATTTTTTACAGTGTATAATAATAAATGAAAAAAAACAGAGAAGGTCTTGCAGGTCATTCTGTATGGAATACAAAATGTGTTAAATTATAGTATATTAGCCTTAAAAATTTGTTTTTAAACTGTGGAAAAACTTCTTTGTAGTTTAGTTACATAGAAATATACATAAGAAATCCAATGTTTAGGTTAATCACCATAAATATAAAGTTTTATTTTTTATATAAATGCTCAGTCCATTTACAGCAGTGGTGCTCAACCCTGTTTCTGGAGACCGACCTTCCTGTAAAGTTCAGCTCCAACCGTGATCAAACACACCTGAAGCAGTTAATTAGGACCTGAACAGCACTTGATAATTACAGGCAGGTGTGTTTGATATGGGTTGCAACTGAAATCTGCAGTAAGGTCGATCTCCAGGAACTGGGTTGGTCACGCCTGATTTACAGTAATTTACTTTTAAAGTGCAGTTTTGTTTTGTTTTTTTAATGCGCAATGACTAAGAAATAATGTACAGTATACAAATAAAGAAAGAAAATGCACTTTTATTTTTAACTTGCCTATTTACAGGATTAATCTTTCCTTTTACTGAAATCTTACAACCTCAACCAATATCTGTAAGTTTTAGAGTATTTAAACAATTTATGTTGACCAAAAATGCAGATATTACTAATTACAATAACCAACTACAACTGCAATATGTCTCCGCTAGTCTGGACTAGATGAGAAAACCTTTCACACAAGTATCACTGAAAGGGATTTGCATTTTTGGCATACTTCTGTTTACAGCAGCGGTTGATGAGGACTACAGAGGCGTTTGCCAGAATGATCCCAAACAGTAACTTGAAAGGCTGCCACTCCTGCATGAGAGAGGTACAATTTGTATCACAGCAAGACAGATGTGTTAAATAATACAGTAGCCTGTGATGGAGAACTGTATAAATGAATAAAATGCATTGCTGAGTGCTCAGAGTGGTGTCTGTGAAATCTGTCACCTGTAATGAGCAATGCTCATTTTAAACTGCATCCAGCAGTGCAAAAGAACTGAAAACGGGATCCTTTTTCTGCAATTAGCTTCAGTGAAATTGAAATAATAACATTATGTTAATTTTAAGTCATTATTTTTCATACATCATTGTATTTTTAGTCATATTTTAGATTTATTTGTGAGAAATTCAGTCATAAAAATGAAATTTACTGAATAATTGAATGTTAAAGTATTTTCAGTTAATAAATTAAAAACTGTGCTGTACACTTCATCAAACCTTAATATGGACTGATATAATATTAAACTGCAAAACAAATATCTATTAATTGTAAAACTTTTCAATTGTAAAAAGTTACATGGTATAAATTGCATGATTTAAATTAATCTGACAAAAAAATGTAATTACTAAAAAAAATTTAACCAGCCCAGAAAAATTAAAACAGAAAAATGATTGTATTTGCACAGGAAAAATACAAAAGAAAATACAGCAGAAATCCTTGCTAATTCACCAACGTCACTCTAGAGCTAGTATTCGAATGAGTCTCTAGCTTCATGTCTAAAGTGATGACAAAACAGGTGATTTTGCTCACATTTTAAAATTATAAGGCTGAACGGCTTGCCATCAGTCTAGAGACATTTCCCAGTATTTCTCTATTGCAATCAGGAGATCACATTAACCCCGAAAACGTCAAAAGCAACGTAAACGCTACCAGATTACTGTTGTGTTGTTGGTTAAACAAAGAGAATAGCCAACGCAAAATACATTCCAGAAATGAGTCCCATCTCACACTTAATACACTACAATTACCATCGTATAAAAACAACACTACAACAGATAAAAAAGAGAGATCAACTTAAAAGGTCACTTACCAGTTTTATATTGATTTGATCAGCTGTGGTTTAAAATTACACTGGGTTTTCCTTGAGATTATTATGTGGTTTCTGTCGCCATCTTGTCGATGGACAACTTCATCCATCTTTGGTCTGCTCAAAGACAGGCTAAAGGCCGTCGATGCACTGTCTCTCAGAAATTGTAAATATTTAAAATAGGCACTATCCTTATAAATACAGCACTTCAAATAGCCACAATCCTTATAAATAAACGGCACAGTTACAAACTAAACAACTACATTCTCGCCTGAAAAAAGCCTCAAAAGTACATTGTTATCCAATCAGCAGCAATATTTGTCAAACTGTAGAGTGTCCTCTGCTTGTCGTTGTATGGGGGCGGAGTAATACACAAGGGTGACGGGTTAAGAGGCTGAACGAGTGCTGTTTTGCAGAATATTGCATGGCTATCAGCCATGCAATTTTAGAAATCAGAGAGAACTGTTGTATATATTCCAGTCAAAACATGACCATTATTAGAAATTGTAGAAGGTATTTTTTGGCAGCACTGCTTTTAATAAAAAAAGCTGTATTAAATGAAAGACATCCACAAAAAAAATAAAATAAAAATCCACGTTTCAGATGCACTATATATACCTAATTTACCGTTATTATTTGGCCAAAAGCACTACATAATTAAAAACAAATTCTTGCTGATTTATTCTAAAATCTGTCATCTTTAATGATGTTTGGCCATCATTTGTTTAAAATCTGTAATCAGACTCATTCTGACAGAATCATCTCATTTCAAATTAGATGGGGAAAAAGTTGATTACTTGAATTATGTTTGAGATAATTGTTTAAATAGATCAAATTTTGTGGTAAAACTGACAGTTCCTATTGCTAACAATAGTGGTTTACATTATGCAGAATGTTGTTGTTTTTTCTAAAACATGAATCAATACAGATGATCCAAACAAGTACAATACAATCAGCATTAGAATGAGTTTGGAAAACGAAAACCTCTCAAAGTAAATCTGCAAGCTGTCCAAGTACAAATGTATTGATTGTATGTACTTATATCTGCCGCATTAACCAACTTTTACACGTTTTTTTAACAACCAACCAATACAAAAAATAACAAATCCATGCATATCTGATGCCAGAAGAAAGAATTCAACCACAAAGTAAGTCCATCATTAATGGCAGAATATAAAGAGAAGCATAGAAAAGCATTAACAAGCAATCCTAAAACCCTATTTTCTGCTGATTACATTCTAAGACATTCTAATAATAGGCTGTTGAACATTCTAATCATCTAAACCAAAAATTGGGAAATCAAGGTACTATGCTTGCTATATAAAATCATTTAGTAAGATTCACTTTAAAAAAAAAAAAAGAAGGCATAGTACATTTTGATTGTCATTTTCAAAAATGGAGACTTTAGCAGCGCCTGATGATCTCAAACCTGCACTTTTAATCATTGTAATCTGTAACGTATAGTTCATTCAGCGAGAACAATTACTTTAAAGGGATAGTTCACCCAAAAATGAAAATTCTGTCACCGTTCCAAACCTGTTTGACTTTCTTTCTTCTGTTAAGATATTTTGAAGAAAGTATGAGGGAAAACAAAAACTATAGAAGTCAATTGTTACAGCTTTAACACATTCTTCAAATGATCTTTAGAGTGCAAAAAAGAAGAAAGAAAGTCAAACAGGTTTGGAAATGGTGTAATGATAGAGGGTGAAATGGTGATTTATTAAAAAAAATTAAGTGTTTTTTACACTACGTTTTATTTTTTTAATCATTTGTTTACTGTATATTGATTTTTATTTGATTTGTTTTGGAGCTGCAGTAACAAACTTAATTTCCTTTTAGGGATAAAAAAAGTTTTCTGTGTGCCTAAATTATCCCTCCAATGTCATTCATTTATTCATTTTCCGTTAGCTTAGTCCCTTTCTTATCAAGGGTTGCCACAGCAAAATGAACCACCAACTATTCCAGCATATGTTTTATGCAGCTGATGCCCTTTTAGCGCCAATCCAGTACTGTGAAACACCAATACATTCTTACATTCACACACACACACACACACACACACACACACACACACACACACACACACACACACACACACACACTCACACTCACACTCACACACACACACACACACACACACACGTTTGTTTTTTTGTGAAAAGTGGGGACATTACATAGGTTTCCATTCATTTTATACTGTCCAAACCGTATATTATATTGCCCTCACCCCTCCCCACTCCACCCTTAAACCCAACCATCACAGGAGACTGTGTGCAGCTTTACTCTCTGATTAAACTCATTCTGTAGGATTTATAAGCATTTTGAGAAATAAGGACGTTACCAATGTCCTCATATTTCACCTCCTTTTTGTAATACCTGTGTCATGCCCATGTCATTATACAGATTTGTTTCCTGATATGTCACAAAAAAACATACACACACACACACTCTCTCTCTCTCATCCTCTATGGCTAATTTAGATTATCCAATCCACCTATAGCACGTCTTTGGACTCGGGGAAAACAGAGCACATGAGGAAACACATGTCAACTAAGAGAGAACATGCAACTCCACACAGAAATGCTGGTCTAGCTGGGACTTCAGAAACCAGCGACCTTCTTGCTGTGAGGCGACAGTGCTAACCACTGAGCCATTGTGTCGCCTCTCTCTAAGTCCTTACATAAAAATCTAAAACTTACAGCAAGAACGCACAGCACTGCCTGCCTCCAAAGTCTCATAAGACGTTGTTCATTCCTCAACCTCATACTGTCCAACGTCAACCTTCCCAAAAAGCCACGCAGCCAAAGCCACTGACTCAGCCATTGCTCAACCGCATCCCAGAATTTCACCATCCTGACGCAGGAGCTTAGAAGCCAAACACTCACAGGGCATCAAATGTGTGACACTGCAGAGCTCTGATTTAAAGTCACAGCTTACCTCTGTGATGCAGGCTTATAGCACAGAGCAAGAGATTTCAAGGAGTCCCAGAGAAAACAGCTGCAGCGCTGAACAGCTCGACACGCCACATCCATGACCTGCCCAGCTCCCACTGAGATCCCACAGGACTCAACTCCCTGTGTATTTATTTATCCCGTGTCCCAGATTTGGAGAAACTCTGTCTACTAGACCACCGTCACATCTGGATGCACATGGACACAGTTTCATCTCACTAGAAAAACAGCTATTTGAAATTTGCATCTGTATGATGGCTTGAAGTTGACTAATTATACTAAAACAAATAGTGCTTGTGCCTGTTTTACACATTTTTATTTTACATGTGCAAAATCAGGAACATAACCACCCTAATGAAGGGGGGCTGATTTTCTTTAAAAGTGGATTTTTTTTTTTTTTTTGCATTTTCCCTCACATGTTGTATTGGATTACCGTTTTTCTCAGTCGCTTTGGTGCATTCTCACAACACTATTTACATTTGCACAACAGTTTATGCATTTCTCAAAACAATTAGTCATTTGTGCACATCATAGTAGCAGTTTCTCATTCCTTCCAACAAATTGCAAATGCTTTTAGACATGCACCAATAGCCTTCATACAACTCTCTGCTGTTTATAATATTATCATTTGCTTATGTCATGTCAGTCAAAATTAACTAAACTTGTGAATGCTGAATAGTCATTGCAAATAAATCTAATAGTCCTCATTTCATTACTTGACTCATCATTACATACAAAAATGTTGTCAAAATCTGTCAAGCCAATTAGTTTAATGTTTTTTTTCTCAGAAAATGTCTTCTAAATTGAACAATTTCATGAATGATTTAAAGACCTCTATATGTTGTAGGTTTAGTTCCAATATGTACTGCAATATTGTTTACAGTTGTGCACAGCTTTACCCAAAGGAAGTTTATGTTGATGTAAATAAGGGTGTATGTATTCTTTTGCACAATGCTGTGAATAAATTAGAATTGCAAAGAGCAAATGCAGTAAAAATGTGAAACATACATATTCAGTGTCTTGTACTTAGATACCTCACTAAATACAGTGGTCTAACTTTACTGTAGTTTTCAAATGGCTGTGGTAATAGTATATAATGCTGTCTTGAGCATTTTCAGGAAGTGTCACCAAAGCCTTTTTTGCATTGAAAAAATGTACAGAGTGAAGTGTCATAAAGAAAACATGACAAAGCCATTTGACTATGTTGTTCATAAACATTTGTGTCAGGACTTTTCATCTTGATGACATTTTCATTGACATGAATGCTTGCTTATGAGGAATGAGCTATCAATTTTGAGCAAGTGACATGCTTTGCAGGTTATCAGCTAGGTTTTGCAGTTTGTACTAATTGGTTTGAGAAATGCATTAACTGTTTTGCAAATGTAAACAGTGTTGTGAGAAATTCACAGAGCGACTGAGAAAAACTGTAAAAGGAATCACAATACTGATGATTCTAATACCCATAGACAGGAAAAAGTAAAGTGCTGATTAAAGGAAAGTAGTGGAGTAAAAGTATTGATACAGCACTAAAAAGGTACTCAAGAGAAAGAAAATGTACACATTTTGAAAAGTACTTACTAAACTATGATTTCTGAAAAAAACGTTCGAGGTTACAGAAGTAACCCTTCGTTCCCCGAGGAGGGGAACGGAAGTGCCATGAATGGGAGGATTCGGATCAGAAGCCGCTTATCTGGAGAGTATTGAACGGGCCAATGAATGAAATTAATTGGCAGCGTAAGCTTGCGCAGGTGTGCGACATCTGCAATCATCTCAGCATATAAGCACACCTGAAGCCAGCAGACGCCATCCTTTTAAGCTGAAGAGACTTTCAAACAGCTAAGGGACAGTCATTATGGCGACGGAATATGGCACTTCCGTTCCCCTCCTCGGGGAACGAAGGGTTACTTCTGTAACCTCGAACGTTCCCCTTCGGTTGGGGAACTTCAGTGCCATGAATGGGAGAATATGGAAAGCGCCATAATGACTGCACCTTACCAACACCCCCGATGAGGAGATAGTCAAGCAAGCGTGACGCACCCACATCATGGGGGGCGCGGTCCTCCAACGTGTCCCTGGCCCTAATTTATCCTACTTCAACAGAAGTTTTACGGATTTAGATATATTTTTTGGGAAGTCGTGAGCATCTAGATAATTCTAGGAAATACGACAGTACGTTGGGAAGCGTGCAATCCCGATAGGGAGGACGCTGCGGAGGCCATCCGTTACCCAAGGGGGGGATAGATGGCAGAATTTACCTATGGACTAGCCCTAAAAAGGGGGAGTACGCATAGCAAAGAGTGGTTAGCGGAGAGGGAAGACACGGGTCCGCCCAGGGGGGGGACTTAACCGTGGCGGAATAAGCATATGGGATCGCCTAGTGGGGATCACGCATAGCAGGCACCTATACCCAAAACGCGGGCTGACCAGCGGGCAGACCTACAACGTAGTGGGCCAGCAAGTGACTCCTCCGCTGAGTCAGTGCTGGGGGCCACGGAGGAATCTGCAGGGCTCACCTGACGGGGAACTTTACTGACAGATAAAAAAGGCGCACGTACCTCCGTGTTAGGGAGAATGGCGCAGCAAGCGTGTTTCAACACCCTACCGAGTTGTCTCCTCAATCACCAAAGGGTTACCTAATACCCTTGAGGAAACCGGCTCCACTCGCAGATTGTAAAACCTTGCAAATGTGTTGGGTGTCGCCCAGCCCGCAGCTCTACAGATGTCTGTTAGAGAGGCGCCGCGTGCATGCGCCCAAGAGGATGCAACGCTCCGAGTGGAGTGTGCACGTACTCCTGGGGGACACGGCTGACCTCGACTCGAATAAGCGAGTGAAATGGCATCCACAATCCAGTGGGATAATCTTTGTTTCGATACGGCACTTCCCTGCTGCCGACCGCCATAACAGACAAAGAGCTGCTCAGATGATCTAAAATTCTGAGTACGGTCCACATAAATGCGCAGAGCGCGAACTGGACAAAGTAAAGAAAGGGCTGGGTCTGCCTCCTCCGGGGGCAGCGCTTGCAGGTTCACTACCTGATCTCTAAAGGGGGTGGTAGGAACCTTGGGCACATAACCGGGGCGGGGTCTCAGGATAACGTGAGAGTAATCCGGCCCGAATTCCAGGCACGAGTCACTGACCGAAAATGCCTCCAGGTCCCCGACCCTCTTGATGGAGGCCAACGCAACCAGCAGAGCTGTCTTCAGGGACAGAAATCTTAGAGATACTGATTCGAGTGGCTCAAAGGGATCGGATCGCAGACTCGTGAGAACGAGGGCGAGATCCCAAGAGGGCATGAGAGGGGGGCGAGATGGATTAATTCGCCTAGCACCCCTAAGGAACTGGATGACCAGGTTATGCTTTCCCACGGTGCCGCCAGCTACCGCGCTATGATAAGCGGAGATGGCGGCCACGTAAACCTTGAGAGTGGAGGGCGACAGCCTGCTGTCCAACTTCTCTTGAAGGAAAGAGAGCACAACACTAATCTGGCAATTTCGGGGGTCTTCTCTGCGAGAGACGCACCATTCAGTGAATAGACTCCACTTCAGGGCGTAGGCGCGCCTCGTGGAGGGGGCTCTAGCCTGAGTGATGGTATTAACCACCGCAGTCGGTAGGTTACCTAAGTCTTCCTCGCGTCTAGGGACCACACGTGGAGGTTCCAAAGATCGGGGCGAGGGTGCCAGATGGTGCCCTGTCCCTGAGAGAGTAGGTCCTCTCTCAAAGGGATCCGCCAGGGGAGGGCCGTCGCGAGGAGTGAGAGCTCTGATATCCAGGTCCGGTTGGGCCAAAGGGGCGCAACTAGCAGAACCTGTTCCTCGTCCTCCCTGACCTTGCACAGAAACTGCGCGAGCAGGCTCACTGGGGGAAACGCATACTTGCGCATGCCCCGAGGCCAGCTGTGGGCCAGTGCATCCGTGCCGAGAGAGCCCTCGGTCAGGGAAAAAAACAACTGGCAGTGAGCGTTCTCGGGGGAAGCAAACAGATCGATCTGGGCCTCCCCGAATCGCGCCCATATCAGCTGAACAGACTCGGGGTGGAGTCTCCATTCTCCAGGGCGTAACAGCTGTCGCGAGAGCGCATCGGCTGCACGATTGAGCGTGCCTGGGACGTGAATGGCGCGCAGCGATTTCAGCCGCGGGTGACTCCAGAGGAGCAGACGGCGGGCGAGCTGAGACATGCGGCGAGAGCGCATACCCCCCATGCGGTTGATATACGCCGCCGCCGCCGTACTGTCCGTCCTGACCAGCACGTGTTGCCGCTCCAGCACCGGTAAAAAGCGGTGGAGAGCGAGGAACACTGCCAACAGCTCTAGGCGATTGATATGCCAATGCAGCTGGGCACCCTTCCAGAGGCCCGCAGCCGCATGCCCGCGACACACGGCCCCCCAACCCGTGTTGGAAGCGTCTGTTGAAACAACAACATGGCTGGACGCCTGTCCTAGAGGCACACCGGCCTGTAGGAACGAGGGGTCGTTCCAAGGGCTGAGGGCGCGGCGACACAGCGCAGTAACCGAGACCCGGTGTGTGCCCGCGTGCCATGCGCGTCTGGGGACCCGATCGTGAAGCCAGTGCTGAAGTGGTCTCATATGGAGCAACCCGAGCGGCGTGACGGCGGCTGCGGATGCCATATGCCCCAGGAGCCTCTGAAAGAACTTCAGTGGGACCACTAGTTTGCTGTCGAGCTCCCTCAGACAGTTCAGCAACAGGCGAGCGCGTTCCTCGGAGAGGTGCGCTACCATGGTGATCGAGTCCAGCTCCATCCCGAGAAAAGAAATCCTCTGCACGGGGGCGAGTTTGCTCTTTTCTCGGTTGACCTGAAGCCCCAGTAGGCGGAGATGCCGAAGCACCTCGTCCCTGTGCATAATCAATTGCTCCCGCGAGTGGGCTAAAATCAGCCAGTCGTCGAGATAATTGAGTATGCGAATGCCCGCGAGCCGAAGGGGCGCTAGGGCACCCTCCGCGAGTTTGGTGAAGACCCGCGGAGACAGAGAGAGCCCGAAGGGGAGGACCTTGTACTGCCACGCTCGACCCTCGAACGCAAACCGCAGAAATTGGCGGTGGCGTGGAAGAATGGAGACATGGAAATACGCGTCCTTCAGGTCTATGGCTGCAAACCAATCCCGAGGACGAACGCATTGGAGAATGCGCCTCTGCGTGAGCATTCTGAACGGCAGCTTGTGCAGACAGCGGTTCAAAACGCGCAGATCTAGGATTGGCCGTGACCCACCGCTCTTTTTGGGTACGATGAAGTATGGGCTGTAAAACCCACTCTCCATCTCGGCTGGAGGAACCGGCTCGATTGCACCCTTCGCCAGGAGGGCAGCAATCTCCTCTCGCAAGACAGGGGCGGACAGGGGGTTGACCCTGGAGAAATACACGCCCGTAAACTTGGGGGGCCGTTTCGCGAACTGAATCGCGTAACCGAGTCTGATTGTGCGTATGAGCCACCGCGAGGGGCTGGCCCGCGCTAACCAGGCAGGCAGAGCCCTCGCTAATGGAGTCATCGCTACAATCGCTGACGTACCAGCGGTGGGGCAGCGCGGAGTGGGTGTGCTGATCCGGGAAGCACGAGGGTCCCGCGGAAAAGCTGGAGGAGAGCGATTCGCTCTGGCTCCGCACCCTGACTCCGGAGAGGGGGCTGGAGGGCTGAGGGAAGGGAGACCGTCCCCCCAGCGCTCGTGAGCCACTGGCGAAGCACGTAGAGTCTGCGAGCCGGAAGGCAGCGCGTCCCGGACTGGCAGAACTCGTGCAGTCACATCCGGGGAAGGGAAAAAGTGCTCTTTTACTGATGTTTTGGTGGCACTGAAAAGTACCGTTGTTATCGGGGCCCCGCCCTCCAGCGGGGAAAGAGCAAGTTTCCTCTTCTCCGGATGGCCTGTCTCAGGGACGCTTCGCGGTCCGTTTACCGGACTTAACGGCGCCCTGGGCAGGAGGGGCTGCCTGCTTTCGAGGTGAACGCCGCGCCCGCTTGGCCGGAGGCGCAGGCGGGGGCGGGGCAGCACTCGTTGGCGGGCGCCCTCGGCGAGGAACAGCGGAGGTGGATGGCTCGGCGGGCGGAGCGGGCTTACGGCCACGCCGATAGATGACATTGCCCATCGCATCCGACTGCTCTTTCACCGCCTTGAATTCCTGGGTGAATTCACCGACGGTGTCGCCGAACAGGCCAGCCTGGGATATGGGCGAGTCAAGAAAGCGAACTTTGTCAACGTCGCGCATATCGGCCAGGTTTAGCCAGAGGTGGCGTTCCTGAACCACAAGTGTGGACATCGTCCTCCCCAGCGCACACGCGGCGGACTTAGTAGTCCGAAGAGCATAGTCGGTCGCGGTGCGCAGCTCATGTAATAAGCTTGGGTTGGACCCGCCCTCGTGCAGCTCGGCCAGCGCCTGCGCTTGGTAGCGCTGGTAGGTGGCCATCGCGTGCAAAGCAGAAGCAGCCTGGCCCGCAGCCTTATAAGCTCTGGCTCCGAGGGAGGCAGACAACCTACAGGCTTTGGACGGGAGGCGGGGCAAACCCCGCCACGTAGAGGCGCCGCGCGGACAAAGATTGACCGCGATAGCGCGCTCCACTGACGGGATCGCCTCATACCCCCTGGCAGCTCCGCCGTCAAGGGCGGTGAGGGCGGAGGCACTCGCAGCACGGGCAGAGAAAGGTGCCCTCCAGGACTGCGTGAGCCTACTGTGCACTTCCGGGAAGAAGGGGACGAGAGGCTTCGAAGGCTTCGCCTTCTGGTCCTCTACGTAGCACCCATCTAGTCGGTCCGGCCGCGGAGCTGGGGGATAAACCATCTCCAACCCCACGGCCGAAGCAGCCCGGGAAAGCACGGCTAACATGTCCGCTTCAGGATCCGATTTGACAGCGCTCACCTGCCCGGAGGGGGCGAGCGGGTCCGGATCTTCGTCGGACAGTGAAAGCCCACCCTCCGATGCCGCGGAGGACATCTGATCTCCGGTGTCAGCGAGTGTGAGAGCTACCATCTGGTTAGACGGATCACTCTCACCACCCGAAGCTTGGATGGAGCGCCGTGAGGAGCGAGAGGTCCGCGAGCCCGTGGGCGGCGGATTAGCTCCCGCTGAAACCCTCAGATCTGCCCGAGCGCCCGCTGCTTTTTTAGAACAGGAGGCAACTGGGGTGGCTCGCTCTCTTGCGAAAGTTAGCCGCGATCTTAGCTGTGCAACGGTCATGGCATCGCAATGACGACATGAACCGCCCGCGAGCACCGCATTAACATGCTGGACCCCCAAACATGCAATGCAGTGATCGTGTCCATCATCCGGAGACAGGAAACCCCCGCATCCAGAAACGCACAGTCGGAGCGCCATCCTGAAAAGGACGTGCTGCACGACTGTGTTGCTCTTTTAGGAAAGTTGCAACTATACGCACCGCTCTGGAGGACCGGACCCAAAGAACCGCAGGCAAGGGAGTAACCCAGCTCGACCGTCTGCCACCGCGAAGACCCACTCTGGACCGGGAGACACACTCGTTCGCTCTGAAGTGCTGATCAGCAAGAGGAACCCTCATCGACTCACTCAGAAAGGATCTGAAGCGAAAAGGATGGCGTCTGCTGGCTTCAGGTGTGCTTATATGCTGAGATGATTGCAGATGTCGCACACCTGCGCAAGCTTACGCTGCCAATTAATTTCATTCATTGGCCCGTTCAATACTCTCCAGATAAGCGGCTTCTGATCCGAATCCTCCCATTCATGGCACTGAAGTTCCCCAACCGAAGGGGAACTACAAATTTACAGTCATTTGAGTATTTGTAATGTGTTACTTCACACCATTGTCAGGTGTAAACAGCCTCAAAAACACAGTTGTGACGATAGCGCCTTTTGCTGTGAAGTGACAGCTGATGGCTGAGGACTCGGCTTAAAGCCTTTATTGGACAGTTATTTTGAAATAATGTCAAAAATAGGGATTGGGAGGTGATGTATGGGACAAATCAATAATGCCCAATATACAGGATGTCCTGGCTAATGGGGCCAGTTAGCCTAGAACCTCATGGTAGTGACAGATTCTCATCTGTTATGAATTAAGTAATGTTAGCCTTAACCTGTTTGGCAGTTTTTTTGAATATATATGTTCAATATTTTGCGACAATGACACTGCTGCCTGCTTTCTCTTCTGTCTCTATTGCTTTTTTTTGACCCATAGCTTTACTCAGTATGGAGGTCGCATCAAAGACTCAAACGTTACTGCTGGGTGCGTCAGGTCACGTGACCTGAATTACATTATTGTGGCTTTGAGACTCCATGGGATTCAAAATACTGGCCATAGTTATTTAAAATGATACTTTATCAAAAATTTATTTTTAAATTACATAAAATAATTAAAGGACAAATTCTGGACCTTTGACTGTGGGGGATGGGTCGTTTCAACCACCTGAACTATTAAAGATGGATAGATAGATGGATGGACGGATGGACGGACGGACGGACGGACGGACGGACGGACGGACGGACGGACGGACGGACGGACGGACGGACGGACGGACGGACGGACGGACGGACGGACGGACGGACGGACGGACGGACGGACGGACGGACGGACGGACGGACGGACGGACGGACGGACGGACGGACGGACGGACGGACAGACAGACAGACAGACAGACAGACAGACAGACAGACAGACAGACAGACAGATAGATAGATAGATAGATAGATAGATAGATAGATAGATAGATTTATATTGTATTCTTTCAATTATGTCTCTTCTTTAATACTACTATTAAAAAACAAATATATTATTACAGACTCTCTCATTAATATAAATGCATCTAATCCCATTTTGCATCAGTTGTAATTATTAATTGTATTTTAAACATCTGAAGATTCAGTATTAAAATAATAGAACTGTAATATTGTTTCTGTGTATAATTCAGGTTATAATTCAGCTCTCTGTCTGTGCAAGCTAACAGGAAATACAACTTTAATATTTCATTCATATACAGTTCAATTTTAATTCAATGCAATTTATTTTATGTATATGAGAACATGCATCAGAGCTTGAGTTCCAATCACAGCTTTATTGTAAAGCAGGATGGTCAGACAGGCAGGAGTCAAAACAGGAGCAAACAACAATGTCAAGGGTAATCCAACAAAACTTAATCCAAGAAACAGGCAAAGAGTCGAGGCAGACAGCAAACAGTCATGAAACAATGAACAGTGTAAATGCAAAAACACAACAGGGCAAACCACAGGAACCAAGAAACACTCAGTAATGCACACTACGTGTGACTGAGGTGTGTTTATGTGTGCGATGATTGGCTGCAGGTACTGTATAATCAGACTCCAGTTTATGTGAATCAAGTGTGAGGTGTAAAGCATTGTGTACATGTAGTTCAGCTGAGTGGCTAATGTGAGGTGTAGGTTAGTACTCTAGCTGCAGACCATGACAATTTGTTAGGTTTATTACTCTAGTCTCTGGAGTGACATAAGAGAACACAGAGTAAAGCAGCATAATAGAGTACATGAATAATGAAGCCGTCATCAAATTCCATGTCAAAGTAATCTAATATTGCATCTGAAGCTTTTTATTGTAATTAGCTGAGGTTATTACCCTACCACCTGTGTAACATCATTAATGACATTCATAACCAACATGGCTGTAATAATGTGTCATCGTGGCATAGTTTGGAAAGCAGTCTTGGCTAGCTACTGTAGTTAGTTTCTCCAACACAGTATATTTTTGTCACATTTTATTTTAATTATACAGCAAGTTATGTAGTTGTTTAGGAAAATCACTCCAGGACTTTTGTTTTGTACTCACATATAAGATAATAAACAGGTACATTTTTAAAACTCAACTCAATATCTCTGGGACAAATAATTATTTGAGCCTTGAAGTGCAATGCTACAGTATGAGTGGTATTACTTTCTAATGTTACTTTTTCTAAATGTTACTCTAATTTGAACTTTTGTTTACTTATTTCATTTATCCTGCTTAAAGTTGCTTGTTTCCTTTGCAGATGCATTGTTTAATAGGCTTAAAAATATTTTGGTTCAAACCTACTGTGTATCTGCTGTCCAATTATTTACTGATGTGGGAACTAGCTATCTCACAAGCACAACAATGCATGCTATTAGAACAACATTAACAGAAAATTAATGGAATCAAACAATAAAGGCTTGAAATGCAACTATCTGCACTGGTACGATTTGGAAAATTATGTTTTGTCACAAAGATGATGTGTTTGAGTTTAAACACATGATTGATTTAAAAATCTGAAGCTATGGCTTATATGAAATTAAAGTGCTCTTATTATGTATTTGTAAAAATTACTGCGCTATGACACCTGTTTCAAATGTTATCACAAGATTGAGTTGGCATTGTCAGTGGTTATCAGCTGATAGATATGGACCAGTAGGGGTCTTCTGGACCTACTAGTAGGCTCAGAAGGCTGTTATCATCCATTTAAATGGTAAATCAGCTTTAATAATTGAGAAGACACCAGATCCAGATCTGTTTTTATATTACTGTGATGGTTGGGTTTAGGGTTGGAGTAGGGGTTGACGTTAATAAAAAAACAATTAAAAGGAAATGTAATAAATAAAATAAATAATTCTTGTGGTTAATCAGCTATACTAATGGAGAAGACTCCAGATCCAGATGTGTTTTCAAATTACTATGATAGTTGGGTTTATGGTTGGGGTAGGGGTAGACGTTAATGAAATAAAATTAATGGGAAATTTGATAAATAATATAAATGATTCTTATTAACTTTCGCCTTAAGGTGTATGTGATCTATAGCTGATTAACCATGTGGATGGATGATAACATTCTTCTGAGCCTACTAGTAGGCCCCTACTGGCCCATATCTAGCTGAAAACCACTAATAATGCTCTCTCAATGGAGTGATAACATTTGAATCAGCTGGCTATGAAACCCATTAGTTTATATGGCTTGAGCCACGCTGACCAGAGCGTACATGTGACAAGATTGTGAGATTAACTTGTTTTTGAGCCTAAAACCAAAATATGAACCTTTTATAATTTATAATAGGGGCATAGGGGCAAACAAAAACAATCTGAAAAAGGTTTACCAGTATCAGCATTGGCTAAAGGCTGAAATTTGTAAAAATATATCACAGCATAATTAGAAATTATGTAATCTATATTTCCTAATCTATATTTATGTACCTATATTTTTCTATTTCGGCCCTATCCCAAGTCTACCACTTAGCCCTTCCCCTTACCCCTACCCCCTGTTTTGCGTGTTCACATGAAGGGGTAGGGGTATCCCAATTCTCTTTAGCTTGAAGGCGTAGGGCTAAGAAGAAGTTAGGTAGCCCTTGAAACTAAGATTTGTCAGGATGACACTCGAAACCAAGGGGTAATAAATTTTCCAGACTATACCAGCCTGTAAGGAGATGCACAAATTAGTATTTTTTGTCACTATTAAAAACTTTTACAACAAACAAGCACGTTTTAATACATACATACTGACGTTCATGTTTTACAGACATGCAAAACTGCTAAAATAAAAAAATATAACGCTAAATTTGGCTCTCTATAATCCATCATAATAACTCCTATATTGTGCCACAGCATACTTTCACATCTGTCACTAGATGACTCTCAAATACCCTGTTTCTTGTGTTTACATAGATGAATTTGGCCACGGTGAAAATGCACAGTACGATCTTATTACCACATTATATCCTTATAATAACCTGATATATGCCTTCAGTGATATCCTGAAGACAAATATCCACAAATAACACAACAGGAATAATTACAGTAGTCGCCATCGTCAATCTCATATGAAGCAAGAGATTGCAATGACATATGATAACGTGTGCAGGTGTTGTAGTGGTGTCCCATTTCTTAGGGGTAAATTTTGAAGCTTTTATTTTTTGTAGGGGTACAAAAATTTAATTAGGATTGGGCATTTATTTCAGCATTGTTTGAAAAACACTTTATTTAACAAAATAAATAGAGAAATAAACCATATAAGAATATATTTTGCAATCTAAATATCAAAGCAATCAAAATTTTCAAAATTCTTCTAAATAAGTCATCTTTGAATAACTGCAGACAAACATAAGACAACTCAGGGCCCGAGGGAAAGTGGCTCCCTGTGGCAATATAAATGTCAGAACACAGCAGAGAGAACAGGCCTACTCAAAACAAAGCGTGTTTGAGCACAACCTTTTATTCTTCACACATAGTGCTAGGAAATAATAGTGACGCACAATGAGTTCAGGAAGTTCTTGAGATCTTGATCCGCATATCCCTAATGGCGGGATAAAAGGAAACTCTTCAAAAGATTCACGCTTAACTGTGCTCTTGGATCTAACTTAAAAGATTACCGACAGGTTAAAACTGAGAGTCCAAAACTGTCTACTGTTAAATATAAACAGACCTCAAATTAAAATTTCTCACACAATATGGCACAACTATGAGACTGAGAACAAAATGATTGTTGGTTAAATTAACCTGATCTGTACTAATGCTGCAATCAAATAAAAATTAAATAAGACAAATTAGCAAATTGTCTGCACTGAGTCAGAGTCACCTGGCTTTTTCAGATTTATTAATGGTGTCTCTCATATAATTTATCTTTTCTCTCCTCGCTGAAAATCACTACTATTACCATGAGTGTGGTGCTAATAGCAGAATGAGCTGCACACAACTGCAGTCGCTACAGAGGTTGAGTTTTTCTACAGCACATATTATGCTAATTGCATACTGTGTGTGAGTGAGTGTTCCCAGCTGTGATAACACTGATGTTGATAAGTTTTGTTCTCTGAGACAAAGTAAAACAGTCTTTGATGAAATAATTTCAGGTTGATTTACGTAATTTAGCATTCAAGTTAGCAATGTGGCTAAATCATTTCACACCCGCCTGCTCTCTCTCCAAAAGGCAGTTCCTTCATTCTCTATCTTTCACGTTGAGTCTTAATATTTGTACTGTAGTAGTCAACGCAGAAGCAGTCAATAAGAAAATCCAAAGTCTGTTGTCTGGGGAGCATGAGGAAGATGTTTCTCTAGCATCAGAAAAGACCGCCGACACTCAATGAGAGCGGCCATACATGCAGAATTAATGCAGGACAGAAGCATGAAGGTTTCCCTTGAGAGTTCATGTTTCATCCGCTGAATGAAAATTGGGGATTCGGCTTTCATCTGTGTTTTTGTGTTACAGAAAATTTTGCATCGAAAAAGACTAAATTATAAGTCCCAAACACTGACTGCACTTGATGAAAACCATCCAGCCATTGTGATTCTCAATTTAAAATCCACAAAAACTGAAAGCCTTACGCATTCAGAGTCTGAATACAAATGATCTCCGCACAAAGATGCTTCGCCCCATGAACAACGATCTGTGTGGTATACAAGGGCGTAGGTTTGCTTTTAACATCACTAGGGATGGATTAAAATTAAATCAAACTATCCACAGTGAGACTGACTGATGCGGCTGCTTCTTGTCCAGATGAAAGATTTATATATGAGAATATCAATTTTTAGATACTATGGACGTGTTTGCACTTGGCAGGTTTGGTTTGATTGAAACATCCTTTGTTGTGATTGCTCTGTGTGTGTGGTAAATCTTGATGTAATCCTAATAAGCAGATATAGATATACCTGAAAGAATGGGCCTTGATCCACTTCCAAATGAACTCCAGAGCGGTTTGACTGAAATATGAGTGCAACTTGGTCCAGAGATATCTAATCAAACCAAACCTGGACATGATGTGACAAGATGCAACCATAGAAAGTGTTTTTTTTTTCTTCTCAACAGTCATTATGCTATTTTAAACAGTACAGTACAGTACAGTTGACAGAAACACCTTGTAACAGATATTCTGATGTTCTTTTTCAAGTTTTCAAAAATGTAAAAAGAAAAATTATATATAAAGCGGAAGTCAGAATTGTTAGCCCCCTTTTGAATTTTATTTTCTTTTTTTCTTATATTTCCCAAATGATGTTTACCAGAACAAGGAAATTTTCACAGTATGTCTGATAGTCTTATTTGTTTTATTTTGGCTAAAATAAAAGCCGTTCTTAAATTTTTTAGAACCATTTTAAGGTCAAAACTATTAACCCCTTTAAGCTATATATTTTTTCGATAGTCTACAGAACAAACCACCGTTATACAATAACTTGCCTAATTACCCTAACCTGCCTAGTTAACCTAGTTAAGCTTTTAAATGTCACTTTAAGCTGTATAGAAATGTCTTGAAAAGTATCTAGTGAAATATTCTGTTCTGTCATCAAGCAAAGAATGAAAAAAAAAATCTGCCATTTTTAAATACACAACCGAGACATACTACATGCAAATAATATTGGTTGAGGTGAGCTCAAACAAACCTTGTCGTCTTGATGAACAGCCACAAAGTCAAGAAGAACAAATATTTCCGTGTCCTGTTTTGGTTTTACACGGCCGTCTAAAAGTGCGAGTAGTTTCAGTTTCTTTAGGGTGCTTACGATTTTAGCGTGAATGTCTATATTTAAAATAACGAACATCTTGAGCAAGATGATAATAATGTGTGCATGATTATTGAAGTGCCTCTGACACCTGATCCTTTCAGAAATGGACGAACGAGAGAGTGAAGCTCGAAAAAACCAAGGAGCAAATGATTCTTCCTCCAACCTAAAACATAAACAAACTCTATGTTTATCATCACCTTTTGGACTATTATGAACTCGGAATGACGGAATTACTTTCTAACAGAGGTTACTTGTGCTGGGGAAGATTGAAGATGCAGATAAGAAGTTTGCTCTGACTGGGCTATATGTGTGTTGTTTTGAACCTAAATAAGGACCCTTTAGGTACCCTTGGTACTTCTTAGGCAGTGGAAACGTAAGCCTGATAAAGGTGACCCGTATCGACCTGTACCATACCGTACTGTACCGTACCAGTCAGTGGCAACGGACTATTAATGGGAGCATTAATAATGTTCTTTCGAAAAGTAACTCAAAAATATATAACACTATAACACTAACACATTACTTTTTGGTGTAAGTAATCAAAGTAATCTAATTGTTACTAGTTATTGTTTTTTTTAGTAACTAGCACAACACTGTCCCTTAAGTAATGTATTTTAAGTTTGCAAAAATGTAGACAGCACCCTCTTGTAGAGTTGTGCAACAAAGCATACCCTAAGCGATACAATTTATATTTCACAAAGATGTACACTGAGGCATGTATTTACAATGAGCCTTGAACAAAACTGAATTTAAAAGACTGAGATTGCAAAAAAAAAAAAATTGGGGGGATGAAATACTGCAAAGCTTTTAATAGAATTGTATTCAAACATTACAACTGCAATCAGAAGAATTAACATTCAGTAGTCTATCCACGCTGGCAGAGACAATGAATCAAATGGCATTTGCAAATGACAACAAACAAACTGAAGAGATCCACGAGTCCAAAAGTTAGATTATTTGACTGAATGACTGATGTCGTACACTATCACAACAGTTTCATGGCCTTCACACAAACTAAACCGTTCATCATCAAGGCTGAGGCATAGTCTCAAACACATCCGTGAACATACATATGTTATTCAGAGCTCCAAAGCACACAAACATGCGCAGTCCACAGTCTGTGGGAGGACGTACAATAACTGTTTTCACTCGAACTGTATGTGCCTGCTGTGTCTTTGTCATTCTTTTTACTGTTCGCCAATGTAGAGAGTCAGAATTAGCAAACAACTGCCTCAATGTTTTCCAGGATCAGTTTATCAATGACAGATCCGCTTTGGAAATAGTCTTAGATATCTGTCTCTCAGCACAGTCTTTACATATGCTAACATTGATTGGAGTAGTTGAGGAAAAAAAGAGAAAACAGCAGGACGGCGGTCAATGCGGCAGAACAAGTGACTAAATCAATCCCCGTTTCCTCTCCCAAATGTAAGAGCTCGCTTTCAGAGAATCCCTGAGGATGATGATGTATCCTTCACTCACTTTCAGATATACCTTGCTAGTCTGTCAATGTGCTTTCCTGCTCATGTGGAGTTGATCGACCTTACTTTCTTCAAGGGTGAAACACTCTTTTAGCTTCAGCTACTTAAAATAAAGCAAGCGTTCATAAAATGCATTGCCATCTTCAGAGTTCAGCAAGCACTGCTTATTACTGACTTATCTGATCTGATCCCAGACTACTGTGGGTTGAACATTTAAAATCAGGTTGTTTTCTAATTTCCTCTTTTTATTTGTCAGCACACCAATTGTGTTTTCCTGGAAATAATTACAAGCAGTGATTAGAAAAAAACACAATAAAACAAAAAATTAGGATTAAAAACTGTTAGGAAGACGTGAGTGTTGTGTTTGCGAGTGTGTGTGCCTGTGTGCACGCGTGTGTGTGTGTGTGTGTGTGTGTGTGTGTGTGTGTGTGTGTGTGTGTGTGTGTGTGTGTGTGTGTGCGTGTGTGTGTGCGTGTGTGTGTGTGTGTGTGTGTGTGTGTGTGACATGTCAGGAGACTTATATATTACACTGAATAAGATTCAGAAAGTAAAATGACAGTTTCCTGTGTGGTTTGGGTAGTTCAGTTATATAATAATTGTTATTTTGTCTTTGCCATGATGACAGATATTTTAGTTATCTAGCAAGATACCAGTATTCAGTTTTAAGTGCAATTTAAAGGCTTAATTAGGTTATTAACTAAGCAAGTTAGGATAATTACTGTGGGCAATTTATTGGATAACAATGGTCTTTTCTGTAGCCATTAAAAAAACAATGGGGTAATAAGATTGACTTTTTTTTTACAGCCAAACTAAATGAAGACTTTTGCCAGAAGAACCAAATAAAATATATGAAATACTGTAAAAAATCCTTGCCCCGTTAAACACTACTTAATAAGAAAATATTTCAAAAAGAATAAAATAATTCACAAGGGGGCTAAACAGTTTTCCTTCAACTGTACATACTCACAGGATTACACAAACAAAAATAATAAAGGGGTTCAGAGGTTCTCAAACTGTGGTACGTGTACCACTAGTGGTACGTGGGCTTCCTTCTAGTGGTACGTGGAGGAATGAAATATGTCATGTACATGCTAAATACATTTCAAAATTTATCAAAAATGATGTATATAATATGCCATATATGACATATAGCCTATATTTCTGAGGTAATCTGCCACGTTTTTTTTTTTAACTGTGCAGAGTTGTAGCTGCTTTACTGGGCCTACTACACTACTGAATTTCAATACTGCTCATTTTGGTGGTACTTGGAGAGAGAATTTTTTTCTAAGGTGGTACTTGATGAAAAAAGTTTGAGTACCACTGGTATAGATAATAGTAAGTTAAATCAAATTTTAAATGTATTAAGTAATTCTAATATTGTTTTTAAATGTTAATAAACTAATGATCTAAGTTATAATAAGATGTATTTGGTATTTTGGTTGACCATTAACAAAGTTTCTGCAGGTTTCATCAAGACAACCTTTGGACTTTTTAAGACCCTTTAAAACCCATTATGAATGAAATTTCAGACTTTCACAGGGCTAAACACGAAGGTTGGCCAGATGGAAAATATTTTGACTTCAAATAAAAATCTTTCTTAGTCAAGTGTTTTAAATAATTTGTCAAAACAAGCAAAAACTCTAGTCAAATACAGTGCTCAGCATAACTGAGTACTCTCCATTTTGAAAATAAATATTTTTAAAAAAATTTTCAGTAAATAGGCAATGTATTTTGGTGCATTTAAACAAAACACATTTATTATTCGTTTTCTTTTCCACTTAGTGCCTTTATTAATCTGGGGTCGCCACAGCGGAATAAACCGCCAGCTTATCCAGCACGTTTTTACATAGCGGATACTACGGTGGCCCAATAGTGCAAAACAACAACATTAAGATGAAAACGCTGCAACATGAACACAACAACATTAAGATGAAAACACAACAACATTAAGATAAAAATGCTGCAACATGAACACAACAACATTAAGATGAAAACACAACAACATTAAGATGAAAACACAACAACATTAAAATGAAAACACAACAACATTAGGATGAAAACACAACAACATTAGGATGAAAACACAACAACATTAAGATGAAAACACAACAACATTAAGATGAAAACACAACAACATTAGGATGAAAACACAACAACATTAAGATGAAAACACAACAACATTAAGATGAAAACACAACAACATTAGGATGAAAACACAACAACATTAAGATGAAAACACAACAACATTAAGATGAAAACACAACAACATTAGGATGAAAACACAACAACATTAAGATGAAAACACAACAACATTAAGATGAAAACACAACAACATTAAGATGAAAACACAACAACATTAGGATGAAAACACAACAACATTAAGATGAAAACACAACAACATTAAGATGAAAACACAACAACATTAGGATGAAAACACAACAACATTAGGATGAAAACACAACAACATTAAGATGAAAACACAACAACATTAAGATAAAAATGCTGCAACATTAAGATGAAAACACAACATCAAGATAAAAATGCAGCAACATTAAGATGAAAATACAACAACATTAAGATAAAAATGCTGCAACATTAAGATGAAAACACAACGACATTAAGATAAAAATGCTGCAACATTAAGATAAAAACACAACAACATTAAGATAAAAATGCAGCAACATTAAGATGAAAACACAACAACATTAAGTTAAAAACGCTGCAACACTAAGATGAATCATGCTGCAACACTAAGATGAAAAGCGCTGCAACTTTAAAATCACAACACAACGGAAATGCTCCTGACCACTAGGTGGCAGATAACGGGCAGTCGTGTGCCCATCTTAAGAGTTTTAGTTCAAAAGTTTCGTTTCATTTCGGACGTTGCTCTTGGTAGCAATCATGTATTGCCCATTTTGCGGGGCTTCACTTGACAGTTGCCCGTCATTCTGCAGCAAATGTGGAAAAAACATAACGTTTATGAAAGGCAAAGTTCCTGATGGAAATGAGCCCAGCACCAGTGGAGGTAAGTTACAATGCTGTATTGTTTGTAGGGTCCTATGAATTTCATAAATCGTATCTGACATGAAATCGAATAACGCGGTTTGTCACGGAATTTTCTTATTTTTTGATGAATATATTAAAATAGCGTTGTAACGTTACACCTCGTCAAAGCACGATCCCGAGGATTTATGTTAATTGGACATGCTGTTTGATTTCTAAAGAATGTTTTATTCTTTTTAATATTTAATGCAGATTTTCGTTAGCTGATTAATGTGACATACAATAGATTTTTATGACAATGTTTCTGAAGCAGGAAAAACAGAAACAAGTTCTGTGGATTGCTTCATGAAGTACTATTGATGTTTAATTTTATAAAAACATTAAGATTTCCCAGAATATCAAATCTTAAAGTAATAAAAATCCTCATTCACAACTTGATTTAAATTTAATGTTACTAACTTACATTTAGAACTTCTTGTGGAATTTCTCGAGGTAATAATCATTGTTTTGTTCTGTATTAATAATATCTGTTTAATCAGAAGAAGTAATCGGTGTTCCACTGCCACCTAGTGGTTGGGAGCATTTCCGTTGTGTTACGTTTTTAGTGTTGCAGAATTTTTCATCTTAGTGTTGCAGCATTTTTCATCTTAGTGTTGCAGCATTTTTCATCTTAGTGTTGCAGCGTTTTCATCTTAGTGTTGCAGCATTTTTCATCTTAGTGTTGCAGCATTTTTCATCTTAGTGTTGCAGCTTTTTCATCTTAGTGTTGCAGCATTTTTCATCTTAGTGTTGCAGCATTTTTCATCTTAGTGTTGCAGCATTTTTCATCTTAGTGTTGCTGCATTTTTCATCTTAGTGTTGCAGCATTTTTCATCTTAGTGTTGCTGCATTTTTCATCTTAGTGTTGCAGCATTTTTCATCTTAGTGTTGCAGCATTTTTCATCTTAGTGTTGCAGCATTTTTCATCTTAGTGTTGCAGCTTTGTTCATCTTAGTGTTGCAGCATTTTTCATCTTAGTGTTGCAGCATTTTCATCTTAATGTTGTTGTGTTTTGCACTACTGGGCCACCGTAGGATACCCTTTAAGCTGCAACCCATCACTGAGAAAACAGATATATATATATATATATATATATATATATATATATATATATATATATATATATATATATATATATATATATATATATATATATATATATATATATTAAACAGATATATTTATTAAAATATTATAATATGTAAGTCACCAAACATATTTAGAATTTAAAAAAATAATACAACTAAATTCAAGCAAAATATTGAAATATTGAACTAAATTTTTCATTTTTTTTATTTTTATTTTTTGCTTTTGCTTGTCTTGATTTTTCCTTCTTTTTAAATTTGTATTTAATATTTTTCTATAACATATACATTTGGGTGTACTAGTTTTTGGAATGATATCTTAAGTTATTTTGTTAGATAAACTCCAGATTTGACTTCAGCACTAACTAATCATGCAGAAAATAATATTGTATAGCTTCCTATTAAAAATATGAAATTTAAAGATAGATTTGTGAGGGGTGTACTTATATATGCTGAGCACTGTATACACACTTATTTTCAGCAATGTTTTTTTTTTTTGAAGATAAGCTTAACATACACTGTAAGAAAAAAAATTGTAAAAAAAAAAAAAAAAAAAAACGTCAAATGACTGGCAGCTACAGCTGCCAAACAAAAACCATAAAATTACAATAAAATGTCTTTGTTGAAATAAAGTGCAAAATATAATAAATCTACAGATATTTTCATTAAAATGTTTACAGAAAAACACTGTTATTTTACAGACATTTCCTAGATTATTACGATCAAATCCGTTCAATATTAGTATATCAGTATTATTTATAATACTGTATGAATAATACTGTAATTTTCCTGTACAAAAAAACAAAAATGTCAGTAATTTGTCTTTAATGATAAAGTACCTAAAATGTCAAACTGTGAATTTAGAGAGATTGTTTGTCATTTTAGTAAGTTCTACATTTAAATTTAAATGACAAAAAATTACTGTAAAAAGTTTTGGGATATTTTCTGTAAAATTAGGGGGGGGGGGTTACAATGTAGTTAAAAGTATATTTATTATGGTGAAAACATTATTTGTGAATAAATTAAAAATACATATTTGTTGACTTCTGGTAAAATTGATTGAATATATAACTCCTATTCAACTAAATGTACTTTTATTATAAAACCTTTAGTTTAATGCCTATTTATAAACATTATGCCTGCTCCACCTTTCTTCTGTAAATAATTTTTGTATAAATGGAAGATAATGTAAATGTAATGAGATAATTGCTCTGTTATTATCATGAGAGATTGTGTAATTGTTTTTGGTTTTCTTTGCCTAATTTGGCATTTTAATTTGGAGAATTCACTTGAAAAAAAATGTTTTACAGATGTTGTGAATAGCATCTATTTGCAATAAAAGCTTAAATGCAAAAATAAATGTAAACGTTTTGTTAAATTGGATTGTAAACAGCATGGTACCTCAGTGGTTAGCACTATCACCTGACAGCAAGAGGGTCTCTGGTTCAAGTCCCGGCTGGGCCAGTTGGCATTTCTGTGTGTAGTTTGCACATTATTCCCACGTTCATATGGGTTTCCTGTGGTTGCTCAGGTTTCCCCCACAGTCCAAAAACATGCACTAAAGGTGAATTGATAAATTTAATTGGCCATAGTGTATGAGTGCATGTGTGAATGTAAAGGCTGATTTATACTTCTGCGCCAAACACCGGCGTATGCTATGGCGCTGACACATAGCCCTTCGCCGTGGCCGTCACTGACGTGCACCTCTCAAAAAATGTAACTACACGTCGCAACAACGCGTAGCGCAAGCTCTGTGATTGGTCGGCTTGGTAGCGCTGACTAGTCGGGGCGGGGCCGAGAGCCGCGCGAATGGCGCAAACCCAATGTAGCGATTGTTTACAAGTGTGTCCCGTAAAGGAGCTCCGGATGGAAAGTTTTGTTTTGTGTTTACCTCATAGTTAAAGTTGCTGCACGTCCGCCGGTTCCTGCCTCAAAATGAGCGAGTTTGAGCCACTTGTACATCCCGGAAGTGTTCAGGAAAAGCAAAAAAGCAGCGAAGAAAGTCGACACAGAGGAACATTTACACCTCACTGCCAACTAGCATTTCGGAAGTGTTAATGCAGACCAACAGAGACAGGCCTGCGCCGTGGGTTACGCCGGTCACTTGACGCAGAAGTATAAATCAGGCTTAAGTGTGTATGGATGTTTCCCAGTACTAAGACAGAAAGGTCATCCATTGCGTAAAAACTTATCCCAGATTAGTTAGTGGTTTCTTCCATTGTGGTGACCCCTGATGAATTAGGGGAAAAATTAACAAATGGATTGTTAGTGATTGAATTGTTGTCAGACTTATTGGGTACCATTATGTGAAAATTGAGACTCGTTTAAAATGATTCAAAACGATGATGATTCAAGACCCTCAGCCATATTACCCTGCAGCCCAAGACCGGTTACTTACTGAAGCTAAGCAGGGCTGATCCTGGTCAGTACCTGGATGGGAGACCACTAGGGAACACTAGGTTGCTGTTGGAAGTGGTGTTAGTAAGGCCAGCAGGGGGCGCTCAACCTGCGGTCTGTGTGAGTCCTAATGCCCCAGTGAAAGTGAAGGGGACACTACACCGTCAGTGGGCGCCGTCGTTTGGATGAGACGTTAAACCGAGGTCCTGACTCTCTGTGGTCATTAAAAATCCCATGACACTTCTCGTGAAAGAGCAGGGGTGTAGCCCCTGTGTCCTGGCCAAAGTCCCTCTATCGGCCCTTACGATCATGGCCTCCCAATCATCCCCTTCCACCGAATTGGCTCTATCACTGTCTCACCACTCCACCAATTGCTGGTGTGTGGTGAGCGCACTGGCGCCGTTGTCCTGTGGCAGCCGTCGCATCATCCAAGTGGATGCTGCACACTGGTGGTGGTGTGGAGAAACCCAGACTCATGATTGTGAATTGCTTTGTGTGTATAGCCATACACAATAAATGTGCTATATAAAATACACATTACATTACAAAATCTACAACACAATTTCAGTGAAATTGAAACTTTTTAAGGCCCAAAAATGTGTTTTTCAAATTTAAGACTTTTTAGGACCCAGCGGACATTCTGATTAAAAGCATCAGCGAACATGCAAATGCCTTCTTATATTATTAGAACATTTTTAAATAACATGTAAGGTATTTTCTGGGTAAAAGGATTTTGATTGAGATAATTGGGAATACCTGTCCTAGTACGAAAGTCATTGCATCCATCAGAATTCTTTGCTAAATACACCTTCAGAACTCTGTATTTGTGTATGTAAAGTGGGGTTAGATGTAGAGACGTGTTCTGAAGAGTGAACACATCCTTCCAGTCAGTGGGTCATTTAAACCATATGGTACCCTGGATGGTACAGATTTCACAGTTTTGTAGTTGGGCACTGTGGGACTAAGAGAATACTCTCCCTAAATGTTCATCTTCCAAAACAACAAAGTAAACAGGACTTGACTTTTAAGCACATTTGTATGGATGAGCAGACCTAGAGTATCAGACTAGACAAAAACAGAGAACACATAATCTGCTCAAGCATGTACTTAGAGCTGTTGGTATACTTACAATTATACAAAACAAAGTATTAGGATGCAATATTGTGATAGTAATTTGATCCAAAAAGGCATCTAGCAGCAGGAATGCAGGGATTTTGATGGCTTTATTAGGAGTCAGACATTAATAATTTATTTCAGCCAAAGTGCTCGATAACACGAGGGTCACCAAGATCAATTGAACATTATTCATCTGGACACATGATCTAAATTTGTGGCCCCATGTGAAATAAAGCAGCTTTTATTAGGATACTGGTATAATTTTATACATAATTCTCAGAAGTGTTATTATTTATAGTGGAAAACTTTGAAAAAAAAAATCACACAGTTTGCGCAGTTAAGGTTTTATATCTCACTTCATCTTAATCCAAAGCTGCTGGTTTATTATCTCACTTCACAATTTTACAGCTCTTTAACCTGTCAGTTTCTAGCCTAACATAAAAATCACATCGTCTACACATTTGAGTGTAGTTGCAGAAAAATAAACACTACACACACACACACAGACAGAAAGGACATGTCCTTGGATAACCATGAGTTCTGCACCGGTTCACCCTTCTCAAATTGATAACAAGTTGGGAAGGAGAATGAAAAAGTAATTGATTTTCACTCTTGTCAGATCAGACAAGTGCAATGCTCAGACCTCCATTAGATTCCTATAGACCTTACAAAACCATTACATTATACAAATTGGTTAAAACTTAAATAACCAGCCGTGAAATAACCACAAGTTTTATTCCCGTGGCCAATGTGCAAATGACTTTCTCAACTCGTTATAAAAGAAACAACACTGTTTTGCATGAGGTATCCCTTTTGTCCTCCTGGCTGTTTCATCACATGCCGCGAGAAGTAATTTTCTCAATAAGACAGGAGAACAGGAGCAGAGTGCCACTGAGTAATGACTCACATTAGCGGCCAGTCTTTATCTAGGCATCTTCATCAGAGCCCCCCCTGCCGCCAAAAGAGCTGCATGAACTGCATTCGCCCCCCTCCCCATCCGAGCTGTATTCACCTCGACTCGAGTCAACCTTCACCTGACCGACCACACATTCAGCACCAACACAAACTCACACTGAGCATTGCGGTCCAGCAATTATGGAAAAAGAGGGGGGGAAAAAAAACAGCTCTTTTATTTTCATGTCTTTATTTATTTATTTCCACCGCTTGAGCTTTAAGCCATTTATTATGACAGATGATTCACTCTCTTTTGTGTGAATTGCTCAAAAGCCTGCATCGGGTGTGGAATTTGAATAAAGCTACAATGTCCTTCTGCAACCTCAGAAACGTCAAATCCTGCCTGTGGTCTTTGCGTTCATTCATCGAGTCTCTCAGGCAACGCTAGCAAACATATGGGCGACATTTCTACGTGTTATTTCTAAATGTGTGTGCGTGGCATTGTGCATGTGCCGATCCTCCCACACTTTGACATTTTGCACAATGGAGGTCCTTCCTTGAACATGCTGATGGCTTCGCTGAGATATGATTCAGTCACAGTCTGGATAAATATCAGCTCGCAGTGTAATATTGCGATATCACAGCTCAGACTGTGTGGCCTGGTAACACCGCTCAAAAACAGTTGTATTAGCACTTGCTTGAATTAGCAATCACAAGGCCATAGGCTGTTAATCTCTTTACTGCTAGTGTTTTAATGCAGAGAGTGTATGTAAAGATCAGGGGTCAAGCATGAAAGCCACCTGTGCCGTGCTGGCTGCAATGAACTGCATTTTAAATAGAAATGAAAAGTCTGTCAGGACGAATTTTGAATGTGGGCTTGACAAAAATTTCTCTGAAAGCTTTTTAAAAAGTTCATAAGGTCGTAGACATTTTAAGTAAAAGAATGGATGGATGAAACAAAAAAACTGAAAGAATGAAAGAGAACTTGAAATTATGAATGAGTGGCAGACAAAAATGGTAACACTTAATAGTTACACACTATGAATCATCTATTAAGCATAGTGAATTCATTATCAGCATTAACTGTACATTAATAGACGTTTACAACTGCAGATACAAATGCTCTAATCTTGACTTATTTTAAGCACACTTTAAATGTGCTTAATAGTTGTACTTTCATACTTTGTTACTGATTAATTTTTCATGGCTAAATAAGGAATCGCATTATATATAAATCATTTGTATTTAAGAGTAGCTGGTGGGTTTTAGGATAATTTAGAATTAGTTAGTAAATGATAAATAAATTATTCAAATTAACATTTGTATATTATTATTCAGGCATATAGTAATGGTTACTATGTATGTTAATAAATCGTCACCTTAGAAATATAAGGTTCTATCTGCGTTCTAAATGATTTGAGATATTGAGCTTCAGAGATATTGAGCTATTGAGACATAAATGAAGGTAAATGAAGATAAAACCTTCTCATTCTGAAAAGTCATTTTCTACTTAGAATTATACGGTTCCATCTGGCAGATCATTCATTGAAGCATTACTTATCAACAAATACAATAAAACAATATATATAATTTAGTGTTGTAACAATACAGTATGTTGATGCTTGAGAAAGTTAAAATTTAGATTTCTGTAACATTTATTTCATGTTTTAGGATAATTATTTTTTTCTTTTAAAATTAAACACACAAGGCTGAGCTAAATATTATTTTTCCAATGCAGCTGTTAATTTTATCTAATTATTATTATGTTCATGTTTATTAAATTTTATGCTTTAAATAAATTATTGAATTACAGTATATTTATTGAAGTATATGCCCCATGAAATAAATTAAGTATTTGCCTTTCAAGGCTTAATATTAAACTTATAGACTCTAAAAGAAACAGACGATGACCAAATGAGTTTAATAAACGTTGAAAAGCGTTTTACTGACTATATGTGGTTGGGGGGCTTATAATTCTAACTTTAACTGTTTATGTTACAATATTACAGATTTTTTTTACAAATATTTTTTATGATTTTATTAATTAAATTGAGTATAATTGCATTTAATACATGCATCCTGGTAAACAAAAATACTTTAATCATTAATAAGTTAAATTAAATAGATTTTTGTTTAATCAGTGCATTCATTTATTCATTCATTTTCTTTGGGCTAGGTCCCTTTATTAACCAGGGGTTGCCACAGTGTAATGAACCACCAACTTATCCAGCATATGTTTTACAAAGCGAATGCCCTTGCAGCTGCAACCCAACACTGGGAAACACCCATACACACTCATACACACACATACACTTCGGACAATTTAGCTTACCCAATTCATCTACCGCCCATGTCTTTGGACTGTGGGGTAAATTGGAGAACCTGGAGGAAACCCACGTGAACACGGGGAGAACATGCAAACTCCACGAAGAAATGCCAACTGACCCAGGCGAGGATTGAATCAGCAACCTTCTTGCTGTAAGGCAACATCGCTACCCACTGTGCCTCTGCGCCACCCTAATTCAGTGCAGCCTATTAAAAATAAAATGTGCTTTTATGAATACAGTAAAATATCACATTTTAAAAGCTAATTACACAGAATAAATATAAATGTTGTATAAAATAACTTAACTTGCACAAAAAAAATAAATAACAATACTCACAATATTTCACAATAATTGTCTACTAGTTTTTGTTTTAATAAAAATAAAATTGGCACAGACCATCTTGTGTCTTTTTGAAGCAGAAAATAAGTTCTCAAGCATTCATTATCTGAGTGCTTAAAGTCAGCTTCTGTAGCTTTGTTTGCAGCGCTCTCTCTTTAGCGCAGTGATTTGGAAGATCTCAGAGGGAGGCGAGAAGGCAAGAGCCGCTCAGGACGGCCCTGTTGAATTCTGCTTGTGTGTAAACACGAGCGCAGAAGTGGAGAGTAAGACTAGGAGGACAAGCGTTTGAAGAGTGGAAGATGAGATGCAGCTCTCTGTAGGAGATTAAGCAGACCTCCCACAGTAACCTTGAAACACTGAGCACCACTGACTCAGTCTACACTCCACGATCTGCTGGAGCTACAAATCAAATTACTGTGCTGGGGGGCTGACAGCAAAATTGTCTGTCTTCTCTCTCTTTATTGCCAAGAGCAAACCCCCAATAGGTTATAATGACAGCAAATTAAGGCAGAGGAAGAGAGAGACTGGAGGGAAAAGGCATATTTATCTCTCCTGTCTCTTTTCTCCCCAGGCCTCTTCACTCGGATCCGATTCTTTCTTTTATAGGCTTCATCTTAGACATGTATGCAGGCTAATAAAGCTTATTGGCTTTTTATTGATCCGCACGTGGATAAGGTTTATGTGTGTATGTATCCTCCTCGCTGACGCCTGATGTGATCGAACGGGAGTCGCAGACTGTCACATTTATCAGGCAGACTATCTGTGCTTTCTTTTGCCTGTTATCACGTTTGCACGTCTGGAATCGCTGTTGTGTGAACTCGTGTGAAATCTAATTTTCTGCATTTTAGAGTTGTACGCGGGGAAAAACAAGAGTTGATAAACAGCTTTCCGAAAGGCTGATAAAACACATTAAATTCATCCAAGCTGAAACTCTGCTCTCAGTAGGTCTTATGATATGATATCCCCAGTGTCATAAAAACTCCAGCTTTCGGCAGTTGCCTGATAGTTGACCCTTTCTGCGGTGCACGTAGCCTATTATTACTAATACCACTGTGCTTAACGGGTCAGAAATACGTCCAGATGTCCAAGCACCCTACTGTATGTAACCTCCGACCATTGCTTGAAATCCATTCACAAAACTGAGCTAAATTACATGGCATTAAGCTACAATCAGGAGTCTTGATATGACTACCAATTTTTGGTCATTATGATCAGCTGAATGCTTTATTACAACTGTAAAGTTCTTGATAAATTATATGTAAGCTCTCTATTGACATTTACTTCTCATAAAGTACAGTAATGCTACAGATGTTGCTTTGGTTATATTTTTAACAGTGATGTTCAGCATTGGGGAATGTACTTTTAAAAGTAGTGCATTAAAATATTGAGTTACTCCCCCCAAAAAAATGTTGTGCACATGTTTTATTTAAATAAAACTCCAGATTTGTATATTTGTTATGGCCAATTTCTGTATTTCCTTAGGGGAAATTTAAATGTAAGATTCTGAAAATTAGATTTTTCAGAAAGATTCAAATTTACCCTTCTCCAGGAGTCTCTGGACTCTCACTGTGCATAATTATTGTTGGATACCCAAACCAGTGTCTATATAAGTACTACAGTGTCTACAATTTGACTGAATCAGAACACAGATTTTGCTGCCTCATTTTGTTACCAATTAAATGCCCAAGATGTCAATAGCAATCAGCAAACAGGAGAGCTGGAAGATTGGAAACATGTTTCTTTACATGAATAAATCAATAGGCTAAATTTAAATCAGTAAGCCATTTTCATCGATCATAACTTCTGTGAAAAAGCACCGACACAGCATGTTATTGCATGACAGACTGCCAGGCTTATACAATGTCATGCTTATAGCCTATAAATTCTTGTAAATCTTATAGTAAAATAAACCGTATACTCCATTTTTTTAAACAATATCATGCAAGAGGCCAGGACAAGTGCCATTATTGATAGAGAAATCAAATATGGTCCTATTTCTGCAAAAGAATTGCTGAAATTTGAGGCTGGAATCTGTTAATAGTACAGTAAGTGAAGTTTATTCATAAACTAATTTCGAGAGGATCACGTGCTTATGATTGACACGGCTGGCCCAGAGTCAAGCTAATGTACGAACCACCAATCAGACAACTCCTAACCAAGTATAAATAACCAAACACCTTACCTTTAGTCATCTTCGTCTTGAAGAATCCCCCCTTCCACCCTTTCGCCTCCTCCTTTGTCTACAGGGCAGCACGGCGGCTCAGTGGCTAGCACTGCAGCCTCACAGTAAAATGCCTCCGGTTCGGGTATCTACCCAAACGGTCAGCATTTTCGTGCGGAGTTCATGTTCTCCCCGTGCTTGCGTGGGTTTTCCCCGGGTCCTCCGGTTTCCTCCCACACTCCCAAAACATGACACTTAAGTAAATTGACTAAACCAAATTAGCACCAAATTCGATTCAATTCTTTCAGCAATGCATCACCTTAGCAACCCTCACGCAGCAGGAGGGAGGGGGGTTCTCGAGATCTACCCGAGCTCAAACTCCTCTCTCGCCCTGCAACGGGAGGGAGCCCCGGGCTTGAGGCTCTCATGAGCTTGGGGCTCTCTCCCGGGACAGCATGCCAAACTAGCTTATTACCAATCATCAGCTAAGTGTGAACTCTTAAACTGTTATTTAGAGTTTAATTATTTTAGTTGGGTTAGGATTAATTGTAAATTTGTAATGTAATTTTATTTAGTAATTTATATTTGTTTATGGCGGTGGCTCAGTTGTTAGCACTGTCGCTTCGCAGCAAGAAGGTCGCTTGTTTGAGTCCCGGCTGGGCCAGTTGGCATTTCTGTGTGGAGTTTGCATGTGCATCTCATGTTCATGTGGGTTTCCATCGAGTGCTCTAGTTTCTCCCACAGTCTAAAGACATGCAGTATAAGTGAACTGGATGACCTATATTGGCCATAGTGTATGAGTTTGTGTGTGAATGCGAGATTGTATGAGTGCTGCAGCTGGATGGGCATCTGCTGCGTAGGACATGTTGGAATAGTTAATGGTTTATTCCGCTGTGGCAACCCCTGATAAATAAGGCACTAAGCTGAATCAAATGAATCAATGTATTAATATTTGTTTGCAAGTTTATATTTGGATATATGTGGGCTTGGTATTAAAAAAGTAATAAATTTAGTCTACACTGTAAACCCCGCTGTTGTCATTACTAAAGATATTAAGTTATTTTAGCTTGACATTACTTAAAATAACAAGTTTTGGCATCAAAACTTAAACAGGTAAGTTTAGAATAATCATTAGGCAGCAAAAAAAACTTTTTAATTAATGTTTTAAGTTCTCTGAACTTAACATGTTAATTTCTTTAAACGATTCACTATGTCTCTGTTTAACAGAGATGCCCAAAGTAGGGTCTGCAAACCAAATTGTAACCTTTGATTTGGCTAAATTTTCCATCTGAGAGGATAATGAGAATGATGGAGAGGGTTGAGGCGAATGATTGTTTGTTTGAGATCTAAAAATTTTTGTTTGTTTTAAAGCTGAGCTACAAAAAAGCTAACTAAAATTAAATGTTTTAAATAAATGCTGTAAACCAATATGTTTTTTTTATAAAATGTAAAACCTGTCACCCGACAGATAATAGAATATACAGAAGACATCGGCAAGCAAATCAAGGCAAAAACTGGTGCAATTTTGTTATAAATTCGATTGTTTTGTTTTTACTGTAGTAAGTTTATTATAAAATGTAAAAAATATACTGTATTAGCTAATATAAAACATATAAAAAAAGTCATTTTTAAACAAATTACCCATGGCAAATTACCCTACCTATATTTGCCTTTGGCCCACTAGCCTCAATTAAGTTTGGTTTTTGCCCCTTCATAAGAAAATTCGGGCACCCCTAGTTTAAAATTATTGGTTGCATATGAAATTCTGCCTTGACAAAGACGCTAATTGGTTGAGATAGGTTATACGACACAAGGTGGTGATTTTGCTTGTGATGCTCAATTTTGCTGAAGTGCAGCAGGACAGAGGCACTGCCTGAACTCATCTGACAAAAGAGAAAAGTTAAATTAGCAAGTAGATATTTAAATGACACGGTGGCAAAGTGGGTAGCGCTGTCGCCTCAAAGCAAGAAGGTTGCTGGTTGGAGTCCCAGCTGGGTCAGTTGGCATTTCTGCAACCCAGGCTCATTCTGAAATTGTGGTCCCGCGGACGTTTCTGGAGACCGCTAAATACATCCTGGGAGGTAAGTATTTGTGCAGTTTTTGTTTTCGCAAATCCACAAAAGGCCACTGTGCGAGCTTTTTTGCATGTCAAACGTCTCTCCAGCGCCGTTCGCGTTCGCGACGTTCTCGGGTAAACCCAATGGAGGACGCTGTTGAACGACCATCCATCCGACTGGCTGAATGATTGACTGGGCTCCGGTTTCCCCCACAAATCCAAAGACATGCGCTATAGATGAATTGGGTAAGTTAAATTGTCCATAGTGTATGTATGTATGTCCTGGTCCTCCAGGTTTGGGGTTGAGTGTTGGGCTAATGAAAAATTGTTGGGCTCGCAAAAATTAGTTGTTACGAAACCCCAGCATGGTGTGGCAAAATATCAACTTTGATATAAATGGCCCTGGGAGTAAGGAAAGAATGTGGACGTTTAGTCTTTTAGCCATTTCAAGTTATCTGTATCAGGGTGTATAGGTTTAAAACAGTTTATACAGTATATTGTTCAATAAAAAAAAATAAATCATCATTACCAACATCATTTTGTGTGTCTTTTAAGTATCATTTAAGTTAATTTGGCACAGCTTGTGCAAAAAACAAATCTTTAAAAATACCCAGCTCTACTCATATTGCAAATAGTATGTGCGCCTAATTGTTAATTTTGATTGGTTTACAAGAGATAAACCAAATTGAGTGACTACCAATAGATACAAAGAATGTGATTACCGACTGATAACAATGTGGGGCTTATTGAACTGCAGTAGCTGTTAAAAATGTGTAAATATATTACATGTTGTGCATATCGGTGTTGTTTGTTTATTTTGTGCCAATCCTTCTAGGGCAGTTTCCATCACATCACACAGGCTGAACTCTCCATCCTCTGTCTGACTCTCCTGACCCTGCAGCCATCTTGCAACTCACCTTCCAAAATTACTTTTGCACTAGCAAAATAAATGGCATGATGGTTTTCCCCAGACACAGTATACACTATATTCATTCCCCCAGGCAAAGTGCCCTAAAGTTGGAGGGACAAGCAGTAAATCTGCACACCGTTTGAGATAAATTAGACTCAGAAAGGACCAGACTACAGCTCGGGCATCATTACGTCAAAGGTTACCGATGCAGAGTTAACGGGGTGAAAATCAATTACATGCCTGGTTCACCTAATTGATATCTACCACAGCATGAAGATAACACCCAAAGCATTATATTTGTATTGAGCGCGAGTTAAAAAGCCTATTTATATTCAAGAGGGTGAGGACATTTTTGATGGGAAGCACAACCGGCAACTTGAAATGTAAGATTAAATTAAACTGTTTATTTAGAGTGAGATGCCAATGACTGGGGCTGTTCGAATATGAGCGGATGAGCCCAGGCGGACTTGTTACAATGCAGGTGCGCAGCCTCCTTTATGAAAAGCCGACAGAACTACAACATCAAACATCAGAGGGCTCTGATACAGATGGCTCTTTCCAGAGCTTCTGATACTGTCTTCAATCAAGTAGCCCAGAAAAAGGAGAAGACAAGCAATCTTCACCCTTCAGGATAGACAGTGGTCTCTCGTACTCTCCTCACCGCTGCCTGAGATGGTATTGACTCTTCTTACGGGGACCCAGAATAGGAGTGTATTACTGTGATCATAATCAATATAGCTGCAGAGAGATATGACACTCACCCTTGATTGGACACTCTAAGAGCAACACAGGGCCATTTCATCCACATGTAGGTCATCTGATCTAGATAGAGGAAGACATTGTAAGGCAGTATGATGGTGAGAACCAATACATTAATTTTACTTCAAAATACATGTTAAAAAAAAGCAGTTTGTACATGGGCTTGAATATAACTATTCAGTGAACACACTTTAAATTTTACAATTTTGTTTTCAAAATTATTTCTTAAATGTTAAAATATATTTTAGTAATGAAAATGTCAAATTTCTTAAAATCATAAAACATATTCAATTTAACATTTCATTAAGATTTTAATAAATTACATTTTTGAGAACCTCAAAAACATTTTCTTTTCTTCTGTTCTTCTGTTTCATTTTCTGTGAAATTTTGTTCTGTTTCAGTGATTGTTGCTTTAAAGGGCACGTATTTTACCCCCTTTTTTCAAGATTAATGATAAGTCTTTTGTGTTTCCAGAATGTGTCTTTAAAGTTTCAGCTCAAAACACACATCAGGTCATTTATTATACCTTTCAGGATACTGGAAATTTCTGCTCTGAACACAATGTAGCTGTTTTTGTTGCTAGTTATCCCCGCCCACCGTTCCCTTGTGCCTGTTAGAGTGTGCCTCAATCTCAACCTCAGCTGCGCCAGATAAATAGCACAGTGAAGAAAGCAGGTCTCATATTTGTGAGAAATACTACAGTAAGAATTTTCCCAATGATTATTTGATGTATTTGTTTCGGGAGTTAATTCAAGCATTTCTGCAACGATGAGTCACACACAATGTTGTCACAATGTTGCACACACAGCATGCGCGTTTAACTTTGCACTGTATGATACACATTAATATCCACTGCTGTTTTGATATTCGTTATGTTAATGTACAAAATAAACCAGATTTAACGTCCACAAACCAGGATTGAAGCATCTTCTTTTATAATTGTACTGACATGCGGCTGTGGTGATAAAGTAAAATCACAGTTATTCATTACAAACATGTACTGTTTTAAAAACTGTTTTAAACTTGTAAAACTTATTCTTGATCATGTTTGATGATGATTGATGTTCACAGAGAGCTGAACCGATCTATTAATCCTAGTTGCTTTCGGCACGTCTTGTCTTGTTTATATGATTATACGAGTTACTACCAACCCAGGCTCATTCTGAAAACGTAGTCCCACGGATGTCTCTGGAGACCTCGAAATACGTCCCGGGAGGTACGTATTTGTGCAGTTTTTTTTTTCGCGAATCCGCAAGAGGCCGCTGTGCGCACTTTTTTGCATGTCGAAGGTCTATTGCGAGCGACATTCTCGCATAAACCCACTGAAGGCTGCTGTCAAACAACTGTCCGTCCGACTGGCTGAATGATTAACTGGGCAACCGGCCAATCGGCCGATCCACCCTGCTCCTTCTTCCCTAAACTCAAGCGGTTTTACCAGTTGACCAGCCCTTGCTTACTACCCTAAAACCCAACCAACAATTTACAATAAAAAAAGCTGTCCAGAAAAAGAAAAGCCCTCGTCTGATTTTGACCACATTTTTGGATTTGACCACATTCTCAGCCTGTTGTTTACTTGTTCACTATATTTATTGGGTTCTGTTTTTGTCTTACCTAATTTCTAGAACTGCTCCTCTCTGGACATGAACCTGGTCGTCGAGAGCTCCTCTCTGCGTCATCAAGTCTGCCGACGTACACGACGAGCTAACCAGACAAACTGGAAAGCCCTCCACATGGAGGTAAGCGGTCAGCTGGCAAGCACAGAAGGGAATGGCATCACACCGCCCAGTAGTGTTTGCTTAAAAAAATGAAATGCAGTCATACGTACCTCAAGCCTTGTAATTCGCTGTCTCCAGAAAGGTCCACGGGACTAGGTTTCCAGAATGAGCCTGGGTTTTGTTACTGAAACCTGAAACCTCTGATGGCATGTACAAGAAAAAATGTAATTCAAAGTGTTTCTAGAGACTGTTTTTAAGGAAGTGCAATTATAAAAATAGAATTTTTTTTTTTTTTTTACCATTAGAAGCTAGCTATATTCACATACTGTTGTGTGAAATGTAAATAAATTCAAGAGTCTTGGTGTGATTATAGAGTCAGATCTGAATTTTAATAGCCTTGACAAAGCAGTACGTAAATCAGCATACTATCATCTCAAAAACATTGCAAGAATTAGATGCCTTTAGTGAGGACTTAGAGAAACTTGTTCATGCTTTTATTAGCAGAAGGGTGGATTGCTGTAATAGACTCCTCACTGGCCTTCCCAAAAAGACAGTTGCAGCTCATCCAGAAAGCTGCTGCCAGGATTCTGACCAGAACTAGAAAATCAGAGCATAACACCAGTCCTTAGGTTCTACTCTGGCTCCCAGCTACATTCAGAATAGATTTTAGAGTATTACTACTTGTCTAAAAATCACTAAATGCCTTAAGACCTCAATACATTACAGATATGCTCACTGAATACAAAGCTAACAGATCCCTCAGATCTTTAGGATCAAGTAAATTAGAAATTTCAAGAGTTCAGTCGAAGCAGGGTGAATCCGCCTTTAGCTACTATGCCCTTCACTGCAGGCTTTCAGAAATGATCAGATGTGCTCCAACATTAGGCACATTCAAATCAAGGCTGAAAACACATCTGTTTAGCTGTGCCTTTACTGATTGAGCACTGTGCTACATCTGACAGATCGCACTGTAATGTCCTTCTTTTCTTTTTCATTATTCAGATATCTATATTTCAGATGTCTTTTTATCTGTTTTTATCATTTTTATTATTTTTATTCTTATGTAAAGCACTTTGAATTACCAATGTGTATGAAACGTGCTATATAAATAAATCTGCCTTGCTGCTAGACACCTGTGTTTAAATCCAATATAAAAGTGTTTTCGCATAAAAAAGATCCCCTTTAAAGTAAGTACAACGGATGTAATACTCCATCTCTAAAGTGCATGCATGTGACTCAATGAATATTAAAGATATCTTAAAGTGCATTTTGATTCTTATTATTAACAACTTGTTCTTAATTTTTTTTTTAAATGTACTCATTTTTGAAAACCAAATCTGTGTTAATTTGCATAACTGTTTCTAATTGTTATACAATCAGTAAATGTTAACTTCAACCTGGGTATAACATGGGTTAGTGAGCTTCCATTTAGCACTTTTTCCTTCAAGATCAATAGTCTTTTTTTCCACACAGTGCACTCAGTAAGAAGCTGAATTACTTGCCTACGTATCTCCTGTAAAAAGCTGTTGTTGAACTTGCCGCAATTTGCAGGCTTTGATTTGCCCACTCTCAGGCCACGTGGGGAATTCAACTCCGAGACCGCAGTGATGAAGAGGAGATAGCGGAAGCACACACGCATGGAATTTCATTAAATCGACACTGTGTTTTCATTTGCCAGAAATGCAGCTCTTCCTTATCAGCGGATTACCTATGAATGAGCTCTATTCTGCGTCCATCAATCTGGGGAGCTTTCACCTCTGCTCTGAGATTGCGGGGCCGGAGATAAGAGAGTGGGCATGACTATGCAATTACACACTTTATTTTATTTTCCATCCAGGACGAAAATGAAAAAGAAAACCCATCTCGGACTCTAAATCGCATTATCGCCGTCAGGGAATTTATGACACGTGTTTAAGATGGAGCGAGGAGATAGGAGGCTGCCAAGAAAGCGTTTCGGTACAGCTGAGATTCGGAGGAGAAATTTGAGAGCGCTACCGTAGAGAGGTGATCGATGGCGGGTCACAGTCAGGAGAGAAGTAATGCAGGCACTCGGAGACAGATAGGGCCAGCATTAGGATCACAAGGGTGGACTGATAAGCCTTTGCCCTCTTTTCAGGTCGAGACCACACAGTTGCACAGCAACAGCAGGGCTCTTCAAAACACCACCCTGCTGCAATCTGCAGGCCGCTCCACTTCCGCCAGGGGCTCGCTGTGAGTCAAGCAGACACATGGAGAGAGGAATGATTGGCGTGATACATTTAATGGGATTATAGATTACTATGTGACAAATGCAGCTTCGGACTCATAAATAGAGCAAACAGCCAACCCCGGCCATGTCGTACGTTTCAGAAGGATCAAATAAGGTCAACGTTTATTCTGCGTCCACAAATCATTAAAATGGAAAAGCTATTGGGCTGTTGGCAAGGTATCAGCAGGAGGGATGGCGAGAGAAGAGAAAGAGAGGAAGATTTATGCATGGCTAAATCAATTGTGAATGCAAATGTGCTGAGCAGCAGACTCAAGCGACCTAGGGAGGAGTCCAACTCCCTCAATTATGCAATTATGATTCATCAGAAGAATTCTCTCTTAAAATCCTGAAAATCAATGATATGCACTGCGGCTCCAGGATCCAGCACCCCAATCGGGTCAAATAAGCCTAAACTGCAATTAAATCCCTCTCATGCAGTTTCACATTCACAAAAAAAGCTAGATCTATTTGAAAACCCCTTTTCTTCAATACAGAAAAAATTTGCAGCTCATTAGAAAGGTGTAGACTTTTCATACGATTGTACTCCATGAACTTTAAAGAGATTAATCAAACAGGGTTTTATTCCATGCGTTGGGCTTTCACCTGAAATCTGCTTGAGAAACTGCTGAGACAGGAGTGCTAAAACTGCATTCTAAGCTAATGAAACATTTACCAACATTTTCATGGCTGAGGGGACTGGAGGCAGCTCATCTATGCGAGACTTATCAGCTGAACAAATCTGTTTCCAATACGCCGCGTCCAGGCTATTTAGATCAAGAGGGGTGTTTGAATTTTGGTTAAAAATAACAAGCCAGCTGCTACATGAAAAGAGTCTACTGGGGAAAAGCTGATTGGACCACGTTTTTAATTTACAGGCATGCAAAAAAATGGAGTAAAAGACTGGTTGGAGCTTACTATAACACTTTTTTTTTTTTAAATAGGGTGTAGTGATTTTAACATACAGTAAATTCACTTTATTGCAATAAATCTCCACTTTGGTCATCACAGTGGCACAGTGGGTAGCACAATAGCCTCACAGCAAGAAGGTCACTGGTTCTAGCCCTGACTGGGTCAGTGAACATTTCTGTGTGGAGTTTGCATGTTGTCCCTGTTTGCATGGGTTTCCTCTGGGTGTGCTGGTTTCCCCCACAAGTCATATGGTACAGGTGAATTGGGTAAGCTAAGTTGCCCATGGTGTGTGAGTGTGCATGGGTGTTTCCCAGTGTTGAGTTATGGCTGGAAGGGCATCTGCTGCATAAAACATTTGCTGGATAAGTTAGTGGTTCATTCTGCCGTGGCAGAATAAAGGGATCAAGCCAAAAAGAAAATAAATGAATGAACAGATTAAATCACCACTACATTGAAAAATGGATTTCAAAGGGCTCTACTAGCATTCATTCATTTTCCTTCAGCTTAGTCTCTACTTCAGAGGTTGCCACAGTAGAATGAACCGCTAACTATTCCAGCACTTGATTACACAGTAGATGCCCTTCCACCTGCAACACAGTGTTGGGAAACACCCATACACACTCATTCACTAGGCCAATTAGGGCCCAGTTTATACTAATAGGTTTCAGTTTTAAAATGGCATTTTAGAACGAAAATGATCCATGTCCACGCTGGTGTTTCATCTAGCATTTCTGAAAAGGTCTCCGTTCACACTATAGTGCTGAAAATGCACATCACATAACCACATACACTCTGGCATGCGCTGCAGTGTATGCGGATGTCTGAGCACCAGTCAGTCAGCAGGGGCTTTGAACACACCTCCCCAGGTGAGAGCAGCGCACGTCGGACAGTTTATTAAAGATCTATCGCTGAATGTCTCTGTTTTGTTATAAATATGCATACATTAAAGATAACGGTCATCTAAATATGTAGCTACATGATGCCTCAACATTTTTAGAGTTTAGTTGTTAATATCAAATAGAAAATAGCCAGTTCCCTATATCATGTCTTTATTTTATAGCTAAGATAGTGTAACAACGTAGCCAGGGCTATTTGAATAAGGTTTTAAGTAGCCTACACTGTTCCCTTTGAAGGTTTACCCGATGTGTCCTTGGGAGTTTTTTACATATAAAACTTGCAAAGTCTGAATTAACAAGAAAGGAATGCAAGACTGAACTTTGTGCACTTAATATTGAGAAAAATGCCCAATCAGATGTCTGTAGCCATGCCTCTGTTTTCAGATGTCTCCATTTTCCCCCATCCATACAGATACAGAGCAGCAGCATTTTAAAACAAATACGGCCTCTCCAAAATGCTCCATTTTTGGCGCTCACAAACTCTGGGTTAGTATGGACCAAAGACAAAACCGTAGCAAAACTATTAGGGTAAATTGTGCCTTAAGCTGCCTTTCCATTGCACACGACAAACAATAAGCGACAGACCGAAAGTCATTCATTTCCAATGAAGAGTCGTCCAGGAGCTTCTTGGAGATCCGATCATATCCATATGTGGAAAATTTGGATCCAATTTGATCTGCAGATTCATTAAAATATTTGAACTCTTTTTTTTTTTAATTTAGAAAAAAGTCTACATTAGGAAAACATTTCTATTCATAAATGAGAGATGAATTTATTTTAATATTGTCTCCACATTTCCTCCAATTTTTTTTTTTTTTTTTTTTTTTTTGTGGTCTATGACTTTCTAGTATTCTTTCATTCAACCATGGCAAAACTGAAAACTCTGTGCGAATGCCACAAGGGGGCGTATTCTGACAGTCTTGTCCGAATGTCAGTGGAAAGGTTTGCTTTAGTTTATTCAATTCACCTATAGTGCATGTCTTTGGACTGTGGAGGAAACCAGAGCACCTGGAGGAAACTCATGCCCATGCAAACTCCACACATAAATGCCAACTGACCAGCCGGTACTTGAACCAGTGACCTTCTTGCTGTGAGGCGACAGTGCTAACCACTGAGCCACTGTGCCACCCCTGGCATTCATTATTATAAGTGTTATTATTAGTCTCGTACTACTATCTACTATTGTTGATGTTTTGTTATGCTGCATTTAGCCAGTTTCTTTAAATCAATAGCGCTCATTACATTTTATTTCATAACTAGTGTTGCAATACGTCTGAACTGACAGCTATGAAAAAAACATGTCAGCTTCCGTTAACAGCGAAAGCATCTGTCATTCACATGAATTTTTAAATCAAAAACCTTGAGATCAAATAAATATGAGTTTGAACTCAAAAGTACGTACTGTAGAAGAAAAGAAAAAATACTGGGCATAAAAATCACTTTAAACCACAAGTGTTTTTCTTGTTGACAATTCCGCACAAAGAGATATGATCATTCTACTTCTCAGACACAGAGGGAACTCTACTGAGCATATGCTAAATAGGTGTCATCACTTCAGCTTGTTTGTGATTGAAGAAATTTAGTGCTAGAATTGCCTGCTAAAAAGCAATCATTGAAACAGCTCAACAGAGAACAGAATTCCATAGCTGCAAGACATTTCACACTATACTGCAAAAGCACATGTAGACTCAACTCTCATGAGCACCACTTTGTTTAGATTTTCAACCATTTTCTAGATAAACAGCTGGTTATGAGAATCGCAAATTTCCAAGTCAACACTGAAAAATCAGCAATAACGTTGCAATTAGAAGTGTTCAAAAATCATTTAAACGTTCACTTCAGAGTGACAGTCAGCTAAGAGAGCAATCGCTCATCCTGACCTAGTGTGCTAAAATGAGCTCATTACATATTTAATATGATAACTTAGTTCCTATATCTGTCACTCTTAGACCTGACAGTTTGTAGGTCAGAGGATAAAAGCATGCCATAAATGACTGTTAAAGTATGACATATTTGTCTAGCAGTAATGTTTTCACATTAAATAATGGTTCAGGTGTATAATACTACCCCTCTAATAAATCATAATAATAACCGTATATCTAAATTTAAAAGTGGTGGGGACAAAAACAGTCAAAGTGTATAAATGATTCCATTGATTGTTCAAATTGTGCAAAAGAAAATATATTTAACCAATGTTTACACTGCAAAAAATGCTTTTCTTACCTAGATTTTTTGTCTTGTTTCTAGTTCAAAATCTACAAATTCTTAAATCAAGAAGCATTTTATAGACCAGGAAAACATATTGTCTTGTTTTAAGAAATAATATGCCAAAATGAAGTGTGTTTTTCCTCAGATCAAGCAAAATAATCTTGTTTTTTGATTTGTGATAAGATTATTTTGCTTACCCCATTGGCAGATTATTTAACTTAATTTAAGGAAAAAACTCACTTCATTTTGGCATATTATTTCTTAAAACAAGACAATATGTTTTCCTGGTTGTCTAGATATGTTTTGTTTGTCTAGAAAATGCTTCTTGATTTGAGAACTTTTAGATATTTGGACAAGAAACAGGACTATTAAAGGCATAGTTACCCCCAAAATCTTTATGAGTTTCTTTCTTCTGTTAAACACAAAAGAAGATAGTGTGAGGAAACCTGAAGACCTGTAACCACTGACCTCAATAATTTATATATATATATATATTTATTTTTTTTATTTATTTATTTATTTTCTTACTAGGAAAGTCAATGGTTACAGGTTTGACCATAGATTTAAAGTGGGGTTAAGTAAAGAAAGAGTAAATGACAAAATTTACTGGGTGAACTAAAAGGTTAAACCCAGGCTCACTCTGAAAAGCTACCTCTATATACATTACTAGAAAGCACCAAATACATCCCAGCAGCTACATTATTTCACAGTTTTTGTTTTGGCAAAACCACCAGAGGCCAATGTTTATGCTTTTGAGATCTCAAATTTCTCTCGTAAGTGCCATTTGTGCCTGCTGTTCTCACGTAAATACACCAGAGGTCGCTGTTGACTGACTGTTTGACTGACTGAACGAACGACTGATTGACTGACCCACTCTCCTCCTTCCCTAAACCCAACCAATTGTATTGATTCACCCACCCACCCACCCACTTCCCTAAACAATTTTCAAAAGCAATCCAGAAAAAAAACTCAGATTCTCTTCTCTGTGTGACGTACATTGCGAACTAATGGGACAAACTGGTAACAGTGGGAGAGCCGTCCATACGGAGGTAAGCGATCAGCTGGTAAGCACGAAATGGAACATCCTTATACCACCATGTACCGTTCATTTTAAAGATGAAATACAGACTTAAGTACTTAAGGCTACATACTGTAATGCACAATATCCAAACGTATATAGAGCAACATTTTCAGAATGTTAAAAAGGCTAGTTCAGCCCACAATGAAATAAAATATTCTATCGAACTAATTCATGCATGCTTTAAAATGTTCATTAAAACCATCATAAAATGTTATATTCACAGATTTAATTCATTTGATGCATATAATGTTTACAGCATTCCAAAATGCTCATGAAAGCTAAAGCATGCTTGCTTGATGCATCCAAACCAATGAGTTCAATTCTGCTGCCGTTCCTTCGCTACGTGATAAGGAGAATAAATTCAGCACATCCCTGGAAGCTAGTGTAATATATTAATAATAAAAATCAACAATTTTACAAGCAGACAAACCAATGCACTGAGCTCAATTTCTCCATAGTAAAAGAACTGCACCTCAGAGTTTGTGTTTTGTGTTTGAAGTCGGCTGCCTCATGGGGTTATGGAATTATTATTAATCCAACATTTGAGATGGTGTGAGATGAGATCAGTCCATTAGTAAACCCAGTTAGCTAATCACATCATCTGCTGAAGGTGAAAATAAAGACTTTTTAAAGAGCATCGGGCAGCATGGTGGCTCAGTGTTTAGCACTGTTGCCTCATAGTGAGATGGTTGCTGGTCGAGTGCCGGTTGGGCCAGGAGGCTTTTCTCTATGCATTTTGTATGTTCTTCCCTTGTGTGATTAGGTTTTCTCTAGGTGCTCCTTTTACCCCCACAGTCCAAAGACATGCAGTAGACAGTGCATCCGGAAAGTATTCATAGCGTTTCACTTTTTCCACATTTTTTTATGTTACAGCCTTATTCCAAAATTGATAAAATTCCTTTATTTCCTCATAATTCTACACACAATACCCCATAATGACAATGTGAAAAAAGATTATTTGAAGTTGTTGCAAATTTATTAAAAATAAAAACCCTGAAAATTCACCTGTGGTAAGTTCAGTTGACTGGACATGAGTTGAAAAGACATACACCTGTCTATATAAGGTCCCAAGGTTGACAGAGCATGTCAAACCACAAACCAAGCATGAAGACAAATGAATTGGCTGTAGACCAACGAGAGAGGATTGTCTTGGGGCACAAGGCTGGGGAAGGTTACAGAAACATTTCTGCTGCTCTGAAAGTTCTAATAAGCACAGTGGCTTCCATTATCCGAAAGTGGAAGATGTTTGGAGCCACTTCCTGGAGCTGGTTGACCATCTAAGCTGAGTGTTTGGGGGAGAAGGGCCTTAATCAAGGAGGTGATTAATAACCCGATGGTCACTCTGTCTGAGGTTCAGCGTTTTTCTGTGGAGAGAGAAGAACCTTACAGTAGGACAACTATCTGTGCAGCAATCAGGCCTGTATGGTAAAGTGGACAGACGGAAGCCACTCCCCACCTGGAATTTGCCAAAAATGCATCAGAAGGACTCTCAGACCATAAGAAAAAAAATTCTCTGCTCTGATGAGACTGAAATTGAACTCTTTGGAGTGAATGCCAAGCGTTACTTTTGGAGAAGGCACTACTCATCACCGGGCTAATACCATCCCTACAGTTAAGCATGGGGGTGGCAGCATCATACTGTGGGGATGTTTTTCAGCAGCAGGAACTGGAAGACTAGACAGGATAGAGGAAAAGATGAATGCAGCAATGACCAGAGACATCATGAATTAAAACCTGCTTCAGAGTGCTCTTGACCTCAGACTGGGGCGACGGTTTATTTTCCAGCAGGACAATGACCAAAAGCACACGGTCAAAATATCAATGGAGTGGCTTCGCAACAACTCTGTGAATGTCCTCGAGTGACCCAACCAGAGCCCAGACCTAAATCATATTGAACATCTCCAGAGAGATCTGAATATGGCTATACACCCCATATATATCCCATATATACCCCTATACTTCCCATCCAACCTGATAGAGCTTAAGAGGTACTGCAAAGGGGAATGGGCAAAATTCGCAAATACAGGTGTGCCAAGCTTATGGTCTCATCATATTCAAAAAGGCTTGAGGCTGTAATTGCTGTCAAAGGTGCATTAACAAAGTATTGAGCAAAGGCTGTGAATACTCATGTACATGTCATTTTTTCAGATTTTTTAAATTTTAATAAATTTGCAACAATTTCAAAAAATCTTTTTTCACATTGTCATTATGGGGTATTTTGTGTAGAATTTTAAGTAAATAAATTATTATATTTTGCAATAAGGCTGTAACAAAAAGTGAAGCTTTATGAAGACTTTCTGGATGCTCTGTAGGTAATATGTGTAAATTAAATTAGCTTTAGTGAATGAAAGAGTGTGTGTGAATTTCCCAGCACTGGGTTGTGGCTGGAAGGGCATCCACTGCATAAACAAATGCATGGATTAAGGTTGTCTGTTAATTGCAGTGAGCCTATGATGGATTTCCATCAATTGCTGAGTTCCTGTCTGTCCTTGTAATAAATTTCTTAATTTTAGCTTGATTAGGTCTTTGTGTATTGAGCCTGCTGAGGGGGAATTTGATCAAAGCCTGGAGTGAAGTGAAAGCACGTTCTTCTCTCTACTAAAGATTCTCAAAAATTGCTCTGCTAGGGATCCACTCCGGGATTTAGATTCCCGCTCACGAAAAAAATTATAAATAAAAAACTGCTCTGTCCACATAATTTGAATAGTAATTATGTTAAATTAACAATAATTAAGTTTAGTTTTTTATTTTATGAACACAGCATATAAAAACTTATATTTAATGGTTTGGGAATTATTCAACACATTTAACAGAGATAAACAGAGTTTTATAAATATGTCAAAATTTACACCAAAGTGTGTGCATCTTACCTTTCATTTTCTGACTGTAGCATGTCAAATAACTGAGACCATTCTAATTTAAATAAAGTGTTGATTAAAGGAATGTGGCCTATAAAAAATTCAGTAAAAAGATTTTTTTTTTTCATTTTAATTTATCCATATGTCAGCGGCTCATTCCGCTGTGGCGACCCCTGATAAATCAGGAACAAAGCCGAAGGATAGTGAGTAAAGAGCATCAAGAAGTTTAAAAATGTGTTCCCATTTAGTTTCCCCAAAACAGCATAATTTGGATCAAAGCCTAAAAGGAGCAGTTTCAAAAAGTTATAATTATTTGTGTGGTATTTTGAGTTGAAACTCTAGGGACATTAGAGACTTATTTTACAGCTTGTAAAAAGGGGCATAACAGGTCCCTGTTAATAGGCTGTTATTTTTTAAATATTACAATTTTCACATGTTAATCTGGTCCATGACATGAACAAGCTATTAATTTAAAAAGCTCTCATTATTTATAACTCATTAACATTCTACAATCTCCATTTCTTAACATTAGTAACTAAACTCATGAAAAGAAAAGAACAACATTTAGTTAATCTTTGGTGATGTTAACTTCTTAGTAAATGTTTAATAACTCATTCAAATCAAAATGCATAATTATTTTATTAAATGGAGTTAATAATTAATACAGTTCAGTTTAGTTAATTTTTTTTAAACTAACATTATAGAACTAGCAACATATGTGATTATTTTTTAATGCATTACCTAATGTTTACTATTGAGACCTTGCTGTAAAGTGTTACCTGTTGCACTTTATAATCCTTTTGCTTTTTTTTTGTTTTTGTTTTTTGTTTAAATATTTGTTTACACTGAACCTTATTATACCTGTTAAAGTAACAGTGGCTATGTTTACATGGACATTAGTAATCAATTACTTGCCCTAATCTAAATAAGACAATATTTTGATTAAGGTGTTTACATGAGTTGCTTTTTGAATGTTCCTTCATGATCCCGTTTTAAATGTTATATCAAATAATTCAATAGATGTCATTGTGTCATTGGAGGTATTCTCATTTCCTCCAGAGTTTCATGTAATTTTGCGTGTTTCATTTTTAATTTGTCAAATTTAACTGCAGTTTGGCACTTTCACTTTCGTTCAGGAACATTTCATGCATGCCCCTGTGACAAATGAGAAATTGGATGCAATTATGAACTGCTGGATGTATGAACAACTGTGTTGTTTAAATGGAAAAACCTCTGCATCTTGCAATGCAAGTGTCTGTGATCCTTCACTGACTAGGTAGGTGCAGAGAATAATGTAAAACAGCCATGTTTGTATAAACTATTCTGTCGCAAAACGCTGTAAAAAGTCCTATATGACAGTAATAGTTTGATTGTCTGTACTGCACTTCAATAATGCAAATAATATTGACATTATTATTGACAATTTAGTCCAAATGTCTTAATTCGATTTATGATAGTTCGATTATGACCTAATCATATTACATTAATCAAAAATTTATGTTTACATGGTAGCCGCTTAATCAAAGTATTGTCTTAATCGTATCAACGTCGGATTATTAGTGTCCATGTAAACATACTCACTTTTGCAGCTTCCCAGCAAGCATTTTTTTAAAAGATGTTTAATAGACATCTAATAGATGTCTAAACATAGTCATCTTGGCTTGAACAAGACTAAATTTGGGCTGTCAGTGAAAATCTAATATGTCTAAGAATAAGCCAAAACTAGACTAGTCATTAAATAATTAGAAAGGAATGACTACACATAAAAGTCTGTCTAATCTGTCTATTGACTACTAGTCTAGTTTTGGGCTGTTCTTAGATGTCTATTACATTTTCACTGACAGCCCAAGATAGCCTTGTTTTAGCCAAGCTGTCTACATTTAAATGCCTATTAGACATCTATTAAACACAAAATTGTTTGCTGGGTTGGGTTGATATTGTGATAATATCATGGGGAAAAATGCTTCAGAAATGAATCACAAAATAATTTGATACCGTCTTAAGTCTATTTTGGGGTAAACTACCCCTTTAGATGTTTCACTTCCTTTGCACTATGAGGAAAGTAACACATGATGCTGCTAACAAGCTGAACAAAAAACTGTTGCCAAAAACGGACGTCACAAAAACAACAGGAGCAGATAACTTGCCAAAAACCTGAATTACTCCTATGCGTTCATGAGGATGATGGACCACTACTTAACATTGGAGAAGAGGGGGGTCTGAAAAATGCTAGGCCTATGCTCACGATTTTGGCCTTTAAACAGAGGCTTCCTGCAGGCTTCACCTCTGATGGCCCCATCGATTTGATGCAGGCGCCCAACAACCGGCTGATATGAAAGACATTTGTGTTATGAGGGCTTTCTAGTTGAAGGGCAGTGTTTATGTGGAATAAGAGCCTCAAGGACAATATTTACTTAGCCTCACTTTGGTAGAAAATGTAATAAACCGGAACAAAAAACAAAGCACAGATCCTGTCTTCATAACACAAGATCAAATTATGTAATCGTGCATGTTCATGTCAACACAAACCAGTTCCGTTGATAGAAAGAAGTACCTACATCTTATTTCCATGGACTGGAAATATAATTCAACTGATTTCACATTATGCTGTGCCGAATATTTGTAACAATCTCATTATTCATCAAGACGCAAACATAAATGTGTATGGATTTATCAGCTTTTGACTGCTTCAATCGTTCGAGGAGAATAGATTGATTTATTAGTGAAAATTCAACTCAGCAGAAATCTATATGACATTCTTTCCAGTAAGGAGTCATCAAGGACATTTATTCAGATGGTAAAATCCTTCACCAAAAAGCACTCACATTCAGCCATTACAAAAGAGATTTATAATGGTTGGCGGATGTATTATCGCATTGCAGAATCGATACAATGCATTGTTTTTTACGTGCTAACTGAATTGTGCTGTATTGTGAAGAGCAAGCAGAGCAGACTGCAAGCAAAAGAGCTTTGCACCAAATCATTTGGATCTGGACATGTTTCATATACAGTTAGCATTAGCAAGAAAAATGGCTCAATAATGAACAGTTTAACACCCAAGCATGTCAGGGCCATGGCCTAAGCATGAGCACACTAGTGCCACAGTCTGAGCCAAGGAAATCTATTGAACAAAGAGTCAGCTATCTGTTAAAATTCCCATTCATCTCAATGGCACATGCTCATTTATGCATCTTATTGTTGCATCTGCTCAGTGATTTTTTTTTTCCCCTTAAATGTTCTTATTGCAATTTGTTGTGATGTAATTACTTTTTAAGTTTTGGCAAACTATAGTAGCATACAATTCATATACAATCTCATTCATGCACTGAAAAAGATAACTCTTAAGATTGACTTTTAAAAATCCTTGTAACAATTTGCACTAACACAATTTAAGTAAATTTTACATTCTTTTATCAGATACAATTAACTTGTCAATATCCTGTAAAATTTACTTAATGTTTAATCGAACACTCCTAAATTAACGAAGTAAAAGTTTTTTGACTATCTTACATTTTGAGTCTATATTTATTCAAATTAATCAAGTAATGTAAAGTTCATGTTTTAGCAAAAGATAATTTAAATAAATCTTATTAGTTACAAATTAGTATGTCTGGCATAACTTGTTTAATTAAAACAAACATTTCCACTGACTTGTAATTTCACTTTAGTTGAAGCAAATTAACTTACTGATCTCAAATTTAGCGTTAGATTTTCACACTTCGAGTGAAGCATCAAACCTTAATGTTGACAAAATGCCAAGATCCAAAGCATAAATGCTACTCTTCTGAAAGGTCGTAACCGCAAAACTAAAAACAATTACTCAAAACTATTCTTAATCTTCAAACTAATGATGATTAAACTCTAAGAAGTTTTTCTCTAAAATGTAAACACCTAAGATTACTTTAATTTTTTTAATATTCTACTCTGAATTCAGCCCCATGCAAAGCATTCTGGGAACCACGCATCCATTATGACATATTAATTATTAAAATTTACTTAATATTAATAACTTTGCAATAATTGGAAAAAAATGTAAATATTACAAATAAATAAATACTAATATTTAACTCTTTCCACTCAATATTACAAGTAAAAAACTTATGAGAGTAAATTTATTAGATTTTGCTACCCCAAAAAGTCATTTCTTTAGGTGTACATGCAATAATAAAAACCTTTATTTAACCAGGTAAGTCAACTGATAACCAGTTCTCATTTATGATGATGACCTGGCCCAGAGGCAACATAAAAAGATAGTAAAAAACAGCAGGGACACAGAACAATAACAATTTCACAAATGCAGATAACAACATATAAAACCAATGGAAAACTAAAAACAAGAACAGTGATCTTGTACTAATAATAGGGGGGAGTTTAACCATTAAGCAAGGTAAGCAGCCGCTTAGGGCCCCAAGACAACCGAGGGACCCCAATAAATGTCTAGCAGTGTAAATTATACCTATAAACTATATAACATCGTTTTCTATCACATTTTGTATGTGAGAGTTAAACAAATACCATTTTTACATCATAAAATATTATTTAATATACAATAAATCATAATATTATTATAATAGTGTAACGTTATGTAATTATAATAATATAAAATGAAATACGTATCACCCCGAATCATATTTTTAGTTTTAAATTCATTTTAAGAAGACTAATCTTTTAAAATGTAGAGCTTGCATTAAGACAAACATAGAAAAGATGATTGATTGACTTAAAAAAAACAGCAAAAGAAATTAAATTAAATAAAAGTAGAAAGAGTGTTTCAAGACTAAAGGAATGAAATTGCTTAGGGCCCCCAAATCACTAAATTTAACTGACTATTAACTGGATTGAATTTTTAAAGGATGATAGCGGAATAAAAGTGTTGAGCTTTAAGGTCTGCTGCAGATGATTCCAAGCATCAGCAGCACAAAACTGAAAAGAGTGGCTACCAAATGAGGTGCGAACTTAGGGTATGCAAAGGTTAATAAAACTACTAGAGCGCAGATTTCGACATGTTTTCTGAATGTTAAGAAGTGACTGTAATATAGTGGATTTTTCCCAATAAAAGTTTTGTAAATGAACAGAAACCAATGAATTTGTCAACGTGATTGAAGAGAAGGCCAATTCAGTGAAGAATACAGTTAACAGTGATGAGTATTAAATGGCGCACTAGTAACAAAACCAATTGCTGCATGGTAAATAACATCTAGTTTGTGAGAGTTTTTGAAGATGATCTGTAAATTAAATCCCTGCTGAACATAAGATTCATAAAAGATTGTGTTTACAGTTATATCTTATAATTAAAGTAAATTAATATATTCAGGGGCGGAATGGTGACTCAGTGGTTAGCACTGTCGCCTCACATCAAAAAGGTCGCTGGTTTGAGTCCGAGCAGGGCCAGTTGGCATTCCTGTGTGGAGTTTACATGTTCTCTCTGTGTTGGCGTGGGTTTCCTCTGGGTGCTCCTGTTTCCCCAACAGTACAAAGACATGTGGTATAGGTGAATTGAATAAACTTAATTGGTCGTAGTGTCTGAATCAGAGTGTATTGGGTTTCTTTTTTACCAAAACTGGGTTGCAGCTGGAAGGGCATCTGCTGTTTTTAAACATATGCTGGAATAATTGGCGATTCATTCCACTGTGGTGACCTTTGAAATAGAGACTAAGCTGAATGAAAATGAATTAATGAATTGAATATATAAATAATATATAAAACTACATACAAGTTTACCACCACATTAACCAAAACCTACAACATTTTCCCTAAGAGATTGGGCTTGGATTTATAAGCTGGTAGTCAGGCTTCAAATGGCTTTCTTGAATTTTTCAGGGAGGATTTTTTTTCAATATTAAAAGCTAAAATGCAGCACAGTGTTTGTTCCTGAAACATGTTTTGAGCCACAAAGGCCATGAGCCTGAAAAGTCCATTAGCCTTTTAGGGAGTGTTTACAGAACACTGTTTTCAGCTAAAAAGAGAAAAGTTTTATGTTTTTTGGTCATGCTTTCCCACATTTATTTCTTCAATAGCCTTAAAATGCAAACTTTTAACACCTTAAAAGCTGTTTTTGAGAACAATATTGTGTTTGTTTCAGTATGAACTATGGTAAAGGGGATATGTGAAAATGATGACTTGACATCCAGAATAATTATGACAGACTACAGGACTGTGTTTGAGCTGTTCATGAGTTCTATCAAAGTCTACTGGCCTGGCATGAATAATATAGGATTTCAAGTAGGGCTGTCAAAATTAGCATGTTAACGCACGTGATTGGTTTTAAATATTTAACGTGTAAAAAAATAAATAACGCAAATAAAGCAGTTGCAGTTTTTTTTTTTTTTTTTTGTGACCGACGTGTGTTCAGGGACGGTGCGTACATAGAGGCGACCTGGGTTGCCACCTTGGGCAGCGGAATAGAGAGCGAACCCCCCTATCTTCACTTTCATCAGCTACACCGACGCTCTCCATCACGATCCTCGCTTTCATCAGCAAAAAGGTCGCTTCCTTTTCACTTTCGGGTTGAGAGTGGCGTGATTGTCGTTTGCCTAGAGCGCCAGTTCAGCTTGCTTTGGCCCTGCATTTGTTTAACATGCAAATAAAATTGGGATAAGACCGAGGACATGCTTTTAGAAGGAAAGTTTCAGTATAAAATAATTAATGTCGTATCACCAGGCTATCCTGCCTTTACTCCAGAGTTTTATGCAATTTCGGGTGCTTAATTTTTAATCTTTAGACTTTAACTGCAGTTCAGCAATTCACTCTCATTCAGCATATTTTCATTCAGGATATTTTAATCGAATTTGATACCGCATGGCAAACGAAAAGAAAAACCTCCACACTTTGGGACTTGCGTGATCCTTTAAGGTAATCAAAAATTGCTGCTTACATGGTAGACTCTTAATCAGAGTATTATCTTAATCATAAAAGTGTGTATTGGTGTCTGTAAATGTACTCAGTGAAAATGGCAGTTGAAGTCGCAAGCTGTCAAAGACGGCCCTATTCTCTGCCTTTAAGCTGCATCCATGAGCCCTCACATTTCATAAGTTTCACATTGCTGTGTCAGAATCCTTGCTTGTAAAATACAGCCATACTTTAGAGTGCGTAGTTTAAGCAAATTTGATGCGTGATGATGAATCTGAAGGTGTGTGGGTTTTAATAAATTTTTTTTAATCATTTGACAGCCCTGGTTTCAAGTTATTTTCTACAGTATGAAATGTGATCATTTTGACAACATTGTCACCTATTTTCTCATTCTTGTATTTCCAGAAAGCACTATTGGAGATGTAGTTTGGAATCAAGTTTGACACCTCAGAAAACTACTGTGCAGTATTTTTTGGCAAATCCTCACTAAATAAAATCCAAATAATTTGCACTATCAAATTTATGACTAGTATTTGAATCGATATACTGTTTTACGCCATGACTCTTAACTGACCTGTTCAAAATCTTGACATGCAAAATGAGATAAATTAATCACACTAATGATAGTATTTATAATAATAATAATAATAATAATAAAAGGCGACATGGTGGCTCAGTGGTTAGCACTGACGCCATACTGCAAGGAGGTCGCTTGTTCGAGTCCCAGCTGGGTCAGTTGGCATTTGTATGTGGTTTGGATGCACTCCCTGTGTTGTCGTGGGTTTCCTCCGGGTCCTTCGGTTTCCCCCACAATCCAGAGACGTGCGGTATACAGTAGGTGACTTGAATAAACTAAATTGGGTTGTGTAAAACATATGTTGGATAAGTTTGAGGTTCATTCTTTTGTGGTGACCCCTGATTAATAAAGGGACTAAGCCGAAGAAAAATGAATGAATGAATGAATAATGAAAATAATAATAAATTACTAATTCTAGAAATAATGGTTAAAATTCTGACCAACATAAAGCATGTTCAATCTTTCAGAAGCAAGTAAAGACTACTACAATAGGTAACAAAAAGTCTAAATACAAGCAACAGTAAAAACAAATAAAATAAAGCGGTACATTTAATATGATTTTATAACAAAATGAAGAGAAACTGCAGAGATTGAATCAAATTTAACACAAAACTCAGAACTGGTGGTCTTGTAATAAATATGCAGTGCTTCTTATTAAAGGTTATTAACTCAGGAGCAGAGAATTATATTTTTTCTTCTCTGTGAGAATCGAGTTGAATTCTCTTTCATGTCTTACTGCTCTTAAACGATTCAAAATCACTTCAAAAAGTGGCAAGGCTTAAATTAAGGATGAACTGATGTCACAACTAGAAATAAAGATGATGATAATACAAAATGTATTCCGTTGGTCAAATTTTAATAACTTTTAGAAAGCCCACCAGCATATCGGTTTCTACTTACTGTAAAATTATGACTGGTAATGATTGTGGCCCTATTCATGTGCACTTACAACTAGTAATTATGTTTAATTCAACATGCAATTTCGTTGCAACAAAAATACCTTGCAGCAGGATGTGGTATCAAGATATGGGCAATTTTTTAGGGGATCCAGCAGCAGACAATCAACTGCTTGTAAAAATGTACAGGATTTTATATGCAGTACATGTGTGGAACAATACATTTCATACTTTTAAAATCTCTCACAAATATCTGGTCAATGATGACACATCTATTGCAGTGATTTTCAAAATGTAGGCCACAATCCTCAGTAGGTCGTCTGACCTGAGAACTTTGTTTATATGGAGTGCAGATGCTTACATTTGCCTGCAGGACTTCCACAGATGGGTAAATGTAAAAAAATTATAAGGCTCACAGAAAACTCACAGAAGCAAGGACACATTATTAAGGCCCTTTTACTCGGGAAGCGGCAAGTGGTGGGTGGGTGCCTGTCTCTGATTGGTGAGAGCATTCTGTCTGGTGAAGTGTGCCTCACGGTTTCAAATTAGACATTGCCATAAAGTGACAATCAACAAGGCTACATGTGTAATTGCTTAAATATATCACAAATATTGTGCAGGAGTAGGGCAAAACCTAAATATTGCAGTAAAATATAACACATGCAGGTCTAGTCTGAACCCACTGTTTCTGTTTCCAGACGGTGTACCTGCTGCTAACATCTGTCTAATTTAGGTGTTTCTTTTTCCTTAAAAAGTGTCAGTCTCTCTGTGCTTTGTTACTTGTAATGTCATTTTTTTTATTTATTCAAAGTATTAGCAATTTATTCAATAAAGTCAGTAAAAGAGATGAAATTTACTCAAGTGGTTCGAAACCCTTTATAAGTTTATTTATTTTTGTAATAGTGTGGTGTGTACATTGAGGTAAAAGTTCCAAGCGCAACTTTATTTAACTGATGGTCATAAAGACAAGGTCAAAACTAGGAACAAAGGGGTAATCCACAAACGAAATCCAAAGAACGGGAAAATTTCAGGGCAGGCAGCAAACAGTCAAAATATCCAACAAAACAACAAAAACAAAAATCAAAAACAAGAAAGGCAAGAACAGGAACAAGGAAATAAAAATTGTACACTTATAGTGAAACAAGACTGAGCAAAGAAGTGAGGTGTATATGTAGTCCTATTAATTTGTCTTCATGAGCTTCAGCTTTTAATTTGTAATCAGTGGTGATCTGGAACTGGTGTGTGTGTGTGTGTGGTGTGTGTGTGTGTGTGTGTGTGTGTGTGTGTGTGTGTGTCTGTGTCTGTGTGTGTGTGTGTGTGTGTGTGTGTGTGTGTGTGTGTGTGTGTGTGTGTGTGTGTGTGTGTGTGTGTGTGTGTGTGTGTGTGTTCAGTACGGTATGGTTTGGGTCAGGACGGGTCACCTTTATCAGGTTTGCGTTTCCACTATCAAGGGTACTCTTTTGGTGCGCGTGGGGTATGACAGAAAGTTTCAGTCGCATCATTCTCACTCAAGGAAATGTCTTTAGTAAAGCTGTACGGGTCGCTTACATATCATATGAGAAGCACTTCTCACAAAACAGATGCTTTATACACATAAATACTTCTGTCATTTCATTTCATTTTCTTGTCAGCTTGTCCCTTTATTAACCAGCACGTTTTTACACAGTGGATGCCCTTCCAGCCGCAACCCATCTCTGGGAAACATCCACAAACACTCATTCACACACACTCATACACTAAGGACAATTTAGCTCAGCCAATTTAACTGTACTGCATGTGGGGGAAACCCACGCGAACGCAGGTAGAACATGCAAACTCCACAAAGAAACGCCAACTAAGCCAAGGATCAAACCAGCCACCCAGCGACCTTCTTGCTGTGAGGCAACAGCACTACCTACTGCGCCACTGCTTCGCCCCTTAAATACTTTTGTTTAAATGTTTCTTACTAACTTTTCTATGAACATGATTTGATTACAACTGCAGATCAATGACTGTGCAAATTTGCCTACTGTAACGTCTGAAATTATATTAAATAAATAAATGAACATATATGAACACATACAGACCCTTACATTCTCCGATATGTTACCAACTACAGAAAAACTAGACACAGCAGATATTTAGTGCCTATTTAGGTTAAAACAATGGGAAATATAGCCCACAGTCAGAGCAGACCGGGATCGGGGTTTCAAAAGCATGTCAATAATCAAGCGCACATTTTTATCATCAGCTCAAGAAGTTTTATTATTTCAGATATAGACGCACGGCGAGCACAAGGAAAAAAGCGAAACCGCTTGCTCTTCAGACTGGCTCGTAAAAAACTAAGGCGCACAGGGTGAATCTACTCTTCTTTTTGGCTTTGTGGCTGTTCATCAAGACGGCGACAAGGTTTATTTGAGCCCGGGTTGACCATGGATCGTTATTATATGTATATGTAATTCCGCTGTAATCTCTTGCTGTGTATTTCAAACATGGCAGGTTTTTGTTTTCATTTCAGCTTGTTGCATAAGCGAATGACGTATCTCTGGAAACCAATAGCGTTCAGCTGCACGTCTAGCTCTGCCTTTGGGTACCCTTTCTTTTGTTTGGTACCCTTTCGAAAGGGTGCCGAAAAAGTGGTACGGTACAGTTCGGTTCGGTAGGCCTTTTGACAGTGGAAATGGCCATAAAAGCGTCCCAAACCAAACAGTACCTTACCGTAACACTCAGTGGAAACGGGCCATAAGAAACTTTGCAAGTACATGTCAACTCACACTAACCCTACTCTAAAGGGTGAGTAAATGACGACAGTTTCAGTCTTGGGTCAACTACCCTTTTTACTGTCTTATGTAAGCGTCTGAATAAGATACCAACCTCCCACAAACAACAGGTTAATTTAAAGGGGTGGTCCTCTACGATATCATTCTTCAAACTTTAGTTCATTTGTTATTTAGCTGTGTGAACATAAAGAACATCTCTGAATGCAATACACTCAAAATGCAATGCAAAGGAAGACATTGACTTTTACAGAGTTATCTTAGCAAAGCCTACAGCGAACGAAGTTTGGGGACTACAAAAAAATACATCCGGATTAATGCGATTACAAATGCTTCAGGTTACACACATTCACCGCCCGCATAAACCCTGTGCAGACATGAGACATGGCCAGAGGTACTGTAATGTTATATCAGAGAAAGGTAAAATGACGTTCAAACGCTGCTATTTCCACAGAGCTTGTTCTGTTTCTGTATTTGGGTTTCCAAAGGACACGACACAAAGAGAGTAGGGCTTACAGTTTAATTTTAATTATGTTTCAGAGAATTATTAGTAATTATTAATAGAATATATATATAGCTAGCATTTGACAAAGAACAGCTTTCAGAATCTCTCCCAGTTCAGTGCTGGACTTGGCTAAAATCTTCTCCAACCATAATAGAGGAAGCTGTTTGATTGTGAGCCACAATCTGTAAGTATTTTTATTTGTTAAAATTGATCTATTAATTGTACAGTTTCAAGGGTTAACAGTATATTGTAGCAAGCACATAAACAAAGCTGTAAACAACAACAAATGTTATTTGGCACTGCTAAAAATACAGCTACAAACTCATGTTTATCTGTCAGACTGCTGTAAACACCCACAATCATAGTCACTCTATGCGGCTGCTTTCAGTGTCTCTCTATGCGGCCGCTATCCATGCGTTCTGCATCTCAAATAACAAACCCGCAAAAGATATGTGAATGTTTCATATTACTTACACATTCTTAACCGAACACACATTCATTTACCCGAATATATTCAATTCAATTCAGCTTTATTTGTATAGCGCTTTTACAATGTAGATTGTGTCAAAGCAGCTTCACATAGATGGTCATAGTAACTGGAACAGTGTGGTTCAGTTTTTAGTGTTTAAGTTCAGTTCAGTTTAGCTCAGTTCAGTGTGATTTAAAATCATAACTGAGAGTTCAAACACTGAAGAGCATATTCTTCAATGCGTAGCTCTACCAATCCTGAACCATGCGAGCCAGTGGCGACTGCGGAGAGGGGAAAAAAAACCACCTGATAGGAGTGAAGAAAAAAAACCTTGAGAAAACCAGACTAAGTTGGGCACAACCATTTTAATTTCACCGCTGGCCAAAAGTCTTGTACAGAGCTTCAGTCACCGTGGTGGAGGCTGGAAGATATATATATGTGAAAGATACTTGTCAGATTTTATTTTAGAGTCACAGCATATTATTTTAGCTGACCAATCAGAGCCTCTTGGGAGCAAGCTTTCGAAGAGACTAGGAAATATAACAGTAGTTTTCATGTTAGCTGAGTAGCTGTTTATAATCAAAGTAAGATATATGGAAAAAATAACATGGTTTTCTACAATTGAAGCATACGCACACATTGCATTGCATCTTATAAACAGAATCAAGCCTTAAAAATACAATCTGGACCAACTCTTCAAAAATTAAGTGTTGACGAAACATAACTGTTGAATAGATAGATAGATAGATAGATAGATAGATAGATAGATAGATAGATAGATAGATAGATAGATAGATAGATAGATAGATAGATAGATAGATAGATAGATAGATAGATAGATAGATAGATAGATAGATAGATGACAGACAGACAGACAGACAGACAGACAGACAGAGAGATAGATAGATAGATAGATAGATAGATAGATAGATAGATAGATAGATAGATAGATAGATAGATAGATAGATAGATAGATAGATAGATAGATGACAGACAGACAGACAGACAGACAGACAGAGAGAGAGACAGATAGATAGATGACAGACAGACAGATGACAGACAAACAGACAGACAGACAGATAGATGACAGACAGACAGACAGACAGACAGACAGACAGACAGACAGACAGACAGACAGACAGACAGACAGACAGACAGACAGACAGACAGACAGACAGACAGACAGATAGATAGATAGATAGATAGATAGATAGATAGATAGATAGATAGATAGATAGATAGATGACAGACAGACAGACAGACAGACAGACAGACAGACAGACAGATAGATAGATGACAGACAGACAGACAGTCAGACAGACAGACAGACAGACAGACAGACAGACAGACAGACAGACAGATAGATAGATAGATAGATAGATAGATAGATAGATAGATAGATAGATAGATAGATAGATAGATAGATAGATAGATAGATAGATAGATAGATGACAGACAGACAGACAGACAGACAGACAGAGAGAGAGACAGATAGATAGATGACAGACAGACAGACAGACAGACAGATGACAGACAAACAGACAGACAGACAGACAGACAGACAGACAGACAGACAGACAGACAGACAGACAGACAGACAGACAGACAGACAGATAGATAGATAGATAGATAGATAGATAGATAGATAGATAGATGACAGACAGACAGACAGACAGACAGACAGACAGACAGACAGACAGACAGACAGACAGACAGACAGACAGATAGATAGATAGATAGATAGATAGATAGATAGATAGATAGATAGATAGATAGATAGATAGATAGATAGATAGATAGATAGATAGATAGATAGATGACAGACAGACAGACAGACAGACAGACAGACAGACAGACAGACAGACAGACAGACAGACAGACAGACAGACTGACAGACAGACAGACAGATGACAGACAAACAGACAGACAGACAGACAGACAGATAGACAGATAGATAGATAGACAGATAGACAGACAGACAGACAGACAGACAGACAGACAGACAGACAGACAGACAGACAGATAGATAGATAGATAGATAGATAGATAGATAGATAGATAGATAGATAGATAGATAGATAGATAGATAGATAGATAGATAGATAGATAGATAGATAGATAGATAGATAGATAGATAGATAGATAAACTTTTTTCATGCACTACAGCAAATGAGCACTAATTGCTGCCAAAGCTAAGCATCCAAACCATGACCCCCTGAGCAGTGCTGCTCATTTGATGCAAGTTTGAATCCAGCTTGTGCTGTTTCTTGATCCAACTCCCTGTTGTTCTCTTGTGTCAATGAAAATAGAAAAAAGCTATAAAAAGCTTTTTTTTTCTGCAGGACTTTTGAATAATTTCCACCGTTTGCATTCACAATTGGGTTAATACTCTACACTGGCACTGTATCCTTCAGGTGAGGACATAAGAGAGAAAGTTGTTTGATGTGTTTGCACCTTATTTCTTTATTTTGCTCTAAGAAATACAGTACACAGTGGCTCAGAGGCAGGCCTGCAGGAGATAAGCTAAGCCATATGAACAGTGCTGAATGAGAAGCCTCTGTAATGACCTCTCTCTCCCTCCTCTCTCTGTCAGGATTAAATTCAGGTCAGGGGAGCAAGAATACAAATGACCAGCCAGGCAGCATTCTGATTCACTGTCTTCATTTATCTTTATCACCGCAGCACATTGCAATATTTGCTTAGTCAAATAAGGACAGATTGGTCACAGTGGCGCGAGCAAACACATATACACACACACCTGCAAACACTCTGGAGATATGTTCCCAGGTATTTACTGATCTTTCAGCCATCAATTGATTATGAAACCCCTAAAAGAGGTGGCAAAAATCCATTGCCCGTGTTTCAAAGTGCTTTGCAAACATAATAAAAGCTTTGGGCTACTTTTCATTTATCGCCTGACAACAGAAAAGGTTTCCGCCTGAAAAAGCGAAACCTTTGGGATGACGCCATGTTTCTTGCTCTCGTCCTCTGGCTATGAAATGAAATAATCTCTCATGATGATAAATGACTCGTTCGGTGGACACTGCCTCATATTTGTTTTAAGCTTTATCTCCCACTTGCCTATTCGACGCTTGGTATGAAAAAAGCAGCTGTAGAAATCATTTGCACAGCCTGATATTCACGTCACACCATTAAAGTGAGAACTTTATAAGGAATGCACGGTCCAATGCCCACTGGGTTTGCACAGAAGCATTAACTGACACCAATATAAAATGAATCCTAAACTACTTGAGCTTAAAAATTGTATCACTGCACTCACACTTTTTTTAACTACTTAAATACATATTGAAATGCATGCGATACCAAAAACGGTTTGATCACTGAGCTTCGGTTCCTTGTGGATACCCAATGACTGTAAAAAAATATGAACGATGGGACAGCACCTTTTCTCATTGAACACTTCGAATGCAAAATGCCTCATGACGGGCACAAACTGTTGCAAAAAACTGCTGAAACTGTAGCCTGGGAATGTGGAGTAGGACTACCGGATTGAGCCTGAGGTGGAGCCGTGTAATCAAGATTCTAACTGAATTTTTGTACATCAAATCGACCAAGCCCGCCGAACTTTTCATTTGACTGCCCCTATCTGCACAATAACAAAGGTTGGCTACTATAAATATGAGCACTTATATTTATTAACACGTAATAATACATGATTTAGGAAAAAACTGTGTGATTTAAGCTGTTATAAATTAATAAAAACTATATATTGCAAAACAAACGATCTAGCCTGAGTTAAACTAAGCTATGAGCACAAAAAATATTTCTCTTATAATGGGTTATTGGTATTTGTTATCTTCATGGGGGTAGAACTAAACACTTGTAAAATATAAACAATAACATATAAACAACACATACATTTTTATTTTTTAATTAGCAACTAAGAGGACCCAAAACATACACACCTTGGACAGCTATTTGCAATGCTGAAAAATTGTGCATTTAAAAGAAAATATGGCAAGATTTCTAAATATCAGGATATTTACACATCCCATCCATGCACTATATAAAATAATCCTTATCAATTTGTACAATAAACCTAGCGGGATTAACACATCAACTGATGTTTATCAGCTGCTGCAACATGTATATTGTTTATCACGTACAGTTGAAGTCAGACTTATTAGCACCCCTTTGAATTTTTTTTCTTTTTTAAATATTTCCTAAATTATGTTTAATAGAGCAATTACATTTTCACAGTATGTTTGAAAATATTTTTCTTCTACAAAAATGTCTTATTTCTTTTATTTTGCTTAGAATAAAAGCAGATTTTACATTTTTCAAAAAACATTTTAAGGTCAAAGTTATTAACCCATATTAGCTATATATTAATTGATACTCTGTAGAACAAACTATTATGTTTAGAAATGTGCTAACAAATCTTTTTTTGTTAACTAAAACTTGGGGAAATAAATAAATGGGGGCTAATAATTTAGGGGGACTAATCTGACTTTAATCTGGTTTTCATTTGGCTTATTCAATGCCTTAATATTTGACAAAGAGGAATTTACATTAATTTTAATGTTTATTGGGAGTTTTCAAATAAAAAGTCTAAGGTAAATAGTGTATATGAATAATATAAAACATTTACAGCTCTATTTGTTAAATAAGATTTGGTTTCTAGAATATTAATATTTTTTAACAGCAAACTCAGTAGATAACATGCCGAAATTCAAAATGTCAGAGACATTTCGATCTGGATGTAGACTAACATTAGTTTTCCCTTTGTAATTATTATTTCAGACCCCTAAAAAGAATTACTGCTAGATAAAGATAACCTGTATTTTCCCCATCAAGGTGTATATGAGTAAACTACTGAAGCCTGATAAAGCTCTCACTTTACAGATCAAACAGTGATCCAGCGATCTAACAGCCGGCAGCGTCTGTCAAAAGCAGATGTGTGGCACACTTGGCAATAACACACATAACAAGCTTGTTAAATCAATATAAAAGCTATAAAACTTTTAATGTAAATTTTAGATTTATATATTGCCAATTTATTCAATAAACTAATAAAAAATTCAATTATTTTTTTTAATTATTTACTCAAGTGTTTCCTAACCCTTATGAGTTTCTTTATTCTTACAATGATGAAGTGTATACACAGAAGTAAAAGTTCCAAGCGCAGCTTTACTTAACGGATGTTCATACAGGCAAGGTCAAAATCAGGAGCCAAACAATAGCAAAAGGGGTAATCCACAAACGAAATCCAAAGAAGAGGCAAAGGTCAGGGAAGGCAGCAAACACTCCAACAAAAATTATCCAACAATACACCGTCTAAAAATTAAAAAACACGAAAGGCAAGAACAGGAACAAGAAAATGCCAGGAATTATACTTACAGTCCCTAATATTCACGTCACACCATTAAAGTGAGATCTTTTTAAGGAATCCATGGTCCAACACCCACTGGGTTTGCACAGAAGCATTAACTGACACCAAGATAAAATGAATCCTAAACTACTTCAGCTTAAAAATTTCATCACAGCACTCACACTTTTTTTAACTACTTAAATACATCTTGAATGTATGTGATAACAAAAACGGCTTGATCGCTGAGCTTCGGTCCCGTGGCGATAACACACATGACAAGCTGGTTAAATCAGTGTGAAAGCGCTGGTGCCTCAGAGATGAGTGGGAGAGATCCCTTCTTTAATGAGAGGCCATGATGTCCATCTTACTGACTGACAGAATCTGCAATGATCTGGAGCTGTTAAATGACACAATGCTTGGTGTGACAGCGATCGCCTGCCATCGCTACACAGAGGGTGATGAATATGCACGGGGTAGGATTCCTATAAATAGTATAGTCTGACTCAGTGCAAACTAATTACTTATGGCAATGCTCTGGTTTTGATTTATTTAAATTTCATAGACGCAACAATTTTAATACTTGCTAGCTATAAATAACCAGCATTAAAATTCAAGTAAGCTATTTTTTGTGGATGTGCAAGACATCCAATTCATTAGCAGCTGTAGGTAAATAACTAGAGGAATAAGAAAGTGAAGTAAACTGTTGTTCTACAGAAAAAGTGTATTCATTAAAATGCACTAAAACTGGGACTCGGAGTGCAATGGCTGGTAGTAATGAGCTTTACCTATGCATCACACTGGCCTCAAGGCTCCTGAAGGATAAAAGGACAAGGGATGATAGTGGAAGAGAGGACCATGGGACATTTATGTTGTTGTGTGGTTTATGTTTATGAGGCAGTCTTTGTGAGGGGTTGACAGGTACTTTCATTTGGTTGTTTATTTTGTGATTAAAATGTAGGTTCATTGGTTTCCTCCTACTTCTATGAAGTTGGAACTTTCTTACAACCTGTTTGTACTTCACTAGAGATTAAATTAGGTGGGTAACTCCACACATGGATTTAACCCTATTATCCAATCAATTTCAAGAATTCACACTTAGCTGATGAATGATCATAAAGCTTGTTTAGCATGCTGTCCCGGAAGAGAGCCCTGAGCTCATAAGATCCTCGAGCCCGGGGCCCCCTCCCATTTGCAAATCGAAAGGGGAGTTTTAGCTCTGGTAGATCTTGAGAACTCCTCTGCAGTAGTAATGAACAGATAGTGATTGCTCTTAAGAGATAACTTACTAGGTGCATGTCTATGGTGCCGATTTGGATTAATCAATTAACTTAAGTTGGTTGTTTTTGGACGGTGGGAGGAAACTGGGGAACCCGGGAATTTGGAGGGGGCCATATCAGTAACTAACAATTCATAGGAGGGCTGTTCTAACATTCAAGCACAAAAAAGTGGAAAATTTATGTAATTGATGCACTCAGACATTCATCCCAAGAGTATATGCTGTTAAAGCTCCGCCTTTTTTTATAGTTGTACACATTAAAGAGGTGTAAATCGCTATGAAAATACTACAATTTAATAAAAGGCATAAGAATAAACCTTATTTTGTCCCAATCAATTGCTAATGAACTTAATTACTTAATTAATTTAATTATTAATATTATTATTAAATATATTAGTATATACTGCCAAATTATCTGTGCAAATGATGCTGTAGGAAATCCACATGTAGAGATGGGATAGTAAACAAAAATTTCCAATAATATACTTCACATATTCACGTCACAGACTTCCTGTATAGAGATAGAGAATTCAGACTGATATTTTATTTGAAGTCTAATCTTGTGCTGATATTCTTCCTGAGCAGAAGACTTCAATAATCTCAAGTCTTTTCCAGTTTCAGAAGCGATCAGCTCAGCTCAGTTCTGTCAAGATACCAAAGTCTGAAATTAAAAGTCAACGAGCTCAAAGATTTCTTATCAAATTCTTCCGCAACCAAATTATCTGAGAAATGCTACATCCACATCCACTTTAACAACCCTCTACCCCTGCAGTATGCCAACACTTGTCTGCTCGTATTTTATAAAAGTAGACAGCATGTCTATTTTTATTTACTAAAAGCTATCGTTGGAGAAACATCTGAGATGATTTGTACAGAAGTGAAGCGCAGATTGAGAAGTCTCTTGAGCTATGAAAGGAACAATCTCTAAGCTAGTCTATTTTCCTCTGGGCACTCTATCTATCTATTCTCTCTTCTCTCGATCCCTCGGTTTGCTGGGGCTTGCGGCGCTCCTCAGGGCAGTATCGCTCATTGTTTTCCTCTAGGGAGCGAGTTCAGGATGTGTAACGACTGGCCTCCTCTGAACCCTGAGCTCCTAATGTGAGCAGGGACAACACACAGGGGCTGCACTACTTGAGCAGTGTGCTTTCAGGCTATGTTTGGACCATTGCCTCACAGCTTGTGACCCGCAACCTAAGCCTGGCAAAACTCTGCATCAATGCGGCACAGTTTGACGTGCCCATAAAACTAGCAACTTGGGTTTCTTCAACATAAATAGTGTAAATGCAGTCTTTCAGCATTATTGTGTGAAAAATGGTTTGACCGTGGATATATTTTTACATCGAAATTAATTCCACCTTTCTATTAGGGAGATTTTCAACCCAGGCTACCCAGGTACATGTTTTTTGCAGTTTTTGTTGTCGCGAATCCATGAAAGGCCACTGTGTACGCTTTTTCATATCTTAAATTTCTCTCACGCGTGCCGTTTGCGTCCGCTGTTCTTGCGTAAACCCACTAGAGGCCACTGTCGACTTACTGTCTGTTTGACTGAGTGAAGGACTGACTGGCAGATCGACCAATCAACTGACCCACCCTCCTCCTTCCATAAACTGCCCACCCACTCACTTCCCTAAATCCAACCAACAATTTACAAAATTCATCCAGAAAAAGACAAGTCCTCGTCTGATTTTTACCACATTTTCGGATTTTACCACATTCTTACCCTGTTATTCACTTGTTCATTTAATTATTGGATTCTGTTTTTGTCTTACCTGATTTCTGGAACCACTCTTCCCCGGACTCGAACCCCATCGTCATCGTGGTCAACTACTCTCTGCATCTCAAGTCCGCCAAAATACATGACGAGCTAACTAGACAAACTGGTTACAGCGGGAAAGCCCTCCACACAGAGGTGAGCGGTCAGCTGGTAAGTGTGAAAAGAAACAGCGTCATACCGCCCCGTAGCATTTGTAAAAAAATTAAATGTAGCCATATGTACCTCCGGCTACATAATTCGCAGTCTCCAGAAACGTCCATGGGACTGCGCTTTCAGAATGAGCCTGTGTTTGAGATTTTGGGAGAGCGTCTCCAACAGGAAAGTTTTTGGCACCAGAAATTTTTTATGTTAAAAACAGCACCACCTGACATTTGGCACAAGCAAGATCCTGAAGTTGACAGTGATTAATAAGCACACGGTGAACCGTGACACCTCCGAACCGCCTATAAACACATTTTTATCTACTGACTAGAGGAAAACTGAATTTTTGACTTTCGCTAAATCAATTTACCTATGCTATTACACACACACACACACACACACACACACACACACACACACACACACACACACACACACACTCACACACACAAAACTCGCAGTAATGTCGCCACTCTGTAATACTTTGTTAGATCTCCATATTTCATAAACAAGCAAACTGCTCATCCCTAAAGCTGCTGCGATAGCCTCAGCAAAGCCGACCTAATAATTGTAACAACTCGAAAAGCTTTCAGTGACAGAGAGTGAATTCTTTACGTTTCTATCAGTAAATTTTCAGATAGAAAGAGGTTTCGAGAATATGCTGTCTTCAGGCATAAATTAAGTCTGAGGATACGGCCTGGAGGGAGAACTAGTCTAGCACTTAGTGCATGAGGAGCGTGAAAGAATAGAAAGATTTTTCCATTTCATCTCTCCTCGGGGCATGATTCTCTCAGTCAGATTTCTGACCCATGCCTCCTCCCTGTGCCAAGAGTGAGATTTATGGTGATAAACGAGCAGGAAAAAGACTAGCGATGGCGCTAAGACGAGGCACGCTGGGTGCTGAGGAGGTGGCGTGCCGTCATGTGGCGGATAGCAAGAGAGAGCTGTACTTCGGGACTATTGAAAAGAGAGAGAGGGATAAATGAAGTCCACTTTATCCGGCAGAGTGACTGATTTAGAACTAGAGAACTTGCCAGATAGGTACATTTATGTTACATTTGCCATTTAACCCCAAATATGTTGTTGCTAGGCTACAATCAAAACATAGCGGTGTCGACTGCGAGTGTCTGGAGCTCATTTGTGCAGATCCCACTGCCAGACCCCAGATCTCACTCACAGCCACCCACCCACACATATGTGTTTCACACAACGAAAAGCATCGCACAAAGCCACACAAAAGCACATAAAAACGGTCGGTAGTGCAGTTGCTAAGGCATTCGCTTAGAAATTCCAGCACTCGCATTTCCCATCACTCATTACATTTCTATGCCATCTGTTACAGCACCTTAGATCCCATCCCCCCCGATGGCAAAGCAACCATTCTCATCACAAAAATGCTAATGAATCTGTATCCTCGCTCCCACTGGTACAGCAAACAGTCAAACAGATCCTCGCTCAAAACAAGCTTCATCAGCACAGGGATGAGACATTCTAAGATGAGACCTGTGTTCGTTAGACGCACCGTGATTGACATAATTACACCCTAGAGTCACAAGGATAGAGAGCGGTAATGCTATAATGCGCACCTGCCGCTGGTGATTCATGCGCACATTTAGCCTTCCATCATTAGCTGCCTCATCAGCAGAAGGTGGATGCAAAGGTCGTGGGCTTTTTTTTTAATTGTTAGTAGCTCGACGGTAGTAAAGAGGCTGGAGCCTTTGTGTTCTAATTGCAAACTCTAATTACAGTAAATGCTGTTTACAAAAGCGACATCGACTCTTAGCGACTGTTTTCATTTAGGATTTATAAATCAACACTGGCTAGACTCTGACATTGACAGGCGCAGGGGATCTCAAACTTTAAACAAAGTACCTCCTGAGATTTGAAGTTCATTTTATAGTAGTATAACGCATTATCATATAGCACATTTGCAATTTCACATTTCTCTAATGTCAATGGTTACTTGACATCAAGGTAAACAAAATATGTTATCTATTATACAATAAATCTGCGGTGACAATGCTGGCCAGCTCTGTTATCATACACTCAGAGGTATGTTGAAGTGTTCTACTAAATAAATTTTATTAATATATTTATAATATTGTTTTGCCCAATTCAATGAAATATTCTTGTAAAAACACCAGCAGTTGGTATATACACTCACAGGCCACTTTATTAGGTACACCTTACAAGTACCGGGTTGGACCCACTTTTGCCTTCAAGACTGCCTTAATCCTTCGTAGCATAGATACGACAAGGTACTGGAAATATTCCTCAGAGATTTTGTTCCATATCTATATGATAGCATCACACTGCTGCAGATTTGTCGGCTGCACATCTATGATATGAATCTCCCATTCCACCACATCCCAAAGGTGCTCTATTGGCTTGAGATCTCGTGGAGGCCATTGTGAACTCAAAGTCACGTTCAATAAACCAGTCTGAGATGATTAACACTTTATGACATTACGCATTATCGTGTTAAAAGTATCCATCAGAAGATGGGTCATAAAGAAGACTTTGGTCATAAATGGATGGACATGGTCAGCAACAATATTCAAGCAGACTCAGTGAGTGTATTTACAGTATTGCCTTTGCTTGAAATGACACAATCTAATTCTGTTTATATGAAATAAGCCTACCCCTGAGGAAGTTTGAGCTTACAGACCTGTTGCTATGACAACAATTCCTGGAAGAGTTTTAAAGAACAAAACTAGCCTGGATCATGTCAATTATCAAATCCACCTAACTGAATAATCCAGGTATGAAGAAGGAATCCCAGAACTTTTAAATCCTGTAGGTTTTGTCCAGTACCCCCCACATATGCTTAAATAGAATATAGAGGCCAGAAAAACATCTTGAACTTTTCATTGTGTTTGTCAAACCATTTCTGGGCAATGTGTGCAGTGTGGCAGCATGCATTATCCTGCTGAGGAGATCAGTTCTACCACTGTCATGAAGGGCTATACGTACCAACAATGTCAAATTATGTTCACAGGAATGGGCAGAACAAGGATATCCAAGAACATATCAGACACTCTTTCTATTGGCTTATTGTCATCCCACAGTGCATTCTCCTGCCATGATTTCACCTGGTGAAATGGGTATTACAGTTTTTCTTGTTTGCTTTGACCTGGTTAAATAAACTAGCTTCCACTTCATTTTCATTATCACTATCCCAGCAGAGCAGAAGACAGGTCTAACGAATGTGTTAGCCCTTTCTCATTGGATTGACACATTTACCCCACCATTTTTCAAAACAGTTAACACAGATGCAATTCAAGCAGTCCAAACTCCATTGTTTTCAAGAGTTCACACTTAGCTGATAATCAATAAAGCGTATTTGGCATGCTGTCCCGGGAGAGAGCCCTGAGCTCGTAATATCCTCGATCCCGGGGCTCCCTCCCGTTAGAAGGGCGAGAGGGGAGTTCGAGGTCAGGTAGGTCTCGAAAACTCCCCTGCTTGTCATCGCGAGAAGTGTGAACTGAGGTTGTATTGGGTGATAATTTGTTTTAGTTGATTTGGTTATGGTTCATGTTTTGGACGGTGGGAGGAAACCGGGGAACCCAGGGGAAACCCACGCGAACACGGGGAGATCATGCAAACTCCGCACAGAAACACCGACTGGCCCGAAAGGTTGGACCGGCGGTGTTCTTGCTGTGAGGCAACAGTTCTAGCCACAGGGCCACCGTGTCGCCCAATCAGGAAAGGAGGAGGATGAAGGGGTGGAAAGGGGGGAGCTTCAAGACGAAGATAACTGGAGTGATAAACTCAGGTTATTTATAATGCTTCCGTAATCATCTAATAGGGCTGATTACGGAGCTAATAAGGAGCCAGCCGTGTTGATTATAAGCACGTGATCCTCTCGAAATTAGTTTATGAATAAACCACACTTAGCCATGGTAACTAAACAGAAACCATCTATTCCTAACCATTAGAAACTACCAAGATCAGTATGAATTCACTGAAGCACGGGTTTGACACTCTTTCCCACAAATCTTCAATTAGCAATCAGTCTGCCAACATTAAAAACGGTGGAAGGTCTGTGTTATTCTGTGGATAGAGGAGGATGGATGGAGTAGGTCAATAGAGGCAATGTCCTATACTCCCAATAGATCTGCCAGTGTATTGGTTTACATGTGTTTTCTCTAATATGTACAGTATTTTATTACTTTTGTCTGTTTTTTTTACACCAGTTTTCAGCCACAATTTGAAATTTGTCATGAATTCAATATAAATTTATTAAAAGCATTTCTTATTTTGGATCCAATTCTTTGCAAAAAGACAAACTTGACAGCCCAAATAAAAAGACAACAAATAAAACAAATGGCATTGGCAATAGGCTACAATGGAAAGCAAAGGTGCACTGATTCACACTGAGTTCTGTATTTTGTATTTTGTTGTCCATTGTGTAATGATTAATTGAAAGAGCTCATATACAGTACTTGTTTGCAAGTTGTGTTGTTTGAAGGTAAAACTAGGTTTTGTTGCATATTTTAAATGTTTTGACATGCTATGTGTGTTTTGCAAGAAAAGTGTGTCATTTTGACCATAAGTGCCGCTGTTTAGGCATGTGTGTTAACTGTTTTGAAAATGTGGAGTTTCAGTTGACGTCTGCATCAAAGCAATCAAGAAAACCTGTAATATATGGTGATGTAAAAGACAATGGGAAGGAACATGAATGAATGAATAAATAAATAAATAAATAAATAAATAAATAAATGAATGAATGAATGAATGAGTGAATGAATGAATGAATGAATGAATGAATGAATGAATGAATGAATGAATGAATGAATGAATGAATGAATGAATGAATGTGCATATTATAGTTCCTTCACTACTTTAGGGGAATACATGGGCACTCCACGTGTGATGTACTCTGCGATGTGACAAGTTTCACTTTTAACTATTCTAAAACTATTGACCTTATTCTTCAATGTGGAAGTGCACTTAATTTTTGTGATTGTTTTAGAACTTCAGATTCAGCTTCCTATGGGAGAAATAACTAGGAATAATAAACGGCAGAAAATGGTCAAACTACTTGCTCTACAAACAAGTGTGTTCATGACTTTACATAAAAAATTGTAATAATATAATAAAAAAATGTCAGTTTCCAACATTAAGCAACAGAACGAGCTGTTTTTAATTTCTAAAATTAAATGGAAGTGAATGGGACCGGAAATCTTAAACCAAAAATGTTTCAAAGGCTGCTTCTGCTCGTACGTCAATAATAAGGTGAATATCAACCCTAAAGACATTCTTTCAAGTCAGTCATGATGGAATAGCCTTTATTGCTTGTGTATCATTAAACTATATGCATGGGTTCTCAACACCCTGCCGATGATGGTTTGTTGGTTAATTTGCTGACCGGGAGCAACACAGAATCCTTGAGATATACTGACCTGGTCGCCTTGCCATAATAATTTGGCCTTTGTCAAAGTGACTCAGATCTTTATTCCTGCACATTTCTCCTGCTTCCTTCCCCTGATTATGAAAACGGCTTGTTTGCTTACTATCAAATTTAATCAAACCTCAGTATGTGACCTTGTTAGGAAATGATAAACAACATTCTTTCCATCTGTGACTGGTTATAATGTTCTGAGTCACAGGTTTAACAAGTTATTGCAGCAGAATTATCAGTGTTATGTGTTCAGTAGTAATGTGCTGCTCTCTTTACCTTATAAAACACACACTTGCATGTGTGTGTCTGTACACATCTAAATTTAAATAATTACATCAAAAATGCAAGTAACTTTGGTGCAGTGTAAGAGATGCAGGTCACTTCTAAAATCTTAAAATGCAGTCTCTAGTCTCTATTTCAGAGGTTGCCACAGCGGAATGAACAGCCAATTATTCCAGCATATGTTTTATGCAGAAGATGCCCTTCCAGCCGCATACACATTTATTCACACACTCATACTCTACGGCCAATTTAGTTTATTCACTTCACTTATACAGCATGTCTTTGGATGGAAGAGGGAACCACAGCATTCAGAGGAAACCCACACAAACACAGGGAGAACATGCAAACTCCACACAGAAATGCCTACTGACCCAGCCGGGAACCAAACCAGCTACCTTCTTACTGTGAGACGACCAACATTGGCCTATTCATACATTTCAGAAGATCACAAATTATGTAGCCAGAAGTACCTATGGCTGCATTTTGTTTAAAACGAACGCTTTTCTTTTTCTTGGTTGCTTTTTAAAATGGTTGGCTGGGTAATTTGACTTGGGTGGGCTGGTCACTCGATGCTTTTGAAAACACTATTGGTTAGGTTACAGGGAGGAGGGTTGGTTGGTCAGTCGATCGGTCATTCAGTCAGTCAGTAAGTCAATAGCGGCCTCTGGTGGAGTTACGCGAGAAGAGCAGGTGCGAATGGCACTGGCTACAGAAATTTGAGATCTGAAAAATTGCATGCAAAAATGGCAAAAAAAAAAAAAAAACATAACTCCTGGGACGTATTTGGCACTCTCTAAAAATGTATTTAGCGGTACATTTTCAGCTAATCACTGAGCCATCGTGTCGCCACAAATTTATTTATTTTTATTTATTAAAAATTTAAATTAATTTAAAGATTCAGCCTTACATCGCAGAATAAAGAAATGAGGACTGAAATGAGAAATGCTGTCGAGTATAGCAAATCTACTCTACAGGTTAAATTAAATACATTATTAAATACACTCCCTTTGATACATAAAAGGATAAGCCTGCAGAAATAGGCTACTACAACTGGTAAAACATCTGAGCATACCATTTAACAAATGATTTTATCTACTGAAACTTCTGTCATTTTGTTCACATGTTGATTGCTGAATGTTAGGTGATGTCATAAGCCTGGTGTCTTACAGCCAGCCAATTGCTAATCATGATTTTGAGGATCAATAGACCTGTCCTTCACAACAAACAAAAGCAAACACACTAATCTCATACACGTCTTTCAGATATTTGAATCTGATTCACAAACTTGTTTTAAGAGCCATATTAGCAAAGATCAGTTATTAGAATTACAGTAAAAGATCCATCTGTCAAATTTTCTGAGATTTTTTATCTGAGGTACGAAGAATCAATCCTATTCTGATGGCAATGGCTTGATGCCAAATATGGACAAACAAATATAGGTTAATTTATTTTAATATTTAAAAATTATTTAAAATATTTTTTTTAACTAAGGGCAGCACAGTGGCTCAGTGGTTAGCAGTGTCACATCACAGCAAGAAAGTCATTGATTCGAGCTCCAGCTAAACAAGAAAAAGAAATGCAGAGTAGGGATTATTATATTAAACCAGACTAAAGACTGAACAATGTACTAGAGTGAATGGAGAGTTTATATAACGTATGTAAATTTACATTTATTCAAATTTTAAATTAATTTCAGTAATAATATTGTGACATAATAATAGTATTAAAATGTTCACATGATTTATTCACAATACCATCTGTAAACTCATAGGTTTTGTCTTTTAGTAGAGATATTATATAAGAGACTTGCTTTGTTTTCCGGGTAAGTTATCTATATGGATTTGCATTGTAAACATTAAATACAATCATTCTGCATAAATCTACAGATATTTTACAAAATTCTCCGCAAAAATTGTCTGCAGATTCCGTCTGGCCCTAGTAATCAGTCGTGATAGTCAACAGATGTGTGCAATCAGAAGGTGAACTGAAACTGGTGTGTGACTGTAGGACGTGATGGGATATGTAGTTCAAGTAAATCACTGCTGGCGAGCAGTATATACAGTATATGTAGATGTAGAATTCTAGAATATGTAGAAAGAAAGAAAAATAAATAAATAAATAAAAATATATATACGTCACAGCAAGAAAGTCGCTGGTTTGAGCCCCGGCCAGCTGGCATTTCTGTCTGGAGTTTGCATGTTCTCCCCGTGTTTGTGTGGGTTTACTCTGGGTGCTCCAGTTTCCCCCACAGTCCAAAGACATGTGGGTATAGGTGATTTGGAAAAACTAAATTGGCCGTAGTGTATGAGTGTTTGTGTGTATAGGTGTTTCCTAGTACTGGGTTGCGACTGGAAGGGCATCTGCTGCTTGAAACATATGCTGGGATAGTTGGCAGTTCATTCTGCTTTAGCAACCCCTGTTAAATAATAGACTAAGCCAAAGGAAAATGAATGAATGTATAACTAAATAACTAATTAACTAAATGTTTATGTTGCAAATACATACAATATTTTCATCAACTGACAATCCACTGGAAAACCCCACGCTAAAAGAACAGGTAGACAAAAGCCAAATCAGGAGAAACTTCATGCACACAGACAGACAGGCAGACAAGAGGCTGGCAGACAAACAAACAAGTCCATTTCCATTCCACAAACAGTTGCTCCCACGTAGTTCTGCTGTCCTTAAATGTACTTGCATTGAATTGCTCAGAGAAGTCTGACAGCTTGAATAAGAGCTGGAATATGAGAGCGAGGGGGGAATCCCTGTGGACATGCCAATGCATTATGTAAAAACACATTCAAACAGATGTTAGAAGTCTCATGAAAAAGCCAGATTGTCTCTGAACATTTTGAATATGTCTCCCCAACATCTGATCAAATCCAAAGTGAATAGGATATGTCAAGCACCAAACAGATCTTGGCGCAGTCTCAATATTTTAGCTCAAATGAGAATTCAGGGGTCCAGATTTCCCTCTACAAACACTATAGGCATATTATACGCACGCCTACCATGCACAACAGCTCTGAAAGGCAGGCAGCAGCCAGCTCTCGTTTCTTATTCATGCGTATCTGGCTCCAGACTTGAGCAGGATTGAGTGATGAAGCACACTATACAGCCTCTCCAGTCTGTACTGGAGACAACAAGCTGCTCCCAGCTATTAAGACTATCAAAAGGACGTCCAGATTGCCATTGACATTACACACTCTCTCACTCAATTTGGAGAGTGAATCACATCAACTGAATAGTTAATTGATGTTAGATTTCCATATTGTACACATCTGTGCGGTAATTGCTAGCATTTCTAACCAAATTATGGGAAATGGCTGATTTATAGTATGTTTTCCCCTAGTGTTCAACACACCACTTACAAGGGCTCTAATTAATGCTCCAATAGTTCTTATGAAAAGAAAAAAAAATCATTCCATCATGCCATTCGCACTATTCTCGACTCGCACCCAAAACCATTTTTATACCAGGCACCACTCCAAGATAAGCATAGCCATCAATCTTAAGAGCGCTAACGGCAAATTAGCTACACATGTAATTGAGTGAAATGTGTAGAATGCACCGTATGTCACACCATCAGTGTGTCGAGTGGAGTGTGCTCATCTTAACTCCAAGATTGACATCTGAAGGTAGTGCAAAGATACGCTTGGAAGGCTGCACACACTCTAATGACTGTTTGTGCCAAGCTAGTCTTGTGGTATCATATGTTATTTCTTCAGATTTTTGAAAAACTGGACATTTATATTTCAGCAGCCAATTTATTCTTATCATTTCTCATGCAATTTTTATATGTGTAATAATGTATGGAACACTGTGCTGTATTGTAAATAAAATCATGACTGAAAAGCTTAGGTAGACATGACATCTGTCAGCATGTAACTGCTGTATTGTTATTGTCTTTTAGTTAAACCAGGTCTGCAAATGAGTTGTGACTAGGGGCTGACTTAACTAGTAAAAGACGTAAGCAGCCACTTAGGGCCCTGGAAAATTAGGGGGCCCAAACCATTGCCAAATGTTCTATCATATGTTGTAAAATTTGTCTATAACTGTTAAGAATTTATTTCTTTTCAAAACCAGGGGTGCCTATGAATAGTGGACCATTCCTTCTGCACTGCACATACAAATGGCTAATTAACTGTGCATAGTTTGTGAACTTGTTTTTTATTTGTGAATTTATTGTATTTAATTGTACATTAAGAAGATAAAGGTTCCACTTAAATTATTTTAACATGCAGTTTATTTCCAAAAAAAAAGAGTTTCATTGCTAGGGCCCCATATGTGGAATTGCTTAGGGCTCCCAAAACACTAAGTCCGCCCCTGGTCATGACACACAGCTTGAGTTTGCCTATATGAAGAGTGATTCAACAGTATAACTCAAAACACTTACACTGTCATATCTAAAATGTAAAACTTCTTAATAATAATCACTTACATGCAAAGTAGGATTTAGACTTTTTTTTAAATTTGTACATGACCACAATTTGCATACCAATTAAACCTTTAATGTGTCTGATCGCTGCAATAAATTCCCATTTTTCTGTACACATTATCATGTTCACTACCTGATAAAAGTCCTGTCGCATATCCAAGTTTTAGGAACAACAAGTATTAACTTGACTTTTACCTGATCATTTGATATCAAAAGTGGCTTTTATAAAAGGCAAAAGCCTCTAGATTACTCTTATATAACCAAAATAAAATATGATCATGCCTTGATTTTTAATTATTTAATTAGGACAGGTCTGACTTTGCTTAGACAAAAGTCTCACATAACTGAAATAATGTACAATATAGAATATAAAGTCATAGTGCAGGGTAAAATGAATAAATATTTTGCAAGACCAAGGGCGCCGCTGGCCCGCACAGGCCCATAATAATAATTCTAGGGGCCCCTAATTGCGTGAGCCCCTAGAATCGTCCTAACATTTCCTCCCATAGCGGCACCCCTGTGTACGACTCCCATGAGCTTAAACGACAGCTTACATAAATTTCAGCAATGACACAAATATCTTATTAATAAAGTCATCTGAAATGGCAAAGCGTTTTTGCAAGACTCCCAAAGTTCATCAAGATTCTTTGGATTCATCTTCAATGCCCACTTTTTTATCTTACCCCAAACATGCTTAATAATGTTCATATCTGGTGATTGGGCTGGCCAATTCTGAAGCTTCTTGACTATCTTTGCTTTAAGGAACTTTGATGTGGAGGCTGAAGTATGAAAATGAGTGCTATCCTGCTGAAGAATTTGCCCTCTTTTTTGGTTTGTAATGTAAAGGGCTGCACAAATGCATTATACCTCAAGCTGTTGATGTTGCCATCCACTCTGCACACCCCCGGACTGAAAGTAACCCCAAACCATGATTTTTCTTTCACCAAACTTGACTGATTTCTGTGGGAATCCATGCAGGTTCCAATAGGTCTTCTGCACTATTTGTGATGATTGAGATGGTTCAATAGATGATTCATTAGAAAAATCTACCTTTTGCCACTTTTCCAAATGATCAACTAGAAGTCAAGTTATTATTTGTTGCTCATACATCTGGGACCAACAAGACCTTTGTCAGGTAGTGAATAGTTCTTCAGACAATTTTTTTTTCAACCACACATTACATGTACAGTATTTGTATTTCAGCGTTACAAAGTTACAAATTAACAAATTATCATCAAGTGCAAAGAGAACTATTTAATATTAGGATGTAAACATGGTCTATAATAGCAATCACTATAGAATAAACCAGCTTTCAAAAATAACTTCAAATCAAGATTCTGTTATGCCAACAGGTGGCAACAAACAAGCAGTAATATTTGCCACAGAATCAATTGTTCATGATTTTTTTCAAAAGTGCTGATTAATCTAAATAAAATTCTACAATCTAAATAAAATTCTACAAGTGTCATATTTATTAATCCTCTTACAATAAATCATGTTAAACTGTATCAAGTATTTAAGTAATATAATAAAAACACATAACATAAATACATAAATACACTATCCATTGTTTTGCATTTCTACTGTAAATAGTACAAGCAAAAGGAAGCATGCACAACTACATATTTTGTGCCTGTGATATATCCAATTTCATCCTAAATGAATAAAAAAAAGCTCTAATATAGCCAAATAACCAATATACCGACATGTGAAAAAAACATATGAAAAAATTGTGACTGACTTTTTTTTTTAGGTCAACTACTGTCATGGCTTGGTTAAAAATTCATTAATTTTGTTTCCTTCGGCGTAGTTCATTTATTCATAAATAAATAAAAACAGTTGAATGAAAAACACCAACTTATCCAGCATATGTTTTACACAGCGGATGCCCTTCCAGCTGCAACCTAGTACTGGGAATTCACCTATACTATATGTCTTCGGACTGTGGAAACCAGAACACCTGGGAAAAACCTATGTGAACACAGGCAGACCATGCAAACTCCACACAGAAATGCCAACTGACCCAGCCGGGACTCGAACCAGCAATTTTCTTGCTGCGAGGTGACAGTGCTAACCACAAAGGCCCTGTGTCGCCTTTATATAAAATGTTTTAACTAAAAGTCAAAATGTTTAATTTTTTTTTTTTTTTTTTTTGGAGAACAGATGCTATTGTTATTTTTTTGCACACTAGGTATCTTCAGTTTATATATATATATATATATATATATATATATATATATATATATATATATATATATATATATATATATATATATATATATATATATATATATATATCTTCTAGTTGTTCCCACGCCACATCGACTTTTGCAATTCAGTCCTCATTTTAATGCATACAATATGCAAATCACAATACCTATTCGATCTTTGCTATTGAATTACCACACATTAGTCTGACTGTGTGCTCTGGAGGCTGCGCTTTCATATCGCAGTGCAAGGCTGCCAGCCGGATTTACAGGGGCTTTGTGTATTTGGGAATGTCGCCTGATTGCACCCTGTTTGCTCAAGGCCCTCCTGTGTGAGATAATGTCAGCAAAGGCTAATGAGCTGTGAGCAATGCACTCTCATTATAACACCAAATAAAAGGAGAAAGCTACGGCTATTAAAGGTGAAAGAGGTTAAACACCACGTTCTGAAATTATGCTAATTTCCCATCTCCAGATTAATAAGTCAGAGGGTGACAATAACCCTTCCAATTGGCTCATTAAACCCTGTGTCATCCAATCACAGTCAAAGGAAATGCTTGTGGCATCCTAACAGAGACGGCGAGATGACACTAATGTGACATGTGTGGGGAGGTCAGGAAGTTGTCACGCTCTGAGTCAATAGCGAAGCTGCGGGCAGTCACTCGAAGGAAACCCTTCACTTGATCTTGCATGACATTCTACCCATGATGCCATTATTGATCCATCACAGGTGTTTTTATGACAAAATAAGATGTGATGGCCAGTGGGAGAGAACACTGGACGCAGTCGTGTGTCTTTTTGTTGTTGTTGTTGATCTCATATGGTTAGACTTTGCTTTGCATTCACACCTGTTAAAGCTGCACTGTAACAAAATATCTGTTAATTATAATATTTCAAGAACTCAAACTTATGCCAAGTTCAGACTGCATGATTTTAGCCCCGATTTTGACTCGCCGACAGGCTTAGAGAAATTGGCGACAAATGCCTAAAATTACAGGCAAATCGGTGCTCATTCACATAAGTGACAATCACACAGTATGAACTATCAAAGACGCCATCTGAGAGAATCGCCGATGAGTCACTGATGCCCGTGAGATATTTGGCATGCTAAATCGGCAATCACCTACAGCCAGTGAGAGAGCAGCATTCCCTAGCATGGGTATCTGCAGGCCAGTGGGAGGTTGGGGAGAAGTTAAAAGCGTTCATTTTCGGTTGTGTTTGACGTGTCATCTGAGCAATATCACAAACCAGGTCAAAAAAGAAAAACGTTGAAGAGAAATTGCTAGTTCCCTTTAAACCCGGGTGAGAAAATATGTGCATTTTCTACCCCATTAATGGCTTCTTTCTCATTATGTAGTTAAAAACAAAAGATATAAAACTTGTTTTTGGCTGTGAGACGTAGTTTAGACAAAGTTGTCAGCGATTCTCCTTTTGTGAAGTCATGTAGTGTGAAACTCCCTGTCGCCGATCCATCTTGCAGTGTAAACAAAGCAGTGACAAAACGCTAGCCCAGATAATCATGCAGTTGAAAACATCTGTGACATGATTATTTTGAAATTCATACAGTCTGAACTTAGCATTAGCTGATGATTGATAAGTAATAGCTTGTTTGGCATGCTGTCCCGGAAGAAAGCCCTGAGCTCGGAGGAACCTTGAGCCTGGGGCTCCCTATCGTTAGGTCATGCGACAGGAGAGTCTGAGCTCAGGTAGATCTAGAGAGCTCCCCCGTTTAAGCTAGGAAAAAATGGGAAGGAGTTTGGGAGGATTCTTCAAGATGAAGATGGTAAAGAGATCTGTCTATTTATGTGTGTTTCGATTCATCCGATTGGTATATCATGAGATTGCTAATGCGGGCCCAGCTGTGGTCAATCATAAGCAAGTGATCCTCTCGAAATTAGTTTATAAATAAACTTCACTTTGTGATTCTCTACTGTTTTCATTTATTTATGAATTGCATTATGGGACCTTGATCTTTGCTCTGTTGTCATTAGATGTTGAATATTCAACTCTGCAGCTTAACATAGTGACATTTTAGTAGTTTGAAATAATATAATGTATAAGAAATAATATAGAGTGAGAAATAAGTCTGTAAAATAACAGAAACAGGCAGTTTATTACAAGGTTTTTGTACAGTAATATACAACACCAACCCAGAAAACATATCACTTTTCAAGGTTGAAAGTTTTTGGAAGTAAGATCAAGGTCCTATAATGCAATTCAAAACCAGAATAAATAGGAAAAAATAAAAACATGAATCACAAAATTTGGAAAAATGCTAATTTTCGGATACTTTTTTTCAGTTTGACTTCATCCTTTATTCGGGGTAAATCCTGGCACAAAATGCACCATCTTTGTTCTGTCAATTTGTGCAATACCGCCTTCTGCCTGGCCCGCTCGCTCTCTCCGAGACACATTTAAGCATGCATCTGTTGTCAAACGCACCCCTTAGCCTTGTTATTTCAGCCCTGGATGGTGTTACAGCAAGTGATGAAGGCCAGCTCAGTCCATGGTTAATGCTTCAAATAAAAAGCCTGCTCGGTCTCGAATCAAGAAGCAGAGGTATTGCCACGAATACTAAGCTGGCCCCTGCGAAAAATACATGCTAAAGCGACTAGGTCATGCGGCAGTCAAACTTAACCATCAAACAAACCTGAAAGTCACACTCAAATAAAGACGACTCGGCATGTATTTTCAGATTTTAAAGAATTCAAGAGGGGTTTACAGCATTTACCAAACATGTCACATCAGAGCAGCCAAAGAGCTGCGAGAGGCTGGTTTTGACAACTTAGTATGCAGTGCAGTCAGCCCATTTTACATTATTCATCTCTTTGGAGGATACGCCAAGGAGGCTCAAAATACCCAGTACCCTACATAACCCACTTATTGAGAGATGACGGGGACTCTGAGGTGCTCTTTCTGATTGTAGATGACAAAAAAAGGGTTACCCCTGGCCCCCTTAGATCCTGAGCACATCTCTCAAACTACTTAAATACCTGCCCCAGGTTCTTTCTTCATGGTAGCGAGAACTGATAACTCATCTCTGAAACCCACACGCTCCTGCATCGCCAACAGTCATGTTCATGTCCTTCTCCTTTTCCCATAACTTCCGTACAAACTCATTCATTCTTTCCCATTCACTGCCATTCAGCCACTTTCGTAATAAGTCGCTTGCTCTGAGATCAATCGCATTAAATGCAGAAATTGCATTAATGTAGCGTAATCAACTGCAGCTGAGGAGATGCTTTGTATTTAACCAAATCTATGCTCATGCACAAACTAACTGCTATACATGCAGTTTTGTGTCTCTGGAAAATCTGATCTGTTACATTGTATTCATTTGAATATTAAAGTTTATTTGTTAAGGGATTTCCGAACACATTAGTATGCTACAGAGAGGCCCTGTCTTGTTGTTAGTGTTAATATTTTTAATGCTTACTGTAATTCCTAGGGTTATTGTTCAGTAAATCCATGGGCTGTTGCATTTTTTTCAATTCATTAAAATTGAGTCATTCAGTTTGACAGAGCTCCTGGCATGCCACCGATTAAAATATGGCCAATTTAATATGTATATATTCATATGCCTGCCATTTAATACATATATGGGTCAATCATCAAAACTGTAAAAGTGTAATACGGCTTAATTCATTTCCATAAATAAGAATGAATTTATATCATTTATTATTCTTAAAGCAGGTTTTTGTTTAATATTTACATCAATATACTATATTACATCGAATGACAACACAATAAGTATATCTAGTCAAAAAACATAATCCTTATAGGCTTTTGCTATAATCTTATTCAGCATGATTTATATAATATAATCAAATGATAATCACATTAAACCAGTACATTTTGGTTTACTTACATCTTTCTCCTGACTTCTTAGATTTGAAGGCAAGGTAGCTGAAGTTTTGCACTGACTATGCGAGCTGGACGTTGGTAACCTCTGATTTTATTCAGACCACAGGTTGACAAAAATAAATGAAGGATAAAGGGCATTGATATACTTACACAAGGAAGTTGTTTAATATCTCAATTTATCTCTCTGACAAACAGCGTGCAAATGTTTATTTCCATTGCAAGCGAGAAAAATCCAGCTAGTTCTTGAGAGAGAACTTTTTACAAGATTAATTTAGAGCTATAAAATGACTACAATTTGAATGTTTATGTAAAGCACTTTGAATTACCATTGTGTATGAAATGTGCTATAAATAAACCTGCCTTGCCTATGATGTTTAGGCAGAGATAAGGGACCTTTTCTTTCATCTTTCATTTAAACTCAATTCCTGGAGGGCCGCAGCTCTGCACAGTTTTGCTCCAACCCTAATCAAACACCTGATCCAACTAGTCAAGTTGTTCAAAAGAGTCTCAAACACTTTGATTAGTTGCATCAGCTGTTTTCTAGAGCTGTTTTCAGAGCTGCAGCCCTCCAGGAAATGAGTTTGAGACCCGTGGTTTAAGCATTTATTTTTTTAAAGCGCCAATTCTCAAAATTAGTTTTTGCCATTATTATTATTATTTCACCAAAAGAATCATTCAATTGATCATTTTCCTTCGCCTTAGTCCCTTTATTCATCAGAGCTCGCCACAGCGGAATAAACCGCAATCTTACCCAGCATATGTTTTACACAGCGGATGCCCTTCCAGCTGCAACCCAGTACTGGGAAACATGCATACACACTCATTCACACACATACACTACAGCCAGATTAGTTTATTCAATTGTCTTTGGATTGAGGGGGAAACCGGAGCACTTGTAGGAAACCAACGCCAACATGGAGAGTACATGCAAACTCCACACACAAATGCCAACTGACCCAGTCAGGGAGGGGTGTTGGGCTGGGGTTGGTTGTCATGGATGAAAGTGAAAAAAGGGGATTGGGGTGGGGGTGGGCTGCAGATGAAAAATGGTGGCAAGATGCTGGCCTGGCTATTGCTTAAATCCGCCACTGGATATACCTACTTTACGTACTACTCAGCCTACTTTATTCATACTTACTTCACTAATCAGCTCACAGTACAAAAAAACAAGCCACACCCACTATTTTTTTCATTTTATATTCTGTTTCTCTAGGAACTGCATCAGAATATGCTTTTAAAAAAAAGCAAGTTGTAATGAATAAGCCATTGAATCATTAGCTCGATTCATTCATTCAGATTATTTTATTAACAAGCATCACTGTTGAATGTTGTTGCACAGAGCACAGCATGCACACATTTGTCTGAGAAACTTGAATTTTTTTTGCGAGCAGATTTTTTATTAACTTAACTAAGTTTGCATTACAATAAAAATATTGACTGATTTTGCATTTTCCATCAGAAACAGATGTCTTTGCCCTACGTATGTTTTTAATTACCATGCTGGTGAAAAGTGAGAAAGCTGGCATAACACACACAGTAACTTAAGCCAATTTTTTCCCCACAGTGCCTTACAGCTTTTTACTAATTATTTACTATTGCTTGAGAATACACTTATCTTACACGATTTTGCATTATCAGCAGCATAATGTTATGAAAATTATGCTGATGGTACCACTATTTGATGGAATGTTTTCTTTATGAATTTAATAGGGGAGAAACTGGTATGATTATGCTAGATATAAGAAAAAAATGGACAAATTTAATAATAATTTATGTATTTATCTATCACATTCTTTCTTATATTATGCTGAAATGATAAGAAGTCATCTAAAGCACATGCCTATGAAATTATGACCTGGCCAAAAAATAAATAAATAAATAAATAAAGTAGGTAGATAACTGAATCTTTCCACATCAAGCCGTAGTCTGAACTGAAAGTACAGAGGTTAATAATTTTTTTTTTTATCTATGAATTCATTGTCCATTGCCCATTAAAAAAATGCTTTCAGAATCCATAACAGCTCTTAAGCTTTTGTACTTTTTTCACTGTAGTTAAATTAACTCATGACCTTAATTGATTTCAAATGTCTTATTTCTTTATTACGCCTGTCTAAAGCTCTTCTAATTGCTCCTGCATATGAATTGCATTGCATATATATATATATATATATATATATATATATATATATATATATATATATATATATATATATATATGCTCATATTAATAATTTTTAAACCTTGCCCAGAGTATTCTATAGGATGTATTTCATAGACTGAGAGTGGCAAAACCAAATTACCAGAAAGCATGTTATCTTTAAATAGGGGAGAATCTGGTCAAATCAGCCATCATTGATTGCACTGTAGAGGCAAGAAGAAATTGTGCAGTACTAATGTACATTATTATCTATCACATCATCTCTCATAACAGCTAAAGAAATGAAAATATGACCAGGCCAATCTAAAATGGGCCACTGGGTCATTTTGGTTTAAACACCAATCTGTGGTCTGAATTGGAAATACAAAGGTACATAGCTCATTAAAAAGCTTTTAGAATCAATAACAGTTCTTCAGTTTTTGCATTTTTTACAGTAGTTAAATTACCTTATGGCATTGATTTCAGACCTATTATTTCTTTATCACCTATGTAAAGCTGTTTGAATTCCCTGAATTGCATCACATACACTGTATATAATACATCTCACCTTCTTTGAAATATCTTACTGTATAAGATATTGTACATCATTGGGCAGAGAGAGGCAAGCGCAATGACAACACTGAGTACGTTCACATTTACACCAATAATCTGATTTTAATACGATTAAAATAATATTCTGATTAGGAGTCTACCATGTAAAGGGCGATTTTGGATGACCTTAATCCGACCAAAGTCATAATCAAACTAAGCAGAAATCCAGTTAAGACATGTGGAGTATGCCGCATTATTGAAGTGCACTACAGACCTGTAAACATCACAATCAAACTATTACCATCATGTAGGATTTCAAAGGAAATCACCACATTTTATGACAGGATATTCCATTCACACACAGCTGTTTGACACTATTCTCTGTATCTATTGAGTCAGTAAAGGACCACAGACACCTGCATTGTGAAATGTGTAGGTTTTAGGTTTTCCCATACGGTGTGCGGGATCAAATTACATTAAAACTACACTCTTCCAGCATTTCATACTAGCATCCAATATCTCGTCTGTCACGGGGGCATGCATTGCAGTGAAAGATGACAAGCTATAAGTGAAACACCCTAAATTACATGAAACTCTGGAGGAAATCTGGATAGCGTGGTGATGCAATGACGTTAATCAAATTATGTGCCATCACATGTAAAACGAGATCATGAAAGGAACATTCAAAAAGCAACTCATGTGTACACCTTTACAAAGCAGTCTTATTCAGATTAAGGTAAATAATTTGATTACTGATGTCCATGTAAACATAGTCACTGACAGCTACTCAAAAACAAAATTATAGAAAGCATGCTTTGGGAGAATCTGGTACAAAGCTCCAGTCAAAATTATCCCATCATCTCTTATATCCACAGAAATGATAAAAAATCATCTAAAACATAGGGTCATGAAAGTATGACCATCTGTGGGCCAGATAATTGGACCACCTGGTCATCCTGGTTCAAAGACCAAAAGCCTGAAATTACAGAGGTTAACTCATTTTTTCCCCCATGAAACCTTAGCCCATTTATTATAAAAGCTTTTAGAATCCACAACAGCTCTTCAGCTTTTGGTATTTTTCACAGTACTTAAAATTACTGCGTAGCATAAATTGATTTCAAAGGTCTTTATTCTTTGTTACACATATGTTACGCTCTTTGATTTCACCATTAACTGAGTTGAATACAGTATATATAATTCAACTTGCCTTGCCTCGAGAATCCTTTAGGATATATTTCTTCAGTCGAGAGTGGCAAGACCAATGGAAACACTGAAAGCTACACAAAAACAAACTTCCAGAATCTAGTCAAATAATGTAAATCATTATCTATCCTGTCTTCTTTTATATCCATGAAAATTATGAGAAATCATCTAAAACAAAGATGCCCAAACTAGAGCCCGCAGGGCAAAGTTGGCCCATTAAAACCTTTTCATTTGACCCACCATCCCATATGAGAGGAGAGTGAGAATAATGGAGAGAGCTGGGGCGAATGCCTTTAATACAGAGATCATCATTTCTAATTTGACCAAACCTTTTTTGTTTGTTGTATTGTTGAGCTACAACAAAAGCAAACTGAAATTAAATGTTTCAATTAAAGGAATCAGATTCTTTTTTTGCACTGATATGGACTTTTTTGGCAGATATCGATAACCGATAACTCTTCAGATTTGGAGGCCAATAGCCACTATATAGGCCGATAATTATAAATATTTCAAAATGTCATATTTTTATACAGTGAAAAAATGATTTTATTAAAAAAAAAAAAACTTCATAAAAGATTTAACTGCTCTTATAAACTGAATAGTCTATACTCAAACAAAAAAAGCTATAATTTCAAAATTGCAAGGTGATTATATAGATATTCATGATTTCAGATAAATCAGCATGCAAAAAATCAATTATTTACTTTTCTTTATAACAAATTTATAACATGCAACTTGACTGTTGCATGAAAACAATAGTTTAAATAACAAAATGGATTTAACTAACAAGCAAGTTAAATATATTTTAAACAAAATGAAAATGAAAGAGCTAAGGAATAAAACTAGCTCAAATGTTCTTGAATAAAACGGCTAAAGCTATGTACATATGTACAAATATGTCATATCCAAAAAAAGCCTTTTTTTAGAGGTGTTTTAGCAGTTCAGAGCCATTGTCAGGTCAGTGTGTGTGTGTGTGTGTGTGTGTGTGTGTGTGTGTGTGTGTGTGTGTGTGTGTGTGTGTGTGCGTGTGTGCGTGTGTGTGTGTGTGTGTGTGTGTGTGCGTGTGTGTATGTGGTAATAGCGTGAGGCGCGCTCGTTATGATAAATATGAATACTCCGATGAAACTGAATACAATCTTACATCAACAACACATGGCAAGCAACGCGTTAATAAGAACAAATAATCATATTAGATTATAAACAACCCAATGAGTTGTTTAGCACATGTCTGCTATTATGTTTACATATGTAATACTTGTCCTGACTCGACATAAAGCAAAATACACAATGGCACTCTATCAAACATATATACAATGATAAGGAATATGGTTATTTACAGGGTTATTAACGCACAGCAATGCCATACAAAGAAAGGATGGACTCTGAAGGAATAAACAATGTGAGAAAAGCTCAATTATAGTGCACTGGAGAAGTATGAACAAGTTCCACCCAAGCATGCGTGAGACAGGCAGTTCTGTACAATTACGTAATTTATTGGCTTAAAGATATCGGACTAATTTAGACATCGGATCGATAATGATAATCTTAAAAATACCACTAATCGGCCGATAACGATATGGCCGCCGATATACTGTGCATCCCTAGTACATAATGTCACTCAACAGATAGAGGACTATACAGAAGACATTGATGAGCAAATCAAAGCAAAGACTACTGTAATTCTTGTATAAATTAGATAGTTTTCTTTTTACTAAAATAAGTTCATTATAAAATGTAAAAAAATATACTGTATTATTTAACATAAAGTCATTTTACTCATTTTTAAACATTATTACTGTAAATAAATCAGGAATTTACCCGTGGTAACTATATTTACCTTCGGCCCACTAGCCTTAATCAAGTTTGGTTTTTGGCCTCCATAAAAAAAAAGTTTGGGCACCCCTTATCTAATCCATAGGGTCATAAAAGTAAGACCACCTGTGGGCCAGTTAGTTAAAACCACAGCTCTTCAGCTTTTGGTATTTTTTACAGTATTACAGCATGACCTAAATTAATTTTAAAGGTCTTAATTCTTTGTTACACGTCTGTAAAGCTCTTTGATTTCACCCTGTGTGTAAACTGAGTTGCATAAAGTTTATATAATTCAACTTTCCTTGCCTTGAGAATTCTTTAGGATACATTTCTTCAGTTGAGAGTGGCAAAACCAATGGAAACACTAAAAGCTACTCAAAAACAAACTTCCAGAAAACATGTTTTCTAGAGAATCTGGTACAAGGATCCAGTCAAAAATGTAAATAATTATCCCATCATCTCTTATATCCACATAAATTATATGAAGCAATCTAAAACATAGGGTCATGAAAGTATGACCACCTGTGGGCCAAGTAATTGGACCACCTAGTCATCTTGGTTCAAAGACCAGAAGTCTGAAATTACAGAGGTTAACTCATTTTTCCCCCATGAAACCATAGCCCATTCACAATAAAAGCTTTTAGAATCCACAACAGCTCTTCAGCTTTTGGTATTTTTCACAGTACTTAAAATTACTGCATGACCTAAATTGATTTCAAAGGTCTTTATTCTTTGTTACACTTATGTAAAGCTCTTTGATTTCGCCCTTTGCATTAACTGAGTTGCATACAGTATATATAATTCAACTTGCCTTGCCTCGAGAATCCTTTAGGATACATTTCTTCAGTCGAGACTGGCAAGACCAATGGAAACACTGAAAGCTACTCTGACAATAAATGTTTTTGACTTGCTCTCAAGCCCGTAGTGGGTTTCCATGGCGATGCTCTCACCTCTCTCCCGCTGTCACAGTAAGGCTGCAGAAACAGAAGTCATTGACATGTTTTGCATAGTTACAGCTCGCAGGAACACAAGCTCGCCAGTGCCCGGCTGAATAGAAACAGCCGAGCAGAAAGGCCATAAACCCAACCGTTTGGGCTCAAGACTAATTTAACCTCAGACATCATGCTTCAACTCCCACTCCCTGAACTTTTGCTTCTCTCTCCTCTGATCGCACACAAAGACGGGGCGTGTTTAGGAGGATTCATCGCTCTGTTGGGCACCCGCTACCTCTGTTCCTGAATCGTGACTGTAGGAGTGAGATGAAATCTATTGGAGTTTGCATATCGAGTTTACTGTAAAAATCACACTTGGGTCTTGGCGACTCCCACTCAGTGCTAACTATTGGCTCCCTACTAAGAAGCAATATTATTCCCTGAGCGAAGGGCCCCTCAGACAGAGAAAGCAAGCTGAACAGCATTGAGCTGCACAGGAGAGGGTCCCTTCATGAAAGAGCCACCTTTTGCCCACAACATCTACTGAGAGAAACGTCTGCTACTCTGACATTTGCGAGTGAAGAAGCTCCAAGTAAAACCTATTGACATGCACACTGAACCCCTGTGGTTCTCTGTTGTCTTACAGGAGTTGGCAGGTACAGACGAGTGTTTGCAGACAAAGTCGACATCCGCTTTTCCTTTTCATTTTTTATTTCATTTCAAGTGCCAATCAGGCAGTGGTGTATTGGCAGGTGGCAGCAGGGGAAGCTGGGGAACTCTGTGAGGTGCGTGGTTGCTGGAGGCATCACAAAGGGATGTAAACTCTCGTAGGCTGAGAAGGGACAAGGACAAACTTGGGCAGGGAGCATACTTCAGTGCACATAATACTTATGCTTTAGGCACACATTGCAATTAATGATGCATTAAAAAGCCCCTATTATACGTTAAAAAGGTAATCTTTTGATTTTGAGGGTCTCTAATAAAAGTCTAATAGGCATGCAAGGTCAAAAAAACACTTTCATTGTCTTATAATATGCATTTATTTTTACCTAATTATCCCAACAACTCCTATATGATTTGTTCAGCGATTCATTTATTCCTAAAACCCCTTCTTTGCGTGAGGCTAATCTGCTGCAATTGGTCCGATGACCCAGTCTATTGCAATTGCTTGACTGCATTCATCATGAGACAGAGAGAAATGCCCACCACGGCTTATCAACATTGTTAAGGTAGCCAGAGTCCAGAGTGTATGTGTGAGCCCAATGCAGGAGAGCATTAAAGACAAGCAGTTTACCACCAGCATAATACTCTATTCTTAACCATAACACACATTCAGTATTAATCCACACAGTGGCAAAAGCTGAACTATTTTGAAACTTTACCTCCACACATGCGTAGGAACAGTTAATGGTGCCTATGGCAACAACAAACGGCAGTGGACTGCGAGCTCACAAATACATTTAAATTTATAAACAAAGCGGCCTGCGTCACGTTATCAACATGATTTTAGACATGATATGAGAATACAAAGAGTATTTGTATGGGGCAGCACGATGGCTAGCACAATCACCTCACAACTGGTTCAAGCCTTGGCTGGGTCAGTTGGCGTTTCTGTGTGGAGTTTGCATGTCCTCTCTGTGTTCGCGTGGGTTTCCTCCGGGTGCTCGGGTTTCCCCCCCACAAGTCCAAAATTGTGGTACAGGTGAATTGGGTAAGCTAAAAATGTCCGTAGAGTATGTGTGTGAATAAGTGTGTATTAATGTTTCCCAGTGATGGGTTGCAGCTGGAAGGGCATCTGCTGTGTGAAAAATATGCTGGATAAGTTGGTGGTTCATTCCGCTGTGGTGACCCCCCAGGTTAATAAAGGGACTAGGCCGAAAAGAAAATGAATGAATAAATGAATCAGATACAGTACAAGCGGTTACACGTAACAAAACACAATTAAATAGATAGTTTGCAGATAGTTTCTGATCCTTCCTTTAACAAACAGCCAACGAATCCCCCGTTGTAAGCATGTAGATATAGTTGTAGCACTTGTCAGAAAAATGACAGGAACATAGCTCAAGGATGGGGCTATAATGCTGAGATATTTTTGCAAAATTAAACTTTAACCACCGACTCTTCATAGCCTCATCTTTGCTTGAGGAAAGTAACACATTTAACTTTCGCGACATGATTTAACCAAGATCTGCTACAGTGTTTTTGGGCAGGGCCAGGTGTTTAAATTTTCCCGGGTCTACGCATGCAACAAATGGGCGGAGCATGAGTTTTGTATCGACGTCACGCCAGCATGGCTTAAGACTCGTTACCCTCACAATTCATTTGAACTACTTCACAAAGCTGTGTTACACACTGCATGGAAGGTCATTTTTAAAAACCCATAGTGGGCGCTCTTTAATCCATAATTTTTTATTATTATTATTATTATTTTCTTAAGATTTTTCAAAGAAAATCTTTTATATATATTTCCAACAGTACTTACTTTCAGTGATGCCAGATAGGGTGGTTTCCCACCCAGTTGGGTGGTTTTGAATTTGATTGGGCAGGTAAAAAACTGGCAGGTCAGCAAAATTTGGGCGGTTTTGAAAGATAAATTTTATATGCAACTTATTTAACAAAACGTAACAGTGCTCCTACTCCATTTTTAAATGCCAAAGGGGACGGATTTATACCCCATATCGAAAGTAAAACATACTCTAATCTGTATTTTTAAATATACACAACATTAGGGCCCAATCCCAATTCTATTTTTGTACCTCTACCCCTTCCCCTTTACCCCTGAAACAAATTGGAAAGGCGAAGGGCCTCAAACTTTACCCCAAAGAAATGCGACACCCCTAAACACCTAGAAACGTCATCATATGTCATTGTGAACTCTTAGGGGGGCAGTGTTTCCATGTGATCTGGTTATGTTGTGGTTCTATGACTGCTGGTGTTGGTTGCTGTGTGGTTAAAAACTATGACAGTTAAAGTAACTAGATTAATTTTAATTTTAATAAATAAAAATTAAATAATATTAACTCTATATTTTGGCCGGTTATTTGTGCGTTTGGGTGGGTTTGGGAACAACTTTTGGACTGGAAAAAGTCAGCTATATCTGGCATACCATTGGTGCATAATAAAGGGTTGTAAACACTTGAAGGCTGAGCACACATTTGAGCAGGTAGGATGCTAAAGATTATTCTTTAGGTACACATAGCAATTAATGATGCATCCAACATTTTTAAAAATTATTGTTAATTGCTAAAAATCTTCAAAGTTTTTAAAGTTTTTTTTTTTTTTTTTTTTTGCTTTACAGCCAACTGTACGTACCATTGGTGAATAATAAAGAGATGTAAACTCTTGAGGGCTAAGAACAATTTTGAGCAGGAAGGATACTTTTTTGGAATTAATAATTATTCTTTAGGTGCACATTGCAATTATTGATGCATTAATGATGTGATGTCATTAATGACATTGATGTCACCATTCTCGTTCCTGAAGGGCCAGTGTCCCTGCAGGGCCGGTGTCCCTGCAGGGTTTAGCTCCAACTTGCCTCAACACACCTGCCTGAATGTTTCAAGTATACCTAGTAAGACCTTGATTAGCTTGTTCAGGTGTGTTTGATTAGAGTTGGAGCTAAAATCTGTAGGGCACCGGCCCTTCAGGAACAAGTTTGGTGATCCCTGCATTAATGCATTCCATATTTTTTTAAAACTTAATTACTAAAATTCGTAAGTATTTTTTTTTATATATAGCCAACTGTACTTACCATTGGTGCAAAACGCTGCTAAGTATCATTTACACACCTTAATTTTAGAATAATTAAGATGTTTTAATGGTTTGAAAGAAACCTTTTATGACCACCTAGACTGTATTTATTATTATTTAAAATAATAATATTGGGAAATAGTATCAAAAATAAGGCAGATCATTCAACTGTGGTGAAATAGAGAGGAAAAAGTTGAAGGAGATTTAATAAATGAATAAAAAATAAATAGTTTCCACCTCAGTATACAAAATATATAGACATTTTTTATATATATACTAAGAACAATTTTCAATAAATATTTTTTGCAATGATGATATTCAAAATGTGATGCTGCAAACTGTAATACCAAAAGGTTGGGGAAAATAAAGTACAGTAATACAGTCAGCATTTTAGAATAAGTCCGTAATTTAGAATAAGTTCAGCAGAATCGTGCGAAACAAAAGACTCCAATAATTATGCTAAAAGTTAAGCTTTACAATCTCAGAAATACATTTTACAACATTACTAAGATAAAAAAACTTTTCTTTCTTTTCTTGTAAAATATTTCTCAGTATAATTTTTTTTTACTGCAAATACAGCCTTGGAGAGCATGAGACATTTTTCAAAAACATAAAACACAAAAACCTTTGTATATGTATTGTAGTATTTAGTCATGTTTTTGCCAGTTGTAGCCAAGTGCACACAGGCAGAGAAATGTCAAGAATGTACTGTAGTTTTTGGATTCTCTGAGCTGCTGAAATGTTTTCTTTTGAAGTCAGTTGAGGGCACAGAGTGATGTAACCTTAAAATTTCCACACTCTCTGAAGATCCACAGCATGTCAACAGAATTGACCAGACCTGCTGTGAAATCCCTATATTTGCACTCACTCAGGATGTGTCTATAAAGACCTGCACCAGAAGCTAATGCATCAGCAGCTACTCTTCAGAAAGCCCCCTTATTCTCCATTTGGTCGCATTTACAGCCTCATCAAATCGACAGTCGCGGTTGTCGAGTTGGGTAACAAAGTGCAATGCAAAGCCATCCCCCAATGCTCCGGAAGGCAGAGTAAGGACGAAGACTGATCTGCCTTCACTTGCCCTTGCATGTCACATTATATGTGCAATCATGTCAGAGGTAATTAGACTTGTGGCAGGAATACAAATCAGAGTATTAAAGGTACCAGGGTGGGCACAACAATCAGTCCAGTTAAGTATTCCAACTTCAATTGAGAAGCAAACTTGAATAAACATTGTTCCTCAGTGGGTGCTGTCACTTCCAACTTTCAACTTAATTACAGCAGGAACATAAGCAACAACATTGTGAGAGTAACATAAACTTATTAATAGAAAACGACTACCAGTCGGTCTGGAAACAAGTTGTTATTAATGGTGCCGTTCCTCCAGGGGATTTCAGATTTCACCTTTGTTGTTCACGCAGCCTGGAGCAGAATAACTTGTAGAGGATAAGGAGGCAATTAAAACACGCAGTGTCAATCAACAGTTGTTCCAGAAAGTGGGGCAGAAATGTTGGGGATGAATAATAAGAATGTTGCCAAAAAAAATCTTCAGTAGCTGTCTGAGTTACAGTACATGCGTTTGTGGCGTATTTCAAGAAAACAAGGGCAATGGTGTCCAGTGGCACTCATTGCTATGTAGAGCTTGTGAAGCCTGGGGACGTCTCATAGCGGCACACTATCCCAGTTTAGCTAGATTGCAAACAGCACATTTTTTCTGTGGTCAGATGAAGCAAAATACTCATGTTAGGAAGGATGTTTACTGACCTTTGCAGTGCCTTTAACTCCTCTTAAAGCTGGTTTCAAAACTCGGGGCTTGTGCCACTCGAGCTGTAACTTAATCCTGGATTTTGTTGAGAATGAAAAGAAAAATGAATCTAGACAGAGAAATCACATTTTCACACAATCCTCAGACAGCACCACCCAATCACTACTGCAGGAACACAAAAAAGATAAAAGTATCATGTATTATTGTGTTGTTGTTTTTTACACAAAGTACAATGATAATACAATGTTTTGCACCAAAATAGGAACCACACACAGATTATGGTGTAAATAACATCATATTCTGTACTGATATAACAATAATTATACTACTAGCTACTATTCAAAATCGGCATAATCCATGTATAACATAACATGCAACAATGGAATAAATTAATTCAACTGTGGAATCTATTAATGCATAGTTTGGTACACCATTTTTTACATTTTTAATGTACTTGAATTCCCTTGAAATTTCAAATTACTGACCTCATGTGCACTGACAACTGTGCTTTTAAAATATGCTTCAAATGTGAGTCAAATCTGAGCATCTTGAGAATGGGGCCCAGACAGCAAATGTCTTTGCAGTTTCGTTTATTACGTCATGTGTGAAATGTGACAAACTGTACAACAGTGCCATCTATCGGCAATCTGCAACACCATCCCATTCATTTAGCAGAGAGGTAAATACATATTTTTTTCTCAATAATTTATGTAAATATAATTAATGAAAATATCTATATTAAATAAAAGGTTTGTATAATTAAAATATTTTAATATTTTCCAACTTTATTTACCTATTTTAAGCATTTTTGTTCCATTCTTGCTTTTATCATTCACATTTGATGTTCTGTTGTTGTAATGCTTAACCACTAGATGGAGCGCGACTCATATTTGCTTTGGGAAACGAAATTTGGCCTCATCAAACTATAATTGTAGGTAATTCAGCAGTTAATTAGTTGTGATAAATAAGCTAAAAACTAATTTATTTCTGCATATTTTCAGTTACTGGTACTATTTATATGCTAGCTTCCATTAGTTTTAATCAGCTGTTTCTTCAATGAAAATGAAGACAGTAAATTAAGCTAATTCAATGGCATTGCATGTAGTATAGTGGCTAAACTGAGGCATGCAAACACCACTGTGTATCCGCTGTGCTGAAAATTAAATGTAGTAAAACTGAAGCTTGTGGTAAATACAGCCTGTCATAAGAAATGACAGCATCTGAAACACAATTAGTGCATTACAGTATGAGTGATTATTGTGATATGGCCATAAGTGGTAGAGCTTTTCGTACAGTGCGCCTAAGCTATGGAATAGTCTACCCATCAGCATCAGAAATGCCGCTTCTCTGGACTGTTTTAAGCTACTTCTAAATACTCACATTTTTACCATTGCTTTTAATTAAGGTTGATTGTTTTTGTCGATTTAATTTTATTGTTCATATTTGAATGTCTTATTGTGGTGTTTTTACTGTTATGCTTTGCCTTGCATGCCTTGGGTCTGAGAAAAGCACACTATAAATAAAATGTATTTTTATTATTAGTAGTATTAATATTATTATTATTATTATTATTCATTCATTCATTTTCTTTTCGTCTTAGTCTCTTTATTAATTAGGGGTCACCACAGCGGAATGAATCGCCAACTTATTCAATTTATGTTTTACGCAGCGGATTCCTTTCCAGCTGCAACCCATCACTGGGAAGCACCCTTACACTCTCATATACACTAATAAACTACGGACAATTTAGCTTGCCCAATTCACCCATTGCGCATGTCTTTAGACTTGTGGGGTAAACCAGAGCAGCCGGAGGAAATCCACACTATCACAGGGAGAACAGGCAAACTCCACACAGATATGCCAACTGACCCAGCCGAGGTTCGAACCAGCGACCTTCTTGCTGTGAGGCGACAGCACAACCCACTGCGACACCTGTTGTAGAGAGTGTAAGTCTGTGCAGAGCTAGATGAGCTCCAGTAATGAGACAGTAACATATTTGACAAGCAAATAGGTGGTAAATGAATAAAACTAAACTCCAAGCAAGAATATAATAGACATTTTAATTTCTTAATGAACATTTTATGTTGAAATGTGTTCATCTAGATGATAGTGTTATGAATTAGAATATTGTTACTCATAAAGATAAAGTAAATTCATAATAATATAATAACCATATTTGGGTGAAACTTGAAGTTAGGCTGGAGTTCATAATAATTGTTACAACACTCTTAAAATTTGCTGGAACACTTTGAGAAAAGGATCTACACTACCTGACCAAAGTCTTGTCTACTATTCAAGTTTTAGGAACAACAAATAATAACTTGGTTTGTAGTTGATTATTTGGTATCAGAAGTGGCTTATATGAAAGGCAAAGACCTCTAAATTATTCTTATTTTACCAAAATAAAATATGATCATGCCTTGATTTTTTAATTATTTAAGTAGGACAGTCAGGTCTGGCTTTGCTGAAATAATCTACAATGTAGAATATGTTGTGCAATAGAAAAATAATTAATATTGTCTATGACTCCCATGAGCTTGGACGACTGCATCCATACATCTCTGTAATGACTTAAATAACTTATTAAAGTAATCTGGAATGGCAAAGAAAGTATTCTTGAAGGACTTCCAGAGTTAATCAAGTTTCTTTTGATTCATCTTCAATGCCTCCTCCTTAAACTTACCTCAGACATGCTCAATAATATTTATCTCTGGTAACTGGGCTGGCCAATCCTGGAACACCTTGATCTTTTTGTCTTTCAGGAACTTTGATGTGTTGAAGTATGAGAAGAAGCGCTATCCTGCTAAAAAAAACTTACCCTCTCCTCTGGTTTGTAATGTAAGGGGCAGCACAAATGACTTGATACCTCAGGCTGTTGATGTTGCCATCCACTATGCAAATCTCTTGCACGACTCCATTCTGAATGTAACCCACAAAACATGATTTTTCTCTCACCAAATTTGACTGATTTCTGTGGGAATCTTGAATCTGTGTGTGTTCAAATAAGTCTTCTGCAGTATTTGTGATGATTGGAATCAGACAAATCTACCTTCTGCCACTTTTCCAAATGATCAACTAGAATTCAAGTTATTATGTGTTTCTCTTACAAATGGGATCGATATTAAGACTTTTTTCAGGTAGTGTAGACACTATTGCTAGAATCAGAACATCCCATCAGACTGAGCAAACAGACAAGAGGAGCAATTGTCGAAGAAAATGAGCAGCAGGCTAAAATGAGTGGGAGAATCTGTCCAGACATCAACAACCTCATCAGCACTTCACTTACTCACCCACTTAAAGAGAGAGAATTGAAGAAAGCCACTTGTGAGAAATGTCAGTAGTTTGTAAATGAGACATGTAATTCTTTTCCTTTGGTCAGTGTTAAATTTGGAGAGGAATACTCTTGAATGGTATTATTAAACAAGAAAAAAAATCAATGGGTTTTTGAACATGAATAAAAACAGAAGCAAATCAAAAGGAGTCATATTTTCTGAACGTTCTGGAATTCCTTCCTTGGTCATTTTGAGTTGGTTTTGATCAACCGTGTGCTCTGAATTCAACCCGCCATGCACAGTGATCTCTGCAACTTCCAAAGGCCTTCAGTGGAAGTCTATTAGCTGACAGGCTGAAACTGAGGCAATTTTCTTTTCTTTGATCAAGTAATCAAAAGGAATCATCAAAGTCAGCAATTACTGTTCCTCAAACGTGACTTAATTACATCCTAGCTGTTCAAAGACAAATGTTCCTACTGAACACATTTGCCATACGAAGAGGAAAAGGAACGCCATTTCTTTTCTCTTCTAATTAATATGTTATAATGGGGATCAAGCACATAATGGCATCTACATGGACCGGATGCACTTACACACCAATATGGCTTTCGAAAACGAGCAATCAATTAACTGTACAGATGACACAGATCAAATTACTCTCAATCGATTGCTCCAGAATATTGCTTACCACCATACTGTGTGTGTGTTTCTAAGTGTGATGAATGAGAGCCATTCTTAAGGATTATTCTTGGGAGTTGAATTTTACAGCTCTCCCCATTTTTACAGTCTCAGACCAAATGAGGGTTAAGATTTGTGGGGTAGAAACAGAACAAACCTCACGCTCTCTGAATGAAGGAAAAGGCCACAGAGAATATACAGACTTCCTGCCACAAATCTCCCATTGATTTTCTTTTTAACACTAGGTAAATGGAGATGCACTCTGTTTGATGAGACTGCTTTTATACTGTATGTGAATCCACATATGGACATAGCGTATGTTCAAATTACTACAATCCATAGTCAGTCTGCATTCTGCAATCACATCAAGTGTTTTATATATCAAGTGCTTTAACCATATGTACAATGGAGTCTTAATATGCACCATCCTTGACATCCACAAGACCTTATACTACCCTTGCGTTACATAATGTTTCTTCTATTACAGTAATCCAACACCCATTAAACTAAGTTTTCCCCTCAGACAATAAACCTTATAAATAAAACATAATGATGGTTTCTTCCAAGTGGATCATATGTCACAAAGCTCAAATCCTTTCACTGATTCTTGAACTTGAGTTCATTATACTAAAATGGCCCCCATAGCCACCAAACTTAATCCAATAGAGCATATTTGGGAAAATAGGAGATGAATCTCCAGTAACTGCATTATGATATCACATCAATATGGCTCAAAATCGCCTGCATCTATGTTAAACCTATGCCATAACATGCGACAGTTTGCCCACAAATAAAAATCTACTCAGCCTCTTGTGGTACTAAACCTTTTTTTAGTTGAACATACTGTAATAAATGTTAAAGAATGCTGGAAACCAGTAGCCTTGCTTCTATAGTACAATAAAATGTTTACAGTGGGTACGGAAAGAATTCAGCCCTCCAAAAAAAATTACACATTGTTATATTGCAGCCATTTGCTAAAATCATTAGTTAATTTTTATTTCCTCATTAAATGTAGCAGCACCCCATATTGCCAGAAAAACAGAATTGTTGACAATTTTTGAAGATTTGTTAAAAAGAAAAACTGAAACATCACATGGTTCTAAATATTCAGACCATTTGCTCAGAATTTAGTAGAAGCACTCTTTTGATCTAATACAGCCATGAGTCTTTTTGGGAAAGATGCAACAAGTTTCTCACCTGGATTTGAGGATCCTCTGCCATTCCTCCTTGCCGACCCTCTCCAGTTTTGTCCAATTGGATGGTAAACGTTGGTGGACAGACATTTTTAGGTCTCTCCAGAGATGCTCGATTTGGTTTAGGTCAGGGCTCTGGCTGGGCAATTGAAGAAAAGCCACGGAGTTGTTTTACATTTTTAGACGTGTGCTTAGGGTCATTGTCTTGTTGAAATGTAAACCTTCGGCCCGGCCAAGTCTGAGGTCCATTAGACTAGAAAAGGGTACATTAATGAGAAAAATGTTAATGAACGTAAATGATTTTAGCCAATGACTGAAATATAAAATAAAGGATTTAAGAGGATCTGAATACTTTTCATACCCACTGTATGTGTGTGTATACCCCTTTGACTGCACCTCTACCAAATGGTTGACCATGTTTTTACTGTTATAAATAATGACTTTAAAGTCATTTAAAGACTTTTTGTAAGCCATTTTATATAATGGCTTACACACACAACATTGTTGGCTTAAAAAAGAAAAATCAAACAAACTGTTGCACTACTACACTTTATTTTGGTTCAAAAATGTTTTATTTTGAATTTTTTAAATAAATTGGTCTTAAACGTCACATTTTTAGATTTTTGATATTATATGTATTAATATGAATGACTTTTGCCATAAACCGACATATCCACCATTTGGTAAAGACTGATATTTTAGAAATGATGGGATGTGTTGAAAACAATGCATTGATCGTGTTAACTAGTGACATTAGGAGTTAAGAAATGCAATCCAAACATTATTTTTTTTTCTTGGAAGGGTAGTTAAAGGTAAAGGCAGTTCTGAATGCAAAAGGGTTCACCCTGGTACTAACAAGGTGTGCCTTATAAAGTGGCCTGTGAATGTGAACGAATGATCAATTAGAGTCAGCAAATTCCATTCAGGAAATGTTTTAGCTATGTGCTTTCTGTCTCTCTGACAGATTTATTGCCAGGTTTCAAAGAAAGGTAATTGTCTGCAAAAGCATGGCTGGATCAATGGTGCATCTTTTGTGTGATGCTGTTATTCACATTATCCATCGGCATCCGACAATGTCTTTGATTAACCAACAATAAATCCAGCAGAGCTCATTTCCTAGATGGTTAGACTTCACACAACCTAAAGGTAAGTATTGATCACATATTGAGTTTCTAATCAAGTTTAGTATGCCTATGCAATCTCATTAGTTTTACTGGTTTACTGCATGTCAGGCAATTGCTAATGATTTAAGCTCTGTGTAATTAATTCTTCATGTTTTTTGAAAATGTCATTAAACAGAAAAAACAGATGTCTGTTGGATTTTAGTGGAATTGAGCTTGTTAACAACCCAGGATAAATCAATTGCTATATGACATACATAAAGGAAACATGATTGGATCAACATTTATAGATCAATCTGAGAGATAAAAAAGTGAAATTACTTGCAGGGGCACTGCATGAAGATATAATGACCACATGGCAGATGTTTCATCAATTTGACTGTAATTATATGCTTTGTTTTGCTAGTCTTCTGATTCATATTTACAAAGTGTAAAGTTTATTAGTGATCTGAGAACATTTTACATCAGTGTAAATATGTTAAATGATTAGTTCTGATAATAATGGATTAATAAAATAATAAAATAATAATAAAATATCCTGAATATGCAATAATATAACTTTATTATTAATATGGATTCTATATGCACATTTAGACATTCCTAAGTACTACTGCTCCACTGAATGAATAGAATTGCCAGCTGTTATACTAGTCTTTAGTACACAGGTGGCGCTCATGCTTTTATTTCCGCCATTCGCTCAAATAAGAAATAAAACTTTTTTTTATGAGAGGTTTTCATCATACAAAAGGCATAAATAAATAACACAGAAATCTTAACGGGTAGCCCTAAAGTGATGGCTTCATAATTTCTGAGTAAGCTACCCTAAAAGCAACATATAAGAGCAAACAATTGCTAAATGACGTCATATTTGCTTTTGTTAGCTGTGTTGAACACAGAAACTGACGTGGTTTAAAGGTTGAGTATCTAAAAAGAGTGTGTTCTCATTTTCCAAAGACGTTTCATTAATGCGCTATACATTAAAGATAAAGATGCCTTCACCTGTCCTCGAGGTAACGCTGTTTCGTACAACGATAACATAATTAATGACATTCTTTGTCAGTTATTACATTTACATATCAGAAACAGCTTCACTTTGTGTTTGTCTACATAATTCATATTAAACATTAGAGGACAATTTGTGTATAGGCGAAACCAACCTAAAAGTGTCAAGGAGGAAGGAAGGTAAAAAAAAAAAAAAACGTCGACAGACAATAATTCGCACACAGGGTGTCAGATATGGATCGCAAAGTGGATTCCATTTATGCTTGGACAGTCTTTGGATAATTCTTATTAAGTAAAGTGCTTAATGGTGCCTAATCAGCGAATACTTACTGTCTAACTGAGCCAAAAGGACCGACCTTCTCCAGACCCGAGCACATGCGCAGTGTTCTCCCACAGAGTGCGCGTTCTTCGACCTTACATGCATATTGTCGGTCAACTGAGAGCGAAACAGCACCCATGTTTGACATGTAATGTGGACTGACGTTAACTTTTATTCATTTCGTAATGTTCTTGTATATTTTAAGGCAAGCCGTTGTTTTAAACGATTGTTGAAGATTTGATAAAGAAGAAATCAAAAGTCTGAATATAACTCATAGTTTTTTAATCTTAGTATTATTTTTTAAATTCTCAATAGCCTGTTGCTTTTTTTATTATCTCCTCGTGGGGTGTGTCCACCACAGCAGCACTCGGCGCTTGTTGGAGTCTGTCCGGATGTGTATATGATGTCTGATCACTTGTTCCTCGCCAGTGCGCAGCTGGCGCGCAATGGATTTATTGTGGAATTTGTTCTATGTCGTATTTAACCAGTTTCTCTGCTCTCTGAATGGATCTGAATAAAGCGACGATGATATTCGCAACTTTTTGGATAATGTTTCCTGTGCTTGGTAAGTTGAAATCCATGTGCTCCAACGTTTGTTTGCGGCTTACAGCTGTGCGAAACGCACTTGTAATTAAGATGCATACGAGTTGCAATGTTATTATTACAATGCCTGAAACGAAAAATAAATTTATAGCAGGAACTAGAATAAAACATTTGAGTGTCTTTGTCTTTTATCATATAAGTTGTCTCTAATTGTTTGAATTGGGTCTTCTAACTTAGAAGGTAAGTGTTATCATCTTCATTAAACAATTAGAGCATTGTGATGATACTCTGCCAACCAGTTTTCCTATTCTATGGTATTCACGTCTAACTTTGTCTTTTCCCCGCACAGATTTAGTGCACTTCTCAAAGGCAGATGCGATCGCACAGTCTCGCTCGGTTCGGCTGGACTGCGTTAGGGCTCATGAACAGTGTTTGGGAAAGTACGGATGCAGCACCAAGTACCGCACTATGAGACAGTGTGTGGCCGGGAGAACCGGTAACTTCAGCATGCTGGCTGAACCAGAGGCGCAGGACGAGTGCAGGAACGCCATAGAGTCGATGAAACAGAGTCCTCTGTATGACTGCAAGTGCAGGAGAGGAATGAAGAAAGAAAAGAACTGCCTGCGCATCTTCTGGAGTATATATCAAAGTTTACAGGGTAAGCAGAATCCATGAGAGTCCAGTCATGAGAATGCTGGACAAGAGGACATTTATAACAAAGTGTATAAACTTCAAAAGTTGTAGTTCTGTGAATTTTTTTTTTACTATTTTACTTTTTTGCTTGCAGCTAATGACTTATTGGAAGACTCGCCATATGAGCCCGTAAACAGCCGTCTGTCTGATATTTTTCGTCTGGCTCCCATCATATCAGGTAAGTCTGATGTTAATATGTCTGTTTCACGGTCACTTAACGCCGAGTACAAATCATTTACCAGCTTTTTGTATGGTTAATCTATGCATGTCTATATGCACACTGAAAAATAAAGGCATAGAAAAATCATTTTGTGCATCCCAAAGAACATTTTAGACAACAAACTTTTAATAATGCAAATAATAATAATTAAAACTTTTCTCTTCTAAAGAATATAGTAATAGTCTAAAAACAATTTTTACACCATAATGTATGCAGAAATGCTTTAGAATGTTATATGTATAAATGTGATATGTAATATGTATAAAGATCCTTTCTTTTTAAGAGTGCTTGGAATATAAAGGATCTACACTGAATCATCAATAATAAAATAAAACAACCATTATTTTATGTAATTTTCCATAAAAAACATGCTCACTTGGCTGTGGATGAAAGCCTCCACAAAATGAATGAATCTAAATGGTGTCTAGTGAATGGCCCGTCTGCATCGGTCATTTATGAAAATGTGCTTTGTAATGGATGTTAGAGATTTGAGTGAACAGGTTTCAGTGGTGTCCTTGGAAAAGAGTCAATGTCTAATGCATTCCAATGGTGTTGTTTTATGGAGGTTTAGTTTGGTCCTATAGATGGCGCTGTTCCTCCCTTGTTGAACCTCAGTGAGATCTGACTGCATCTCTCAATCTGAGCTTTGCTTGACTATTGAAGTTCTGCGGTAAATCTCCATGGTGACAGACAGTAGCTCTGTTCCAAAACCTAGTAAGATGCCTCGCCGCCAACTGCCTACATGGGCAGCATTATAACTATCGTGGAAACTCATTTGGAAGACTGCATCTAAGAGTGGGACACAAATAGTACTCCACACCCAATAGAGACTAGACAAGCAATGGATTTCAAAAGAGTTTGGTATTATGTTGCCATGCGAAAAGTAAAATACAGTGTTCTATTAGCTATTAACTATAATTATATGAACAAGGAAGATAAGCATTTTCTAATTATATAGATAAGCATTAAAATACACAGCACTGAACTAACTGATGAAAAAGTAAAAAGAATAGATTTTATTTTATTCAATGAAAAATTAATTTCACACAAATTTCACTTAGAAATGCTTGTAAATATTTCAAAGTATTTACTTAAAATTTGTATCATTGAATTGAACCTAAATTGTAAATAGAAAGACATATATTTGATATTTACAGTTGAAGTTAGTGGAATTAGTCGCCCCCTGTTTATTTCCCCCCCACTTTCTGTTTAACCGAGAGATTTTTTTCAACACTTTTCTATAGTTTTAATAACTCTTTTCTAATAACTAATTTATTTTATCTTTGCCATGATGACAGTAAATAATATTTGATTAATTATTTTCCATAAACACCTCTATACAGCATAAAGTGACATTTAACGACTTAACCAGGTTGATTAGGTTAACTAGGCAGGTTAGAGTAATTAGGCAAGTTATTGTATAACGATGGTTTGTTCTGTAGACTATCAATAAAAATAGTTGGGGGCTAAGAATTTTGACTTTAAAATGGTTTTTAAAAAATTAAAAACTGCTTTTATTCTAGCCGAAATAAAACACATAACACTTTCTCCATAAGAAAAAATATTATTAGACATACTGTGAAAATTTCCTTGCTCTGTTAAACATAATTTGGGGAATATTTAAAAAACAAAAAACAAAAATCAAAGGGGGGCTAATAATTCTGACTTCAACTGAATATGTAAAGCACACCACTAACCTATTGCCAATTTCACAGCTAATAAAAATAGTAACAGCAAATCACATTTTTAAAAATAGAAAGACACAAAACGTATTTTTATTAATTGTTTTATTAACAAAAAATTTAGATTTTTACCAATGTAGATTTGCCTTAACCTCAACTGGAACATGAATAAATGTATTTTTTAAAATAATATATTAGTAAATATTATTTGATGGAACAGTGCTAACATGAACCAATGATCAACATTTTTATTATAAAACATTAAATTAATAAATGCTGTAACAAATTACTTCTTACATTTTTAGTTAATGCATTAACTAACAGTTCTCATTGTAAAGTGTTATCAGTACAACCCACTAAGATATAATAAGCAATAAGTGTCTGTGGTTTTTGTTTTCTTTAGGCTTGGATTAAAAATGAATAAAATGCAAGTCCATAAAGACATGGGATGTAAAGACATCCTCCACATTCTCGCTCATTTCAATTTAAATAATTAAAAGTGAAAAACACAGCTTCAAAGATTGCAGCTTTGTTCTTTCCTTAAACATCAATTAATACAGTTAAAGAGAATATATTTAAAAAAGCTTAAATATACCCGTTTAATCAGCTGTCAGTTCTTTAATCCTCAGTCTGGTACAATTAGAGAATTATTATGAATGAACATCACAGGCTTGTCTTTGTTTTACTGTGTATCTGCATGTGTGACAATGTGTATGTGTAACAGCAGACTACAGGTGTTGTATATTTAAATTATTTTCATATTTGGATAACAAACGCAAATTAATTTTAATCTCACAATAAGCTTCTTTGCTTATTCCATTCATGTCTAGAGTAATTCTATGGGGAAAAAATATTGGAAAAGGTGCACCAGTTCTGGCATGTCCCCGCAACCCTGAGTAATAACTCACAGCTGGGCTGTACAGGAGCGAGCAGGATGTTTATGGCCGCTGCCAGTGAAGGTCCAATAAAAACTGATTTGGTTGAGAGACTCAGAGCTGCTGTGCCAGATCTTTACATTGCTTAGATGGAGAAACATCCACAATCATAATGTGGTACAGTGTCAGGGTTGCACATAATCTATAAAAAATGCTCTGTATCAAATACAATGGAGATCAAAACTAGGAATTTATAAACACTTGGTTTTTAAAAAAGAAATATCAATCTTCCTCTTTCATATAAGAGTATTTAATAGCTAATAGAACAGTGTTTTACAAAAATGCTATTAGATAGCAGCTATGATTGTTGCACAAAGAAATATTACAACTAAAATTTCTAAAGGTTGCAGAAGTCAGAAATGTGTAGAAAGTGTCCAGGCTCTTGCTCCGTGTGAATGACATTTGCAGTAGTACATTTGACATCAGAATTGTACATTTGTAGCCACAATTTTCATTAGATTTTCAATCAAGATTTTCAATCAGGTTTAGGTCAGGTCTTTGGGCTGGCATTTCATTATTTCAAAGTTTTAGGTTTAAAACTGTTTTTTTCCATTTCACATAATTTTACAGTTCTCTGACCTCACAATAGCAGGTTAGATCACTTTGAGAGAATTGGTCACTACACCCCATATTCTCTAAATCAAGTGCCAGATAAATACCAATAACTGAGAGGAATCTGGTCTGTAGTTTAGACCAGTGTTTAAATATCTAATTTAAATCTTTAGACAAGCTGTATGAAATGTTTTTACGAGCCATGCTTAAAATAATGCTCTTTTGCTCCTTCAAATAAGACTGTAGGAAATTGTAGTTTGCTCTCTAATTTTGATCTCCACTGTATATAAGCCTACACTATTACCAAACCCATTGCCTACCAGAATAGCTTAGAGAGAGTGATAGGAAGAAACTTGAGCAGTGCCTAATTTGCCAGAAAACCTTTGTCCTCTCAATAAAGCATTTTATGTTTCCTGTCATGAACCAGTGAATCAACCCACACACAGGACCCCAATAATAACTGACCCTTATCTCTTTCTCTCAGTGGGACATCTCTATACAACACCTTGTGTGGGTGTTTTCAGGCTTTTTACTGCAGAAATGGATACTCTAGTCCGAGGCTTGTTCTCCGACAAGCATTATATTTCAGTGGTTGTTTGGATTTGTTGGATCCTCGAGTTAACCCTGTTGGTGGTTGTTGGGCTGTGTGAGAATGACAGATTTGTCTGCATACTATAAATGCATCAGTCAACTCAGAATGTTTGAAATGTTAATGTTTAGTTGGGAATTAATTATTTTTGGCTCTTTATTTATAAATGTTACTGTCTCGATAAAGATAACTATACTAGAATCCACAACAATGCATGACAATGATCTATTTATTATAAGCATTTACTGTTCACTGCCTTGCATGGTTCAGGATTGGTAGAGCTACGCATCGATGAATTGGCTCTTCAGTGTTTGAACTGAAGTAATGTAACTGAAGAACTGTGAGTAATGATTAAATCACACTGAACTGAGCTAAACTGAACTGAACTGAACTTAAACACTAAAACCTGAACCACACTGTTCCAGTTACTATGACCATTTATGTGAAGCTGCTTTGACACAATCTACATTGTAAAAGCGCTTTACAAATAAAGTTGAATTTAATTGAATTGAATTGTTATTTTGTCAACTGCTATTTTAAATTTTCAAATTCTTTCATCTTTTATTGAGCAAAGGACCCAAAATGGTAACCTGATTGACACTGATAACTGTATGTACATTTTATTATTATAAAAAGATTCTTGTGATAACTCCGCAGTAACACTACAGGGCCTTTTAAATGAGTATTTAATGAGTTCCCTATAATGTGTTAAAGTTTGGGTTGATGCTAAAGAGAGTTGGCTGTCAATATTTTAACTGTCTTTAATACACTTGAGACTTGATTTTCAACAGGGGTTTCAAAACTTGCTGCAGATAACCAAATATGATTACACCAGGGTGTCCGCGGGGTCTACAAAACTTTAAAATTTTCCAAAACTATAATTTAGGCCTTACAACTCTAAAATTTTCTGAAATATGGTTAAATACTTTTTAAACACATCTTAATGTTACTGTGTCCACGTAAAGCTTCCCAATCGCTACAACTAACAATCTATCTAAAAAAAAACAAAAAAAACAAAAACACGTTGAACAAAAGTAAAATTGATGAACACTAGTTGCCAATATGGTTTATCTTCCTCACATCCTTACAATAACATTTGTTTCAAAGTTCTCCATGTATTTATGCATAAATGTTTGTTTGGAATAAATTTAGTTTATTCTAGTTAAAAAAAAAAAAAAAAAAAAAAAAAATATATATATATATATATATATATATATATATATATATATATATATATATATATATATATATATATATATATATATAAGAATAGTCTTTTAAATAAAAGAGAACAAAACACTAAAATATGTTTCACTAAGGTTTTGACAATGCTGTGATTAAAATAAAGTATTTTTTCAGAATTATCTCAGTATTCAAAAGGTCGTTTTTTATTTAACAGTTTTTGAAACTAAAATGTATATATTACAATTTATAATTGTATATATTACAAGAAATAACCAAATTAAATTTTTTAACGAGGCAAGTAAAAAAAAGTATTCCACGGGCCATTACAAACATCCTAAGCATTTTGCCCTGTAAAAGTCTGAGATTTCATTTATAATGTTCCTAAAATGTCTTTAAAAGTCTTAAATTTGTCATAGTGAAACCGGCAGAAACCCCGTAAACACAATTCCATTAAAAACCCCAATGGTAAATAAAAAAAACAAACAATAATAAGACTTCATACAGAACACTATCATGTGGAAATAAAGGTACCTTAAATGTATAATTTTGTACCTTTCGCAGATATTTGTGCACCTTTAATGTATACGAGATACACATTTGAAGCTTTTAGGCATCAATATGTACATTTAAGGTACAAATGTGTACCTCTTGTAAAGGTAACGGCTCAGCAACAGGTTTTGTACTTTTATTTCTGAAAGTACACAGAAGGCAGTATTTACACATTGTTTAAGGTGATGTACCACAGAATGCAGTGAATTTGTACAGTATGTTCTGTAGGCAGTTTGAAAGATGAAGGCAGAGAGACACAATTTTTAAAACACTTACAGAACAGTACATCTCAATATAGTACACTACCTGACAAAATTCTTGTCATCGAACCCAGTTGTAAGAGCAACACATAATAATTTGACTTCTAGTTGATCATTTGGAAAAGTGACAGAAGATGCATCCCAATCATCACAAATAGTGCAGAAGATCTATTGAAACATGCATGGACCAAAGATTCTCACAGAAACCAGTCAAGTTTGATAAAGGAAAAATCATGGTTTGGGGTTACATTCGGTATGGGGGCGTGCGAGAGATCTGCAGAGTGGATGGCAACATCAACAGCCTGAGCTATTGAGACATTTGTGCTGCCCATTACATTACAAATGACAGGAGAGGGCAAATTCTTCAGCAGGATAGCACTCCTACACTTTCTTCAGCCTCCACATCAAAGTTCCTAATAGCAAAGAAGGTCAAGGTGCTCCAGGATTGGCCATCCCAGTAACCAGACATGAACATTATTGAGCATGTGTGGGGTAAGATGAAGGAGAAGGCATTGAAGATGAATCCAAAGAATCTTGGTGAACTCTAGGAGTCCTGAGAGAACATTGAGTAACTGCAGATATGTATGGATGCAGTAGTCCAAGCTCATGGGAGTCGTACACAATATAAATTATTTTTCCACTGCAACATGACTTTATATTCTATACTGTAAATTAGTCCTGTTAAGTGACAAGAATTTTGTCTAAGCGAAGTCAGACTGTACTGTCCTAATTAAATAATTAAAAATCAAGGCATGTTTATATTTTATTTTGGTAAAAGCATAATCTAGAGGCCTGTGCTTTTATATAATCCACTTGTGGTATCAAATGATCAACTAGAAGTCAAGTTATTATTTGTCGTTCCTAAAACTTGAACAGGCGACAAGACTTTTGTTAGGTAGTGTACTGTTCTGTGAGTGTAGAATGTACTGTATAGAGCTCTCACTCTTATACTTAAAAGTTCAACACCTCACTGTTCCTACACTGACTAACTCCACACCTACAAGATTGGCCAAAGAACTACCAGTGTGTAAAATCATTTGAGTAAATATAAATCTGGAGTTACACAGTGGTAAAAGTCTAATTTGTGCCAGTGTTCTGTAGTCTTGGGTGTAAATTCAAACGTAGATTGATTTCTTTATTTTGAATCCATTAAAGATTAGATGGATTAAAGATGGAGCGATTTTCTCAAGATTACTTTCAATTGAATCTTTCTGGCAACATTCCTGAATGAATGAAAATTTGCTGATTTGCATCAATTGTAAGTTTGTCACTGGTCAAAGTAGGCTTTTCTGTTTATATCAGTCATTAGCTTGAATGGATCGCTGATTTGAGGGCTTAATGTGGCTTTCATCGTAGATGTCTGTATTACTCCATCATTTTGAGCGAAAATCAAAGATTTATCTGTTTTTGTGTGTTGGAAAGTTGTCTGAAATATGTTTGTCTCACTCATATTATATTGTGTTTGCTTCGGGTTGAACCTTAAGTCATTTTTAAAGGTATTATCAAACAAACACTGGTGGTTTTCATGCATTCTTTTGTCATAGATTGTGTTAAAGTATGCTTCGTTGGTCTGATAAGTTGAATTACTTTCTAACCACAAACAAACCAGTCCAGAGTTTGTTTATGAGTGTTCTACAGTAAGACTGGCCGTTTTGGTGCATATCAATCAGATTGTGTATGACTGTTATCTTCATACTTAAAAATCATGCCATGTTCAGAAACTAACGTTTCAAATGAGCCAAACTCCATTGAAGGAATTGTCTGTCGCACAGCATTGAAACACACATCACTACAACAGACTATCCAAAAGAGAAACATGAGGCCAAGCAGAGACAGAAACATATTCAACAGAGTATCGGCTTTCTCCAACTCTTTTCATAGCCCTGGCTAACAAAAACGCCTGCTCGTCTAATTGTAGCTCTTCTAGTCTCTAATGCAAAAATGCCAGTGTTTCAGTAAATGTGTTCAGGTTACACTTCCTGTCAGAAACATAACTGAGGATCGATACCAATGGCCACATTAAGCTCCTAATAAATGCTGAGCAAGGCGTTTTAAACTTTAACAAACTCACTATTCTCCTTAAGAACGCATCATTGAGGTAACAGCAGTCAAAACAGATCGAATAATTCTGCACATCTTACGTCATGTTTATGAGAAGCCAGTTGATGCCTCTTAGATGACTCAGTGTTGTAGGAACTGTGGGTCTTTATTTAAGACGCGTCTGTATGAAATCTGCTCTATAGGCACTTTCTGTCCTCTTTATTTGGTGCACACCCTCCAGCTCTACATAGCTTTTGTGGGTATTGGGCTTTAGTAACAGATCCCCTTGAGCTGTGGGATCACAAGAAAAAGAAGGGGGGAATCAAGCATGTGAAGGAAAAAGGGCATGCCCTGTTTAGGGAAAAAGTAGCCGAAAGTCTACTTTTTGTAGAATTGAATTGAACTGAATTGTCGCCAGTAAGCAAGCCACTTAGTGATGGTTTTGAAGCTTATTAACTTTTCCACAGTTAAAGAGAAGGTGTACACAAATAAGGAACACTGTTGCCATTTACTTATCTTCTTGTTTAACTTTTTTTTTTCTTCTAAGGAACAAATTGATGCTCAATTGATGTGCTCCAACATTAGGCACATTTAAATTAAGACTTAAAACACATCTGTTTAGGTGTGCCTTTACTTAATGAGCACTGTGCTATATCTGACAGATCGCACTATTATGTCTTTCATTTCTTTTTCATTCTTTTAACCAGTTTAACACATTTTAATTATTTTTAAATCATTTTTCATTCTTTGTTATGTTGATTTTCTTATACTTGTCTCTTTTTTCTTGTTTATGTAAAGCACTTTGATTTACCATTGTGTATGAAATGCGCTATATGAATAAACTCGCCTTGCCTTACATTTATCGATTCAATAGAGTGTGACAGAGTTAGGTCACATTAGTAAAATTGACTTTTAACAGTAATTGACAAACCTTTGAAGACAGATCAGTTATGAACATGACGTCAATATTGGTAAAGGTTTTTTATGCTTTTACATCTGTATCTATTTAAATGTAAAAAAAAAAATGTTTAATCGCAGAATTCATGCAGAAAAACTACAATAACTCAACAGAGAAACACTGACAAATGATCTTTAGCCCCGTCCACTTACATTTGTTTTAATCTCGAAAGGAAAATTATGACAACACGCCACGCTGTTTAAATAGCAAATGCATTTGCGGTCACATGTGCGCCCATAGGCGTTCTGGTGTAAAAATGGAGGAGTGTTACGGCGCATTGCTGGCGCATTGCTATTTTTAGAAACTATAATAAATAGTTCAATAGACCAGAATAAAAAGCCAGTCTGTGTGCCTCGCTTACACATTGCTTAATACAGACAGGATGTAGGCTACAGCAATATGCAAATATCTTTACATTTGAAAAAGAATTAAAATATTAAGGATATATATAGATATAGGATATAATAAGGATATATATAGGATATAAATATAAAGGATTAAAATATTACAAAACATATTGTTTTCTAGCCTACATAAATATAAAAACCATACTTTCATGCCTTCTGTATCACGGGTGGCTTTTTCAGTTTATTCATGACAATTTGCCTTTGTATAATGTTATTATTATTAGCAGTATTATTTATTATATGCATATTTATATTTGTTTTTGCTAAAAACAAGCTTAGATTTGCCCACCTGCAGGTTTTAGACCATATATAGCATGTGGACAGAAAAATACGGTTTACACTCCGGTGCATGTTCTAACAGGTTTGTGCTTGGGTATGTTTTGAGCATAAAGTGCATTAAACCAATCAGACTTTCATCTCACATTCCCATTTAAGAGCTAGCTATGGTGCATTTGCTATTTACATGGCAAACTATGTAAGTGGAAAAACTGAATGCTTTACTTGCGAGGAAACAGACCATCTGCAGCGTGAGGATAAAGAAAGAGCCTCCTCCATTCGGCCTCTTTATTTTCTCTGTTTCTTTACTTTTACTCTTTACTTTACTCGTTTACTTTGGTGGGTAAGGAAACAGTGTTGGATGCACTCCACTGACGACATCCATTAGCCTACATATTTAATTTAGTTTGTTAAGCGCAAAGATTTGTTTTAAAACTATTTCTAAATTCAGTTCTAATTTCCAGAAAACTAATAAATAAGCAATAATAATGAAGTGAGTTCCAAACACACATCATATTCGTATGCCCCATTCAGTGATGCACACTTCTTCTAAACCCGGCAGGCGAGCAAAAAAAAAAAAAAAAAAAAAAAAAAAAAAAAAAAATATATATATATATATATATATATATATATATATATATATATATATATATATATATATATATATATACACATACATATATATATTTAATTTCAAAGAAAAAAGCAGGTCCTAATGCAACATGGTTAAAATATATGTAATAAAGATATATAAATAAATAAAAATATTTTACTGTATTCACTGTATAATTGTTCCCAAGAACACGCAGGTTTAAAGAAACTTAAGTAATTGATGAAAACGACTTCTTGTACACTAGGGTTTTACATGTCTACCTTCATATAAAGTACAGCTTTAATAGCCGTAATGTAGTTGAGGAAAGTAAGACTTACATAAACATCCATCTAACCACTTCATGTTTGGCCTGTGACAAAAGAAACATGTTTATTATGCCATTAATCATGAGATATTCAGACTAAATAACCACTGGACTAAATTCACTCAAACAAAAGCTTGAATTAAAACGGGTACTTTACATAAATCAATAAAGCAAGCGGTCACGAGAGAAGAAGAATGATCGTACTGTCACTGCAGAGCGAGAGCTGAGCCACCTGATCAGTGAGGAGACAAAGACAATGACAAACAGAGATTAATAAATAGAAGAAAATGAAAAGTGTGTGTCGCCTAAAAATGTAAATTCTGCCATCATTGGCTGATCTTTCCAAACACAGGTGAATTTTTCTTCCACAATAGTACATTAGATAAAAGTTAAAAGGTCATCATGATGAATGTCAGTGTGTTTTTAACTCAATTGTATCAAAAAAGCATTCAAAAATATCTTGGTTTGTATTTCACAGAAGAAAGTTATGAGTGATATTCATGATCTTTATGATAATATATTTATTATCTGACAGTTTATAATCGGAAACAAACTATCCCTTTAATTCCAAAGACCAGAAGGCTCAAATGTTCAATATTTTATGGAACTGAAGATCATATTGAAGACTAAAACAGAAGATAATGTTTCACTATTGGCCACTCCAAGCAGTTTAGACAAATGAATCTCATTCTGAGCCTTGTTAATTGATTTTTTCATGATGTCCCTGCTTTGGTCTGCAGGATTGTCAATAATGCAGTGATCACAAATAGCCCTTTATTTGTCTCACTGTATGGGAAATCACAAGCAAATACATGTCAAAAATTTGCTTCTTTCCTTTGCATATATAAAGAATTTGATAGACATATACTGCACATGCGCTACTGTAACAGTTGAGCTTTAACTTAAAAATTGCCAAAATGTGCACATCTTGAGTATTGTTACTTTAAACCCTAAATAGACATTTTTCATGTTTTTGGGTGTTCAAAAGGGTGTAAAAAAAACTTTTTTGAGGTCTGAAAACGCTTTGAAAACAATTAAGTTACTTTCACTTTTTTAAAGTAAAAAAAAAGTTGGTATGTGTTCAACCTTTATTTCTTTAAAATCTAAAGACATAATGTTTAAATTATGACATTAAAAAAAAAATTGCAAATGTTTGACAGGATTGATACAACCATTAGTGGACCATTAATTAAATCCTTACTTTACACTGACTGAAAATCATCCACCCGCACAGTTGAGTAGTGGACGGGCTCAAACAAAAACATAATTCATATATTTTTCTTGGGGAAAAAAAAAAAAAAATATATATATATATATATATATATATATATATATATATATATATATATATATATATATATATATATTTATATTTTTTTTTATTTTTTTTTATTTATTTATTTTTTTTTTTACAATGAATTTTGAATAGTTGGAATAGTTAAAATATACATTTTTGTAGGTCAGTTATCTACTATGAAATAGAAGAATGAAAAATATTTGAGGTCCACCATATGCTGCAGCGCCAAAACACAAACTAGATTTCAAATAAAAAAATAATTTAGCCTAAGTAAAATTAAAGGGAAATATTTACAGTTTTAGAGAAGCCTATATTAAACTATTTTTTCCTGTTGCACTAGTTAACTACAATTTAACTCATTGAATCAAATAATTGGAATAAGCAAGTCAGGAGTTTACAAAGTATTCACAACAGCACTGAACATGTTCCCACATAAGAACAAACTCAGTTGGAAGGGTGCGGGAACTCAGAAACTCATTGTGAGAATGAGGATGTCTGCTTCTTTATGCCATTCTGTCAGATAAAACTGTTTAAAAGACCTTGAATAGTATGCGAGTTCCATGCGAGGAGGCTGCGCACTGGTTGGGCCTGGAGTTTCCCTGGCTCAGGTGCTGATGAGACTGCAGTCTCCACTCTGTGTGGGGATCAGTATTTGTCTCTTTTGTTTTAGACCTTTTGGCAAATGTCTTGAAAACCACCTACTAAAGCCAATAGTTTCCCACCATCCAAGTACATGCAAACTTTAGAACACACAAACACACACCTTTATTTGTTGTCATTCTTTCGCGTTTTGTCAATATATTGTAGTGTATACTGTTTAATAATTAATTTAAATTATGTAATAAATAAATAAATAAAGAAGTGGCATTAATTGCCACTGCAGTCAATGACAGCCAAGATACTGAGCCTGCATGGATCTGTTTGAACTGTGGTCATTTTTGGTACATCAGTAAATGTACATTTGAAAAAAATGACCATTGAAATGGTGTAAAGCAACAAAAGCGAACCATAATGAAATAAATTTTAATAGTAAATACATTAAGTTCTTTTGGTTATCCATACATTTTCAAATGTACTTGTTTGAAAAAAGAGTGAAATGTTTTAATTGTATATTATTGGCCAAATTTTGACTGAGGAAAGTTGAATGTGCTGGCCAGTTTGTTATTTGTCTTAATGACACTAGGCTACTTTTATTCTAATATATGTTTTTGAACTATTTTTCATATTTCTTTCGTCTAAATCTATTATCTATTATTAAAATATTATTGTTACATCAAAAAGTGTGCTTATGATGACCATCTGACAGGGTAATCCAGCTAAAAATAGTGCATAAAATGTCACTAAATGAAGTATTTAAACTTCATAATTAAATAGAAATTGAAGTAGAGAACTGCAAACAAGCCACGTTTTGAGAAAAAAAGAACCATACCCTGATGATAAATAGGCTGCATTTCACTACAATTTTAGACACACACTCACAAACTTTCCTTCCCTTGTTTCCTATGGGAATCCCCACTGCCATTTTCAAGTGCATTCTACCTTGTCAAGAGAACAAGGGAAGCTTATGGACATACCCTCAATCCCTCTAATTTGACCAATTAAGGGTCTGAGACAGCTTCATATGTCCACTCCAGCACATATATGTCCCAGAATACAACACAATTTTGACATCACAACAGTGTAGTCACCAAGTGCTCATGGGTTTAGGGCTGTCCATTTAAATCCATTCAGATGTTATGCCAGTAGTGGACACTTGTGTAATGTAATCAACGACATAAATCCAACGAAACGAGACAGAGAGAAGTTAGCAAGTTAAGGGCAGCCGTTATCAACTTCTGAAGGGCACTTTGGGGCGAAACTAGTCATGGCCACCATACTGAAGTGTCGTTCCAGACCAAAATGTTCCAAACTGTCCTCTTCAGAGCACTCTTTGTGTATTAAAGGATTTCGAAGAGTACACCTGACAGATACTTCAAGCCCCCATGATCCTTTGACTTGGAAGTTGTTGTTGTTGCTTTTTTTTTTTTTTTTTTTTGTAAAACAGTGTGTTTTGTTTGGAAGGGCTCCAGAGGGTAAACAATTTGAAGGATATAGGGCATAGTGATGAGCCCTTCCAAATGGAACATGCATTCATTCCAGGATGGCTGCCGTCCTGCAAAATAACTACAACCCAATTAAACACACCTAAACTAGCAAATCAATCTCTTTTTTAGCCATGCAAGAAACTGACTGACTGTATCTGAAAAGACTGTATCTGAAATGATTCCCTGTACAGTCATTCATTTTCTATTAGTCCACTTAAGGGAGTGAATGAGAATGAGTGAATGAATTGGAGCACTGAGTGCGCTGAAAGGGATGCCTTTTTTTCTGTGGTTGAAAAATCCAGACGACTGATTTTCAACTTTTAGGTCGGTCCCTTTGATGGCTAATTAAACAAAATTAGTTATATCCTAAAGTGGTTTTTACTAACATTTGCTAACTAACATGATTTTTAAGAGTTTACACTTAGCTGAGGATTGATAATAAAGCTTGTCTGGCATGCTGTCCAGGGAAAGAGCCCTAAGCTTATAAAATCCTCGAGACCTGGGCTCCCTCACGTTAGCAGGACGAGAGGGGAGTGTAAAATCAGGTAGATCCCGAAGAACTACCCGACTTATTAGGAGAGATATGCGGCTTGCTAAGGGCTTGAATATGATGCCAAGGTTACATGTTTTTTGGACTGTGGGAGGAAATTTGAGAACCCGGGGAAAACACACTCAAACACGGGGAGAACAAGCAAACTCCGCACAGAAATGCCAACTGGTTTAGAAGAGACTTTAACCAGAAACATTCTTGCTATGAGGCTAATCACTGGGTCCTCATGTCACCCATCTACAAGGAGGGGGGGTGGGGGGTTGGGGGGGATATAGGGGTGGGTCGGGGTTGATTTTACAAGATGAAGGTACTGAGTGCGGGACCAGCCATGAACAATAACTAGCACATGATCCTCTCGAAAATTGCTTAAAAATAAACTTAAAATTAAAATAAAAATAAAATTGTAGACAGATTCTGTTTTGCGTCAGAAAAGATGAAATCTCATCACTCGAGCCATATGGAAATGAAGTACACCTCTGTGTTTCTGATGGCCTTACAGTATAACCACATGGAAGAGAAATCTTAGGAAAGAGAGATGGAAAAACAGCGACGTCCATTTTCTCAGAACCGAGACTGTCCTGGCCATCTGAATTATTCACACCCTCGGGCTCATTCAGAATGTAGTAACAAGTCCTAAGTGGCCCAGTCTTCTAAGAGAACCGAGATGTGTATTGAAAGCACAGACACCACGTCCCCTTCTCATGCAAGACGTCTTTTCATGAGTTGCATAAATTCGGTTGAATTCAGTCACGCCGCTCTTCCAAAGAAACCGTCTGATTGAATGTGAAACAGAGAGAGAGAGAGAGAATTTGTTGAAAGAAGAAATGTGATAATTATAAAGGAAACTGACGGATGCTAAATTAAAATTCCTTTTAATGTTATTAGAGAGATATAATTTTTAAGAACGCCTTTAATGTCTGGCTCTGACTCATTTATTTTTTTATGCATTCAACTCATTGTCGGGTTTTGATCTATTGTCTGCACAATGACAATAAGTTCTTTCATTGTTTTAAACATTCAGTAAGATGATATTCATATCCGTAATGTTCATTTGAATTGCCGTCGTCTGTTTTAAGAAAGTCAATTCAGACCTTCGCCGGTATTGGCACGAATCGCAAAAAGCCGACGAGAGAAGAAGAGGTTATTAAATATGAAAAAATGGCCCTGTCAGCAGTTATTGTTTGGAAGTGCAATTTGATTTCCAATCTCATTTCACATCATTGACATGGATGCCAGGGCCGTACGGTTCATGAATCCCAACCAGCTGCCACACAGCCAGCGGCAAGAAAAGACAAAAAGAAAGAGAGCGCTTTATGCTTGTACACCAGTAGACCGTTTTGCACATTAGATAATAAGAGTCTGCTTTTGGGATGAGCATGTAAACACTGAGAAACACACAAATAAACTGTCTCCAATCTTCATCATCTCATACTATGAGAAATATGCCGGCCTTGTCAGAAAGCACGTAAACAGCTTGATGATTGCTGGAGGCAGAAATGACATTTAAAGCTTGCGCGTGCTGTGTTGTGTACAGCTCATAAGCGTTGGGTAATTACAAATGTCTGGATGGTTGATTACAAATCATTCAGCATCAATAACTCTGTCAAGTGCGACAAAAAGAGGGAAAATATAGAGAAAAGTCTACAATTCAAAACACTCCATCACAACAGATGTAGTGTATTAATAAGTGCTTCGTTTGTTTGATTTGAGAATTTTTGAGATTGATTTTTATTTTAAGATGCAGGTTTCTGAATGTGTTTTAAGGTTGTCTTGATTCTTAAGAACAATACAGTATAAAGCACTATTTTAAATGATTATGATTGATTTTTTTCACAAATATAATAATAAATAAATATACTATCTAAGTATTCTTAAGCACACCGTTTACACTGAGAAATAAATGGTCAGTACCAATACATTGTAAAATATATCTGTAAGTTAACACTTTTGCATATTTTGTGATTCATGGTTGTTCTTTTTTTATTCCCTTATGCTTTTAAATGGGGTATATGCACACAAACTTTTAAGCCCAGTCTACTATTTTAGTTTCAAGATAAACGGGCCTAATAATTCAGGGGGACTAACAATTCTGACTTCAACTGAACATTCAATCCTCGTCCTTAATCATGGTTCATGATTACAGTTAAACCACTGAATTCACATAGAATGTTTTGACAATGCTTTTTGTACCATTTCTGGACTTGGACTATCTGAAGACAGTTGCTGTCTATTGAGGATGAGTGAGCTCTCAGATTTCATCTAAATATGTTAATTTGTGTTCTGAGGAACGAAGATCTCAGGATTAAAACAACACAAGGGCAAATAATCAATAACAGAACGTTCATTTTAGGGTGAACTACTGTAATCCTTTAATCAAATAAGCTCTTTGAATGGAGTCTCAGTTACCTCAGAATTAAAGAATCATTTATTTCAAACCCACTACCATGCCTACAGTGTAGTTCAATGATCTTTATTTTTGCTCAGTTTCACTCCCCAACACGTTTGAAAGGGACATGACATGCTTTGGGTCATAATATTTGAAACATTGGTATCACCAGTATCTGTACATCATTGATCGTCCCATAACAAAACCTTAGCAATAGTAACCAGACATAATTAAACCAGAGCATCGCACAAACAGCACAACTCTTCACATTTTCACATCACAAACTTGATATTTGATGCGCAGTAAGAAAGTGGCAGCACTGGCTTTGTGTGTGTGTATGTGTTTGTTTTTTAACTGATCATAAAGTGCTGGCACTGCGGTACTTTCTGAGTCTGTGTCCCCGTACCGTTTCAGGTCATCCAAAGTCATGTCATCCGTCAGCTCTGAGATTAAGGACATACAATGACCCACCACACACACTCAAAAAAAAACAACAAAAAAAAAAAAACAGAGAAAGACTCCCACAAGCAGAAGGAAGAGTCCCAATTGAATAGTGTATTGGCTGTCAAACATATATAATACAAATCCTTAGGAGTGGATTTTGGAGTGAAGCCTAGCGAGAGAAAGAGGAAATCCTTTATTGTAATGGGCTTGGTTGACAGCTCTATGCTGTCGGTCCCCTAGGACTGATCTCCTGCTGTGAATGTGTGCTTCAGTGTTTGTGATGTATGAAGCCTATAGTTATCATTTCCGGAGTCCAATATTGTGGGAATGTGAATAGGAGTCGAACGCAACCACCCTCCCACCCCCCTCCCCCCTGCCTGTCTTTTAAAAGTGTGCCTGCATTCAGCTGTGGATTTATCACATCTCTGTTGCTCACTTTAGCTGCCTTTTCTGTCTCCTCCACCATTCAGGCTCTTTTTATGGAAAGCTTCTATGAGCGTGACCACACAAGTCAGATTTGGAGAGAGCTTCTGTGTTTGTGTGTCGCTTTTGAATGCTAGAATGCTGACAAATGGAGGTGTGGCAGAAAAGAACGAACGCAGGGACTAAAATGGATTTTGTATCTCTCAACGATTGATAGATTTGGAAAAAAATATTTATAAGCTTTGCAATTAAACATGTTCAGTTAGAAATAATAGGGGGTGGGGGTTAATTTAATAGCACTGTTTAAAGGACCATTAAATATTTATAGCACACCACATCATTTGGATAATTCTAGGCAAGATCACATAAAATTCCACTTCTGGAAAAGCTTAAACTGTTAAAGGACAAGTGAGTTATAAGTCAATAATATAAATGTACAATATAAAATACTATTAAACATAAATATATTTAAATATAAATATATATTATACACTCACCAGCCACTTTATTAGGTACACCTGTCCAACTGCTTAGCTCAAATTGCTAACCAGCCAATCACATGTCAGCAACTCAATGGATTAAGGAATGTAGACATGGTCAAGGCGATCTGCTGCAGTTCAAACAGAGCATCAGAATGAGGAAGAAAGGTGATTTAAGTGACTTTGATGGTGCCAAACTGGCTGGTCTGAGTATTTCAGAAACTGTTGATGTAATGGGATTTTCACACAACCATTTCTAGGGTTTACAGAGAATGGTCTGAAAAAATGAAAACACTGTGCTCAAATAGCCTCCACAGTCGCCAGATCTCAATCCACTAGAGCACCTTTGGGGTGTGGTGGAACTGGAGATTCGCATCATGGATGTGCAGCCGACAGATCTGCAGAAACTGCGTGATGCTATCATGTCAATGGACCAAAATCTCTGAGGAATAGTTCCAGTATATTGTTGAGTCTATGCCACAAAGAATGAAAGCAGTTCTGAAGGCAAAAGAGGGCCCAACCCAGTACTAGTAAGGTGTACCTAATAAATTGGCCAGTAAGTGTATATGGACAAAATATTGCATTTTAATACCAGTGATAGTACCATATTACATACAAGTATACACTAACCAGGGACCCTGGCTATTAATTAAAACTGGATCTCAGTCAAAACAGTCAACTGCTGGTTTCCATCCCAACGTGCAGCAAATCTTTTCAAGTTCACCAAAAAATAAAAAATAAATCTAAATGAAAATTAGGTGCAGTTTCTTTAAATTAGAGGGACTGATTGAAATATTGGTAACCAACAGTAAACAAAGGATCATCAGAGGAAACAGCTGATTAGTCGCACTGGTGTTTTTAAATTCCCTTATTCACATCTTTTTTAACAAGGGATTTTTGTTCAAAATCTGGGGTTTCCATCACTCATTTCTCATGTGGTATTTCAAAACATGCATAACAACAGCTAAAGCTGGCACACTCTGCAAGATAGGATGTCATAACTGTATTGTGTTTGTGTCACACATTGTGGTGTGGTATGTTTATTTTACTGCTCCTAGTTGTGGCACGTTTAGTATTTATCTGCAATAGTCAATGAGAGTAAGCAAGCTTCATCAACTGGATGTTGTATGTTTTTATGCAGTAGCTGAAACATGGCCGTCATAAACATCCTGAAAGTAGAATGCTGACAAAGACTTTTTTTTTCCATGATAGATGCGTATATCATTGCAATAGTCTTTATAATAAGTTGAGCTACAACAGCAGGGCCAATAAATAGCAAACTAAAAAAAAAAAAAGACAAAGGCCAAGGCTTTAATTTGTAACATTTGATGAAACTATTTACCAAGAGCTCTTGAGATTGCTCGTGTGTGGTCTGTTTCCTTGGCCTAATTACCAAACATGTGCATTCCAAACAAGCATATTGGAAATCCCTTATCCTAGCTATGTTTCGACAAAAGCTGATTGCTGTTTTGACAGCTCTCTGTATATTTTACTGGATTTTTCAGATGACATGTCCACAAGAGGGTGATGTTTAAGCTAAAAAAGATACCAATATGCTACATAAAATCTAAAATCTAAATCCATGCCTAAATTTAAGTCTGTTTTCACATGGTTTTAGCTCTTTTGCTGAAGCATGTTTCATCAGACAAATAAATAAATAAAATTTAAAAATAGCAAATACAGTACAACTGCATACCATGTAATCCAACAAAGCAAACTATGCCAGAAATGTATAGGAGACAAAAAGATATGTGACACAAATATATTCCTTTGCAAATCATGCAGAAAGTTAAAATGCTTTGAGTTTTATTGTATTGTTAAAGAACCACACTGTAAAACGCAATAGCTGTTCTCTTTAATGAAATGAAGTGCAGTTCACTTATTATGTTTGTTGACCTCTCAATATTTAAACAAGTAATCCCAACTTTTTAGCACACTAATTTGTTAAACTAAATAAATCCAAGTAATCTTGATTTGTTAATGCTAATCATAAAGAATGGTGAATCAAGGTGGCGCAGTGATTAGCCTCAAAAAGTTCACTGGTTCGAACCCCAGCTGGGTCAGTTGGCATTTCTGTGAGGAGTTATAAGTGAATTGGTTAAGCTAAATTGTCTGTAGTGTATATGTGTGTATGTCCTGGTCATCCTGGTGGGGAATGAGCATTGGGCAGGCGATTCGCCTTGTAAAAAATTAGATGTTACAAAAACACCAACATGGTGCGGCTAAATATCTACTTCGATATAAATGGCCCTGGGAGTGAGTAAGTAAGGCTTTGGTTTTTGTCTTTACTTTAATGTTTTAGTTCAGCTACTTGATAATTTTAAGGCCATCGGTTTCCTAATATGTTCCTATTAATGTGAACACCAATAAGAAGTTAACACAACTAATTATTTTGAGTCAACGGTACTGAAGTTTGCTTTATTAGGAAGTTGTTAATACAAACTCTTTTGAGTTATGCTCACTTAAAATTAATACACTACTTTGAGATTTTAAGGCTATCAGTTTCCTCAATTTTTCCAAGTAAGGTCAACTTATTACATTTACAGTGTACACACCTTTATTATTAGATTATGTGTCCCCTGTAATTATAAATATTGTAAATTGTATCATTTCACCCAGACGTTTTTTGTGGCTTTGCTGAAACTTAGTAGAGTAACCCTTTTGAATTAGCCTGGGTTAACAAATCAGTTGAATCCATGTTTCAGTCTTTAAAGATTTAAAACCACACCTATGAATGAAAACATAACAAAAACTAAACAGACCTTCGAATTAAATCTCTCCCATAATTGAAGGTCAGACGATCATTCTTTCAGTTCAGATTAAATCAAGTCTTGTCTTGTAGTTCCTTATAAAGCAACCAGACTAGTATCTGTGTATTATTTAGTTGCCAAAGGCAATTTTGACATTTGGCACTCAGCGAGTGCTCATTTTACACCCCACATGCATTGCTTTTTCTTTTCAATTTATTAATGCCTCAGTCTTGGCTCCATTTCCTCAAAGATTAATAAATAGTGGCTTGTATGTTTCACTGCTAATGTATGTAAATTGAAGGCAGAGCCCCAGAGGGAAATTACTTGGCAGTTGTTGATGGTAAAACATCAAATACCAGTTTTATGTCTTATTAGACATTGATTTTTTTTCCGGATTGAAAGCCATCAACACTGTACTCTATATTAATTACACTCGGGAGATTTTATGCAGTTTAATTGCTTGGCGGTTGGACATGCACAGCTACACACACATATAGCCGCTAGTCATCATTTACTCTGTTTAGCACACAGTGTTTAGCTCCTAAGAGCTTTCAGACTCTCACTTACAAAACACACAGTCAGACATCCAGCAGCCATGGGACTCACTCTATTGTCACTGTTACAATAGCAGCTAAATCTCCAAGACGTTGCTGGAATTTCACTGTACCACTGGAGTATCAATGACCCTCAAATCCCTCTGGCTCTGGTCATTATTTGAGATCATACTAAGCTAACGGCAATGACAGGAACTGACTAGTGTACATTACCTCAGCCTGTGAGGGGTCAGCAGTTCAAAATCCCTAGCGTAAACTAAAATGTAGTGTCACCAAAACCACTTTAACATACTCAATACTCCTACGATCCTACGAATACGGCCACAGGGAAAAACTAGCTGTAAAATATGCTACAGGGTATTACTGAACAACAGTTAAAGTTAAACATATTTTCTAAAATGAGTAAGTTGAGTAGTTTTCTTTGCCACTATGTGTCGTTGAGTATAAATTAGTGACTGTTTTTATTTCCATTTTAGCTAAAACAAAAGTTTTTGTATTTTTTTTATTTTATTAATTCTTGGAATATTTTTATTTCGGTTTTAGTTATTTTAAGTTTTCCATTTATTTTATTTGTATTATTTTAAAACCATATATAAAGTTCTTTTAGTTATTAAAATTTAAAGACTTAACTAGGGCTCGATCAGAATTCAATTTTTACCCCTTCCCATTGGCCCTTAAATCAGTGTGTGAAGGGGAGGGCCTTCAAAATTTACCCCTAAAAATTGGGACAGCACTACAACACCTGCATACATCATCATATATCATTGTGATCTCTTCATGTGAGATCAACAACACCTGCATACGTCTTCATATGTCATCACGGGCTCTTACTTCTTATGAGATCGACGATGGTGACTGCTGTAGTTATTCCAGTTGTGTTATTTTTTGGTATTTAATTTCAGGAAATCCCCAAAGACAATGAATCATGGTATCATAATGATATAATGTGGTAATAAGCTTGTAACTGTACTGTGAGTTTACACCGTGGCCATATTTATCTATGTAAACACACAAAAGCAAAATGAACTTAACCTACCAGACACTGTAAAAAGCTTATTCCCAGCCACTAGACGTTTCTGACAGGGTATTCAATTGTCATCGAGTGTCAGATGTGAAATTATGTTGTAGGACTACCACAGGAATTATTATTATGGATTATAGATGGTGAATGGTATTTTTTTATTTTTTTTGTTGTTGTTTTTTCATTTTTTTAAAAGCATGAGCGTAAAATATGAACGGTGTTATGATTGTATTAAAACATGTGCTTGTTAGTTGTAAAAATTCGTAATAATGCCAAAAAAAACCTACTTTGTGCATCTCCTCACTTGCGTGTTGCAGCTGCTTTATTCTGGAACTTTTGTACTCCTCAGTTTCGAGTGTGGTCCTGGAAAATCTCAGTTTCAAGGTCTATCAATCTATTCCTTTTAGCCCTACACCTTCAGGCTAAAGAGACCTCACAGCCATTTCACCAAGACCGGTCACTCAGTGAAACTAAGCAGGGCTGAGCCTGGTCAGTAGACTACATGGGAAAACTAGGTTGCTGTTGGAAGTGGTGTTAGTGAGGCCAGCAGGGGCCGCTCAACCTGCGGTCTGTGTGAGTCCCAATGCCCCAATAAAGTGAAGGGCACACTATACTGTTAGTGAGCACCATCTTTCGAATGATACATTAAACCAAGGTCCTGACTCTTTGGTCATGGCACTTCTCGTAAAGAGTAGGGGAGTAACCCTGGTGTCCTGGTCAAATTCCCTCCATCGACCCTTATCCATCATGACCTCACAATCAACCCTGATCCACAGAATTGCCTCTATCACTCTCTCTCCACTGCACCTATAGCTGGTGTATTGTGAGCGCACCGGCGCCATTGTCCTGCCGTCGCATTATCCAAGTGGGCGCACACTGTTTGTGGTGTGGAGAGACCTCCCTCATGACTGTAAAGTGCTTTGGGTGTATTGCCATACACAATAAATGTGCTGTATATACACATTACATCACTTGATAGCGTAAAACAAGGGGTAAAGGTAAGGGAAAGGAGTAAGGGGTGCAATTGAGATTGGGCCATAGGTTAATCAGGTTAAATCTGCAAGTTCGGTTAATAAAGCAAATGAACAACAGTGATTTTTTTCTGTAACCAACTAATAAAATAAATTTCTTAAAGGGGCTATTTATATTGAGCTTAAAAATTGTTTTAAAAAATTTAAAAACAAATAAGACTTTCTTCAGAATCAAATAAAAATATGGAAAATACTGTGAACATTTACTTACCATTAAACATCACTCAGGATATAGATAAAAAGTAATAAAAAACAGACAAAAGGGCTAATAATTTTGCCATCAAAATATAATTATATATTTTTAGATGTAAATAATTACTCCAGGTAAGTTACCACTATTGATATTGGATTAATATCACCAACACACAGCAGGTCTGACATTTAAATATTTGTTATTTTACTACAAAAATACTGCTTGATGAAGCAACATATCCATGCTTGTTTGACTAAGGACTACGCACCGAGAGGAAGTTAATTGAAAGCGTGTTTGCGAAGCCAGCTATCATTTCATCCTCATCTTGAAGACATTTGATTGCATGATCACTGAAGAGAAGTCAGCTAATGTAAATTTCATTATAAAGATGTTCAGCTTTTCACCTCGTCAGTCGCTTGATGGACGCTTCTTCCAACTGCCGCTCTTTTCATGGAGAGCTGCTTCGGCTCCAGATGGATCAGCTCTGTAAACATACACGGATCAGCGCGTTCATTAATTCCTTTTGGGTAAGAGACACCCATCAATAAATCAATAGACTCTGCATCCACTGGATATTTTCAAATATCAATTGGACTGGTTAATTCCCTTAAAGCACTGCTCTAGAGTTCAGCCATTGGCAGGCATCACTTCAGAGGGCCATTAAAGGTCCCTGGACAGCCGTTTAAGCGGATAGTCTTTTTACACAGAGCTCACACTGTTGTTTAACTAGCAGTTCTCTCTTTATTTAAGAGCCCTGAGATGGTCAGAGAGGGTTCATCTTCTCACAAACCCTCATTGTGCTGCGACGGCATTTTCATTAATTGATGAAAGGTTCCGGTCTGGTCGACTCATTAGCTTCATTTCTTAGAAGAATTGCCCTATAGTTTGAACTACGCAAAGAGAAATTTTATTGCTCTTTCACAGCTCATGAGACTTAATGGAGTTCTCAGTTTATGTTTAACTGAAGTTTCTCCAATGTTTGTTTTTCTGCTCTAAAATTGAGAACACAAACAGTGCTATAAAAATAGAATAGACCAGATAATGTAATTGAGGGGGAATTTGATTAGAAACGTTATTTTAAAATGCTCTAATTGCAAAAAAAAAAAAAAAAAAAAAAGAAGAAAAAAGAAAGAAAGAAAGAAAGATAGAAAGTTTAAATTAATTATTTATTCATTTTCTTTTCGGCTTAGTCCCTTTATTAATCTGGGGTCACCACAGCGGAATGAACCACCAACTTATCCAGCATTTTTTAAAGGCGCCAATGCATTTCTAGCTGCAACCCATCACTGGGAATCATCCATACACACTCATTTACATACTTACACTACAAACAATTTAGCTTATTCAATTCACCTATACCACATGTCTTGGAACTGTGTGGGAAACCGGAGCACCCGGAGGAAACCCACGTGAACACAGGGAAAACATGCAAACACAAAATGCCAAATTTGCCAATTGACTCAGCCAGGACTCAAACCAGCGACCTTCTTGCTGTGAGGTAATTATGCCACCCACTGTGCCTCCGCGCTGCCCCTTAAATTAATTAAACAAGTGAGAAAAAAGAAAATCAGGTGAAATTATTTTATAAGGAAAGTGAAAGGATATTAAGGAGGAACAATGAAGAAAGAGCATAAAAAGAAAGTAAACGGAAAAATAAAAGAATGAATGAAAGTAGTAAACTAAAGAAAAATACAGCAAGAAGGGAAAAGAGGGAAGCAAAGAGAAAGAAGAAATTAGGAGATACAAGACGAATGACAAAAAATAAAATATACAGAGATAAAATAAAAAAAGGAAAACTGAAAGAAAGGGAAAAAAAAGAAATGAAGGGAAAATACATGCAGGAAAAATGGAAAAAAACTGGGGGAAAAAAATTAAGAACAAGCAAATCTTACCTCATGGTAACTCTAGTTTTTTGCAATTTTCAGAACGTAAAATAGAAATAAAAAACAAATTGGAATAATAAGAAAGAAAGAAAGAAAGAAAGAAAGAAAGAAAGAAAGAAAGAAAGAAGGATGGTCAAATTTTAGATTCATTATTGACATTTCAAAAGTATGCCAAGAAGGTCACTAAAATTGTTACATTTAATCTGGCCAACTTCAGGCATCAATGACCTTACTTGACTAAAGAAGCAGCAAAACTTTTTATGCACTCCATTTTTACTTATATTAAATATTCTCTTACTACTTGGTCACACACCAGTAAAACAGTTTTAAAATCAGTTGAATCACTTTATAAACAGGCACTTAAAGACTTGTTTAGAAGACTATTAGGTATCATGATTGTAATATAATACAAAAACACTATTTATTGAGCTTTGATAATATAAAATATTTGGCTGACGCTTGTATGATTTTTACAATTTTAAATGGAAATGCTCCTCCTCCATTATGTGAGTTTGTGACAAACAAGAATAATAATGGTCAAGCAACGCGATTTGTTACCAGGGGAGACTGTGCTTTGCAGTAGGCATACAAATTTTGCATGATCAGTCTTCTCAGTTAGGGCCAGTCATTTCTGAAACATACTTCCTATGGATTTAAGGGGTGTTACAAATTATTCAACATTAAAGTACAAGTACAAGAAATGGCTGAAAGCAAATCAAATTTGTAATCAAGTGTAATTCTTTTGACTAACATTTTAAGAAATTCTTATTACATGTTTTATCCCTTTGTCCTGTGTAACTTTTACTGTTTTTGTATCTGTGATGATGTGTTTTTTGATTTTAGGTTGCCTTTTTAAAATCTGGCATGGGGCAACAGATGAAAATTAGCCCTTGTGGCTAACTCTGGCTTATATACAGTTCTACTGTTTATTAATGAGCATTGTCCCTGTTAAATAAATAAAAAAATGCAAAAAAATTCAGAAATAAAGAAAAAAAAAGGAAAGGATGTTTTCAAGAGAAAATGGGAAAAAAATAAATTAGAGTAAGGAAAAGGGAAAGAGAAGGCATGAAGAAGAAAGCAAGCATGGCAGCAGGAAGAATGAAAGAAAAGTGTGGGGAAATGAACAGAGATGGATGAAAAGGCTAGAAGAAAGCGAGAGTGTGCAGATGGCAGAGACAGAGAGAGAGAGAGAAAGAGAGAGACTGAGAGAGGGAGCAGCAGCAGATGCAGAGCAACACAGAGTGGAGATCAATTATGGAGGTTGAGTTCTGGTATGATTTGATTTGCTGCAGTGGCATGTGTTTTTATTGGATTGGAGGAAAGCTGTGAGATTATTAAGCATCCGGCAGAAAAGCTCCAGGTCTCTGCCATCAGCACTTTCTGTGTCTGCAGCTCCCAATCTCTCAGGCCACTTAAGGAAGAGACTGAAGACTCACTTATTATTCTCCTGCACTCAAAGAGCAATAAACAACAGAGCTCTGCTGCCTGAGCACAAGGCCTGCATCAACACACACACAACACAGTTGCTCATTATTTGATGGCACACTGGAGCACTCTGAATCGCACACAGCCAGGATCGCAGTCCAAGTAGCCTCTGGCAAACAAAAGACACTGGAGAGCATAAGCTGAGGTCATTATATACACACACTCAATGCACTGAGGGGAAAAAAAAACAATTACATTATCTACAGGCATAAGGATATGGCAATGCCTCTGTTTGAACCCCAATTTGGAAAAACAGCATTTTTTTACCGTATATAACAGTATTAGTTAACCAAAATTGGAATGAAACAACCTATTTTTCAAAAATTTATATATAAAAAAAAAGTTTTATATAATATTTTATATAATATTATAAAGTGTAGGCTTCACGATGGCTCAGTGGGTAGCACGATCGCCTCACAGGAAAAAGGTCACTGGTTCAAGTCCTGGCTGGGACAGTTAGCATTTTTGTGTGGAGTTTGCATGTTCTTCCTGTGTTTGCATGGGTTTCCTCCAGGTGCTCTAGTTTTCCCCACAGTCCAAAGACATGTGCTTTAAGTGAATTGGGTAAACTAAATTAGCCGTAGTGTATGAGTGTGAATGCAAGAGTGTATGGGTGTTTCCCAGTGTTTGGTTGCATCTGGAAGGGCATCTGCTGCATAAAACATTTGCTGGATAAGTTGGTGGTTCATTCTGCTTGGCCCCCCCCAGGTTAATAAAGGGACTAAGCTGAAGGAAAACAAATGAATGAGTTCTAAAATATGGGATTAAGGGACTTGTTGAACAACGTTAGTAATGAATGTAGTGAAACGTTAGCAAACAATATTGAACAAATGTAAACTGAAAGAACATCAAAATAATAAAGGCAAGGTGAACAGAAGAAAGCATAAACAGATAAATGAATAAGCATAGAAGTAAGGACGGATTGAAGAAAAGAAGAAAATCAAAGGAATGAAAAATCACGAGGATAGAAAACAAAGAAATTACAGAGGAAGAAGAAATGGAAGAAAATAAAAGGAGGAAACAATTCAGTACATTTAGGGACTGAAGACACAAAGTGTTTAATTGTTTCAGGTGTCCCATTCTTCCAACAAACAAGTCTTAAGGTGGGCAACACAACATTGTTGAATTTTTTGCTTCAAAATGCACCACACATTCTTTATTTAGGGACAGGCCGGGACTGCAGGCAGGCCAGTCAAGTACCTGTATACTCTTCTGTATACACATTCTAATGTGTGCAGAAAGTGGTTTTGCATTGTCTTGTTGAAATACCCATGGACGTCCCTGGAAAAGAAGGCAGCATATTGTGCTTCAAAATCTCTATGTGCTCTTCAGCCTTAATGGTGCCATCACAGAAGTGCAAGTTACCAATTGCCTAATGCACTGACACAACCGCATACCTTCAAAGACCCTGATTTTTAGATGTAACAGTCTGGATGATACTTTTTTTCTTTGGTTCAGAGCACACGGCATCCACTTTTCGCAGAAAATACCTGAAATAATGATTTGACTGACCACAATAAATGTTTCTACTGTGTGATGGTCCATCCCAGATGCCTCCAAGCCCAGAGAAGTCGAAGAGGCTTATGGACACTGTTAACTTAGGGCTTCCTTTTGGGACAGTATAGTTTTAACTGGCATTTGTGGATGTTACTACATATTGTGGTACTTGACAAAGGTTTGCCAAAGTAGTTCTGAGCCCATGTGTTGATATCGCTTATAGATCATTTTGAGGGATGCAAATAAAAATAATGGTCTCAATGCATTTCCTGTTTTACATTTTTAATTTCTAAAGCTTCCAAGAATACAAAAAAAGCCACATATTGATAAATAATATTATGACAGCCATTTTAACAATAAGTTGTAATTGAATTGCCTCTTGTTACAGTTATGAAATTTTATTGATAACAAGCAAGAAATGTTCATGAGCCAATGACATGACAAAATTAATATGATCTATAGATAAATGATGATTCTTGGGATCGGAGATGACGGTTGTTCAGCTTAGGCTTACACCCTTGTCCTTTACGCATTGATATTTCTCCTGATTCCTTGAATAGTTTTACTACTTATTGCGCTATTGAAGGTGAAATATCAACAGTAAGTGTCTTCCTATCTGTCTTTGAGGAACATTGTGTTTAATCATTTCAATAATTTTCACGTATCCTCTGCCCATCTTTGCTCCTAAAGGACTACCCTTTCTTGGATGCTGCTTTTGTACCAAATTATAATCACAATCACCTGTTGACATCACCTGCTTCAAATCACATCATTTAACCAAGTCACCTGAATACTAGCCCTAAATTGCTCCTGTCCCAACTTTTTTTGGAATGTGTTGTAGGTCTGAATGACAGGAAAGGATGTATATTTACAAATAAAATTAACTTGACCAGACAAAAAATGAAATATTTTGTGTTCGTTTTGTCTGCAGTGGAATACGAGTCACAAGAAGTAAATTTGGAAATCACTACTTTCCATAAATTTCCACATTTTCCAAACTGTCCCAACTTTTTGTGATTTAAGGTTGTATAATATAATATAATATAATATAATATAATATAATATAATAGCTGACACTTAGTCTGATATGTTTTTCCAGCCATTAAATGTCACAGCAGTCCTGTGCTTGTAGAGTAGCCATTGTTATTTTAATGATGTACCATAATAAATGAATATTGCGTTGTTTATAAACGAGGCTGAGGGATCAGTGTAGAATATGAACATGACTGCAACTTCTAATCAACTATTAAACATCCCTCCAGCAACCTTCAGCCTCATGTCAACGTGCTTGTCAAACGTAAGTAATGGCTTTTGTAATAGGTGATTAACCTCAAGGATCGAGGCTGCGTTCAAATTTAATCACATCCTAGCAGCTCACGAAAGCCCACAATAAGCACAAATTCCTCATCAAAACACATAATTGCAAAATGCAGCCTTCCATGCACATGCAAAAGCTGCAGCGCATTTAAAAAACAAACCAAAAATAAATAAATAAATAAACGCTGAGTTACTGATGCGAGAAGCAGTAGAGAGGAAAGAACGTTGAGTCACCATTAACAAAAAGAAAAATATCCTCACTCATTACATGCCTCACTTGATAGTTGATTTTGATAGGTCAAAGGTATTTTGGCATTATTAAAAAGCCCATATTATGATATGCATGCAATGTTTAAAAAAACACTGTTTTATAATATGCATTTATTTTTACCTAAATATACCAATGACTCACGTATGATTCGTTCAGCGATTCATTTGTTTCCAAACCCCTCCTTTGCGTGAGGCTAAACTGCTGTGAATGGTCCGATGACCCAGTCTGTTGTGATTGGTCGACTGGGTTCAGTGTGAGATGGTGAGATCCCAATGCAGGAATGCATTAAAGCAATGCTGTTAAATACCAGCATATTACACTATTCTTAAACCTAACCCCAAGTAATCACAATGACACACATTCAGTGTTAATCCACACAGTGGCAAAAGTCAAAACAATTTTGAAAATTGACTCTGCTGCACGTGTGAGGAACAGCTGATGGTGGCCATAGCAATGACAAATGGCAACGTGGTTTTGGACGCAATACTTGAACAGAGATACAGTACAAGCACTGATCTGAAATAGATAAACTATTACAAGCCGCGTGGAACGAGTTACAACACACAATTACATACATATTTTGCAAACTACACAAAACGAGGCAACAATTTTAATCACACTTACATGATCTGGAGGAGAAACTGGTCCAAACTGTAACAGTTACTGACAAACTCCAATACATAATAGTCTTTGTTGCTCCTTTCTTTAACAGCAAACAGCGGATGAATCCCGGATTGCAGCATAGGTTTCTGTATCAAAAATGGGAAAAATGACAGGAACAAACACTGCACGCGGTTGGCTATACTGTGGTATTGTTGTGAAAACGAACTTTAACCCTTTATTAATTTATTATTAGCCAAATCTCTTTTTGTGTCATGATTAGTCCCGTGATTCCCTGCGCTACACTAGTGTCTGAAAGAAAAAACGTGTTCATGTTTTACCGGATCCAGCACTTCATACTGTATTTGGTGATGTACCATATCAAGGTCGATGCGTTCAGGCACAAGATCCAAACCCAACACGATTCACTTGTTCGACTCTTGAGTCGACTATTTCATTGAAGAATCAATAGTTTTAAATACGGTGCACTTTCAGATTTAACCCTCAGCTGGATGTTTTCATTCACTTAGAGCTGTGTTAAACACTGCAGGGAAGGTTTATTTTCAAAAACTCATAATAGGGGCTCACTAAATAATTATTATTTAAATGACTATTCAAACATATTTGTAGAATGTGAAATATATGACAACCAATATTTAATAGTAATGCATAAAACATAAACCAATCAGAATTACGTAATCTTGCTACAGTACGTGGCACATTATTTCTGCATAATTAATATTAAGAAATATTTTTTCATCATGTTTTATTTATGTTTTATTCCCTCTCCATACAGATTTTGAACCAAGTGAGCACTTTTAAAGTTCCTAATTTCTCTGGATTTATAATTTATTTGTATTTATTACAAAAATAGAGCCATGTTTTCAGACATTTATTTTCATTTTGGACAACAGAATACCAAAACTTCAGAAGATTTAAAGGGACCATCAATATTTTGAAAACAAAAATGGAAATTAAAATGATGTCATCATTTACTCCCCCTCGATTGTTTCAATGACTACCATATTTGTTTTTCTATAGGTGTCAATGGTTACTGGTTTCCAACATCCTTTAAAATATCTTCTTTAACAGTTAACAATGCTAAATTCAGTAAAAAATATGCTGATTTTCAACTGCAACATACAAAAATATTATTCTGTCCAATTATTATTTTAAATACTCTAAATGACAATAGAATTTTGGAAGAAATGGCATTAATTTCTCTGGATTTGTGATTTATTTATATTTATAACAAAAAAGGTGCCATGTTTTTAGACGTTTATATTCATTTTTAACAACAGAATACCAAAACTTCAGAAGATTTAAAGGAATCATGAACATTTTGAAAACAAAAATGGAAATTCAAATTCTGTCATCATTTACTCCCCCATGACCACCATATTTGTTTTCCTATAGGTGTCAATGATTACTGGTTTCCAACATTCTTCAAAATATCTTATTGAATAATCAACAATATTATATTCCTAAAAAACTATTTTCAATTGCAACATATAAAAACATTAATTATTCTGTCCAATTATTATTATTTAAAATGCTCTAAACAACAATATTATTTTTGGATATTTGGAAGATATGTTATCAAACCTAAAAAGAGGAAAACTAATATAAACACATATAATGTAATATGAAACCCACATCCAATAAATCTAGATTAGCTGCAAGTAGACTCTAAATATTTTTCATAACTGTGTAATCAAAATGATTAATTTTACACAAATGGTGTGCAGATTCAGATAGTCATCAAAAATACACTTTAAGAGCGGTCATTGTGCATGATCAAAGCTCTCTTTACAATGCTCAGCACAACATACAGGGAATTCTAATATTGTTTTTTCTCTATAGCTGAAGAGTCTGTCATCGTAAGTGTTCTTGTAGGAATGTGTGAAAGCAAGCAGACAGCTTAGAGAAGAGAAATAAAAGGCAAACAGAGTTTCAGGGTTGTGAACTTATTCATGTGTGAGAGTGTAGGATTCACCTGAGGTTGTTTGTTCAGGAGACTTGAATGCCGTGTAGATAGAGAGCAAGGGAACAAAAGGAGAAGCTGAGAGAGAAGTTCTTAAGGCAAAAACATTTGAACGTTAAACAAAAATAAAATCGTGTTTAGATGCTTGATTGCAGTGCTCTACAGGATGTCGGTTCTTGGTTGGAAATGGGTTAAAAAGAGTCTTGTGCTTCAGGTATTATGTGTGGGATCTGTTGAAGAAACAAACACAAATTAGAAAAAAAAATAGTCGTTTTGTTTTTACTTTCACACACGTAATGAATTTGTGATGTGTTGATAAGCTTGTATGTAGAATATTTAGTGCTAGTAACAATTGCTTCTTTTTTAAAACGTTATTATTATGATTATTATGCAGCACTAGTGTTTGCACATTGATAACAATAATGTCACTTGAGCAGCAAATTAGAATGATTTCTGATATATTACATGACTTTAGAATAGGAGTAATGATGATATAGAGTATATCTGTATATCTCATCAAGTAATGATAATATATCATTGAGTAATGATGATGCCTTGAATTAATGATGATATTGTACTGTATATACAGTTGAAGTCAGAATTGTAAGCCCCCCTGCATTATTAGCCCTCCTGTTTATTTTTTCCCCCAATTTCTGTTTAACGAAGAGTAGATTTTTTCAACACATTTCTAAACATAATAGTTTTAATAATTCATTTCTAATAACTGGTTTATTTTATCTTTGCCGTGATGACAGTAAATAATATTTGACTAGATATTTTTCAAGCCACTTCTATACAGCTTAAAATGACATTTAAAGGCTTAACTATGTTAATTAGGTTAACTAGGCAGGTTAGGGTAAGTAGGCAAGTTATTGTATAATGATGGTTTGTTTTGTAGACTATCTAAAATATATAGCTTAAAGGGGCTAATAATTTTGTCCTTAAAATGTTTTTTTAATTGCCTTATATTTTAAAAAGAAAAAAAATTAAAGGGAGACTAATAATTCTGACTCTAACTGTACATACATTATATACACACAAAAAATAGAAGTGTTATAAGTTGTGTGTGTTATAAGTGTTATAAATAAGAAAGCCACTGTTTCCTGGACATTCTGCGATTGGCTTGTTAAGCAAATGGCTCCATTCCAGGCATGCATCATTGGTTAAGCCAGTCTTGCTGTGTGTGGAAGCACAAAGAGATTCTTTTTCCATTGTACAGATTAGGTGAAAATCAGTATGCTCTCAAATTTTAGCATGATTTCATAGTATTTGAGGATAAAATGTACCAAATTATATACAAACAAGATGGACTACACATATGTGGGGCTGCAGGAGAGGATTTGTGGATGACAATTAGGCTACATAACTGATACTGTCAACATGGCGGGCATAATACATCAAATTATCATTCAGACTAACCTTATTTATATCATATAGCAGTGGCATTACACAGGGGTGGAAAAATGGATAGAGTGAATCGGGACAAAAAGTGTAAAGTTGGAGAAAACATGATCACTATGATTTAAGACTTAAACAAAGAACTGCGCGTTGGACCTTCTAAAAAATTTATGATATAAAGCAAGTTTTAAACTGTAAATGCAGTAATATATAGTGATTTTAATGCAGAAGTAATGCTCACACTTTTAATGTAATCAGTCTATGGCTTACTAAAATTACTTTTTTGTACTAGCTCTTTAAGTGTGAGTGGAATTCAAGTCGATGAAAGCGCGCTAACAAGGATACTAAAGACCACATACTCTAAAGCAGAGGTGAGCAAACTACGCCCCGCTGAACACTGTCATCCGGTCCGCGAGGGAGTTTTTAAAATGCTGCTTCTGAGTAATGGTTTGGTTTTAGAATTAGTAAATTACTAATGCAATACAAGGTATTGCCATTTCATGGTAGTAGAATCAGTAGAATTAGAACACACTTTCGAATATTAAAATGCCTGAATTTAATGACTGAAAATAAGTCAGGCAAAGGAATGGAAAATGAGTCAGGGTGAAGAATGGACAACAAAATACTTCTTCACCAATATCGGACAGTAAGCAGTAGGTCTAATATGCCAAGAAAGTATTGCTGTTTTTAAAGACTACAACCTAAGGGGCAGATCACACCCAATGCGCATTATTACATTATTATTATTATTATTATTATTATTATTATTATTATTATTATTATAGTTTATAAGAGATTATTTTATTGTTTTATCATGATTGATAAGTGATGATCAATATAAATAGCAGTGCAAATTCAATTGACTTGTAACATTGATAATAGTTAAAAACATTTGTTTTGTGTAAATGTGACATGTTTCTGTCCGATATTACATGTTTTATGCATACTACCACTATAAATAAAAGTTATTTTTTGAAGGATTTGACATGTGGCCCTTCACTTGGTTTGCAAAACTTGATCTGGCCCTCGGGTCTAAAAAGTTTGCCCACCACTGCTCTAGAGGCCGGTGGAGTGAGGTTAACTTACTTTGCTCATACTAGTCAGCCTCCTGTAGACTCAACGCTGTAAACCTCACTCACATCAGGGTTACGGAACCAATCTAGCAATAAGGGTCACAACACCAATTGAACCCTTAATTAGGAGAAAAATGCTTTTTCCTATTAAATAGCATTTCTTATACTCACCTTACTAAACCTCTCTTACGTTTGAGGAAATGGCAGCAGTGTAACCCTTCTGGTTCTACTTGCCAAACTCTGAGCGGGACTCAGATCTATGTTTCTTGCTTCTACTAAGCTGGCCTCAGTTACAGTTATAATTATTAGCCCACCTGTGAAAACTAGTATCTTGAAAAATGTTTAGTAAAATATTGTGTACCGTCATCATGACAAAGATAAAACAATTCAGTTATTAAAACTGTTATGTTTAGAAATGTGGTGAAAATACTCTTCCTTAAACGTAAATTATGAAAAGAAATATTCAGCAGATTTAATTCAGGAGGGCTAACAATTCTGACTTCAACTGTACATCTTCATATCAAGCTGTGTCAGGAGAACTTCTAGTACTTTAAATACATACTTGTCAATATTAATTAGTAGTATTGTTGCTCTCACACAGACCACATGCTGGATGACGCATGGCCTCTAGTTCTGTGAACACGTTCGGCACGACTTTAGCCAAAGGACGATCACAGTCCTAAAAGGTCAACAGTTGCCCCACTCTCAGCTAGTGTTCTCTGACATTTACAGCACTCGCATCAGTAAAATCAGCCACTAGTGTTTGTAACTCTCTCTCTCTCTCTCTCTCTCTCTGCCTGCATAGGTGAAGCGGCCTTTACCAAGGACAACAACTGCCTGAATGCTGCCAAGGCCTGCAACCTGAATGACACATGTAAGAAGTACCGCTCCTTGTACATCAGCCCCTGCACCAGTCGAGTCTCCACTACTGAAGTGTGTAACAAGCGCAAGTGCCACAAGGCCCTGCGGCAGTTCTTCGACAAGGTGCCACCGAAGCATAGCTATGGCATGCTTTTCTGCTCCTGCCCCTCCGGGGATCATTCGGCTTGCTCCGAGCGCAGACGTCAGACCATCGTGCCAGCCTGCTCCTACGAGGACAAGGAAAAGCCCAACTGTCTCTCCTTGCAAGCCTCCTGCAAGACCAACTACATCTGCAGGTAGGATGAAAGACTGCTTGTGTAACATGTCACTGAGTAAGAAGTAAAGTGCTGGGATGTTCACTATACTTTTCCAGCGAGTTAATTATTTAACCAGAAGAAGTGTCCGTGGGGAAGATGGTGTCTGAGGAGAGATGGTAACAGTAATAGGACTGCCGGGCTGTCACCTTTATGCTGAGTCTTTTTAATGAGATGTACTTTATGGAATCGTGTTCATTCCTGCTTAATTTTTTTGCAGATCTCGTTTAGCTGACTTCCTCACTAACTGTCAACCTGAGGCCCGCTCGATATCAGGGTGTCTGAAGGAAAACTATGCTGACTGTCTGCTGGCATATTCAGGGCTCATTGGTAAGTGGATAAGAAATTGTGTGTGTGTGTCATACCTCTTAGGAAAAAAAATTGTCAGTGCAGTATAATGACATGAGAATGTCATTACCACTGTACTTTTGAAATTACAGTATCACTTCTATGTAAAATTTTCATGTATTTCAAAACACTTTCTGCTGGTGAAGTGGGATATGGGCAAAGTGTTAGGGTTGTTTAGTGTGTAAAGAGTCAACTGTGCAGTTATAGATGTCATTACAGAAATTAATTGTAATAAAGGATTTTAAACACTATCATATTAGAGTTTTTTGGCTTGTAACATTAACAGACCCCCCTTTAGGTGGTAAATAAACGCATTTTTTCAAAGGGTCCATAAAGATAAGGAAATTTACCAATAATGAGTTAAATGTACAGTTGAAGTCAGAATTATTAGCCCTCTTTTTATTTTTTTTCCTAATTTCTGTTTAACAGAGAGCAGATTTTTTCAACACATTTCTAAACATTAGTTTTAATAACTCATTTCTAATAACTGATTTATTTTATCTTTGTCATGATGACAGTAAATAATATTTAACTAGTTATTTTTTAAGACACTTCTATACAGCTTAAAGTGACATATAAAGGCTTAACAAGGTTAATTAGGTTAACTAGGCAGGTTAGAGTAATTAGGCAAATTATTGTATAACAGTGGCTTGTTCTGTAGACTATCGAAAAAAAAATTGCTTAAAAGGGTAGTAACACTTTATTTTGATGGTCCATTTGAGTATTAGTAGACTGTTTTCTTAACATCTGTTGATACTGCTCCTTCAACATACATTTAACTGACTATAAGAAACTTAGCATGTACATGTCAACTTACACTAACCCTAACCCCAATCCAACAGTCTACTTATAATCTAATAAGAATTTGTTGGAATGTAGATGGAATGTAACTTAAATTCAACAAACGGACCATCAGTGTGACCAAAGGGGCTAAAATTTTTGACCTTAAAAGGTTTAAAAAAAAAATAAAAACTGCTTTTATTGTAGCCGAAACAAAATATATAAGAATTTCTTCGAAAGAAAAAATATTATTAGACATACTATGAACATTTCTTTGCTGTGTTAAAAAATAATTTGGGAAATATTTAAAAAGAGCTAAATTTTAAAGGGGGCTAATAATTCTGACTTCTACTGTATATGTAAAAGATGTAAAAAAGGATGAAAAAAGAAATAAGAAATATGTAAAAGTAGATACTGTGACAGACGAATGATGTGGAAAGATGTGGTAATGGCATGGGGAAAATAATAATTACACTTCATCCCACTCCATTTCAAACCTGCTAAATTTAATTTGTTATTTTAAGTGTATATGGATAGGTAAATATTTTTGTTGATTATGAATTGTTTTAAGTCTATAATATTCTCTTCAATATATAAAAAAAAATCAAATCAACCTTGCTTTCAAAATGATATAATGGACCTTAAAGTATTTGTAATAATTCTAATGTTGATTTAATGAGTTTTCGTATTGGGCGTCACTGTGGTGTTTTTTACATTTTTTTATTGATGTGAACTTGTAATAAAACTGATTGTTCTCATATAACACTTATCAGCTGAACACATTAATAAATGACAATTGACATTAAACATTAATAAAGAAATTAAGTAAAAAAAAACAAGCAAACAAATAAAAAAATAATAATTTGACATATATACACACACAATGCAGACCAAGTTCCTGTAAAATGTCTTCCTAATCCTCTTGCACCTTTATGTCTTGAGTATTTCGGTAAAATTGAGTACCATTGAGTGCTCTCTGCAGATGATATTCTGTAAGATCTCAAATACACAAATGAGTTTGAAGTGTGCCTCTATCAATTGTTTATTAGTTTATAGTGGATAAAAGTATCAAAAATTCATGCCATGTCATACAGTTACTGTAAAAAAAAAAAAAAAAAATAATAATATATATATATATATATATATATATATATATATATATATATATATATATATATATATATATATATATATATATATATATATATATATATATATATATATATATATAATGCAGTATCTGTTATATTTTTCTTCACTTTTTCTATGCATAAACCTAAGTAACATTTGGGTGAAAAAAAATAGTCACTTACCTAATGAAGATAATGTAACCTCACGTGAACAGAAGTGGATATGTTCTGTTAAAAAAATAAAGAAAAACTAAATATTGGTAGGAAACATGATATTTTGAACATATATTTTGAAAGTTAAAAAGTATAAACATTTTAAGAAACAACTACCCAATTGAGAGAGTGCTGACAGTCTGTGTTGATGCTTGAGCTCCAGAAAATCTGGGCTGTGTCTGAAATTGCCTACTCCTCAAGTAGGTAGTACATTTAAATATGAACTTACTACACAACTGTTAGAAAAGTATGTCCTATATAGTATGAATGCAAGTAGTATAAATGGAACTCGGACATACTACACTTTCTGACAAGTCTTGTTGTCGATCCCAGTTGTAAAAGCAACACATAATAACTTGACTTCTAGTTGATCATTCAGAAAAGTGGCAGCGGGTACATTTTTCAGATGAACCATCTGTTGAACTGCATCAAAATCATTACAAATACTGCGAAAGTCCTATTGGAACCCTCATAGAGCCAAGATTCTCACATAATCAGTCAAGTTTGGTGAAGGAAAAATGTTTTGGGGTTACATTCAGAATGGAAGCGTGCGAGAGATCTGCAGAGTGAATGGCAACATCAACAGCCCATTACATTACAAAGCACAGGAGAGGGCAAATTCTTCAGCAGGATAGCTCTCCTTCTAATACTTCAGCCTCTACATCAAAGTTCCTGAAAGCAAAGAAGGTCAAGGTGCTCCAGGATTGGCCAGCCCAGTCACCAGAAATTAACATTTTTGAGCATGTCTGAGATAAGATGAAGTAGAAGGCATTGAAAATGAACCCAAAAAATCTTGATAAAGTGTACGACTCGTATTAATTATTTTTCCACTGCATCATGACTTCATATTCTATATTGTACATTATTTCTGTTTAATGACAATACTTTTTATATGCAAAGTTAGACCTTACTAATTTACTTAATAAAAATCAAGGCATGATCATATTTTATTTTGGTAAAATAAGCATAATTTAGAGGCATTTTCCTATTATATAAGCCACTTCTGATACCAAATGATCAGCTAGAAGTCAAGGTATTATTTGTTGTTAAAATTTAGGTGACAAGACTTTTTTCAGGTAGTGTACATTTGCCATTTGTAATTATAATGTGACCAACCCGCATCAGTTGCGCTACATGACTCCCATTTCATTCTCTCGCGCGGCATCATGGGATAGCATAGCATTCATTGGATGCGCATTTCAGAATCTCACTGGAAGTTGTAGGTCATCGGTGTGCTTATCACATACTGTTTTTCAAATTCTAAAAATTTAGACATATTACTCAAGTCGCATACAGTTTTTAACCAACAACATACTGTAGTCTGGAAGTATGCAATTTCAGACACTGCCAACTAATGAGTTGCAGGTGCGTTGTCAGTTACAGATTTGAAAAACAAAAAGGCGGGAAATAAAGAACCATTACAGCATAAAAGGATTCTTAAGGACAATACGGTTGTAAACAGTATCACAATAACTATTACAATGTACAAGAAAAACCTTTAAAGAACCATCTTTTCTTTTTCTTTTTTTTTGAGTAGGGGAGTGCGGGGCACAAAGTAACACAGGGTTAAATAGTAACAGAGTTTTAAGGTATTTGCTCAGGGTTAACCATGGCATGCTTCCGAGGTTTTCACCACAGTGTCAGCAGTCGTCTTTCTGACAATTATTGAAAAAATTCGGCTAAACTTGGATGAGAAACACAGGAGAAACCATTTTTGCAGCATAAAAGTATTTTTTATTATAGTCGATATTTTTTTATTTAAAAAAAATCTGTGAAAGTATGTTAGTAAAATCTTATATTGTTGTAATCACCGTCTTCTAGGCTAAAAGATGAAACCATTTTGAAAGATGTACAACACAGTTACTGCTAGCCAGTTTTGAGGAAAACATGACACAGCGGGGTTAGTTGTAACAGGGTGTTACAATTAAGCCATACACTGTTGGACATCAATTAAACTAACAAAATCATTTTTTTGGATTTTGAGTGTAATGTTGGGACCTTTTTAAATAAAAATGATTTTTTTTATAGAAAATATTGTTTTAATAGAAAAAAATATATATTTTATTGCCAATAATGCAAATAAATGCATTGTATAATAATGGATAATGGATAATAATAAAAATAGATTCAAATGTGTTTATCCAATAAACAAATAAATACAAAAAACATACTGTGCTATGTAGAACAAAAAAAAAAAGAAATGAGCCAGTTACTGGGGAAATATAGCTACTGTTTAAAGTAAACTGAATTTAAATTAATTGTGTGAAATCTGCCCTTAAATGCATGTGTTACAACTAACCCTGTGTCTGTTAAAAACTTGCCCCGTGGGTGGGGTAAATTGTAACATTTTTACTCCTGGCACTTTTGGCAATACTGCACAGAAACCATACGTAGGTCCGGCGATCATAATTCCAGTGCTCATTTGTAGGAGAGGCTTGTGTGTTATCAGTAAAAAAATATGGTTTGTCTAACCCCAGTACTTTGTTTATTATTTGGCCAAAACCTTAAAGTGTTACTTTGTGCCCCGCTCTCCCCTATACAATCTGAAAACTTGTAAACACAATAAGGGCACTGTATAATAATTTAATGTTTGCCTCAGAAACTGACTGTTTTCATCACACTTTAACATATATATTTTCACTCACAGGTACGGTGATGACCCCGAACTACCTCCGCGCACCTGGCATCAGCGTGTCACCTTGGTGTGACTGTAGCAACAGCGGAAACGGAAAAGCAGAGTGTGACAAGTTCACCGAGTTTTTCACCAACAACCGTTGTCTCCGTGAGTAATCTTCATTCACAGCTGCTTCTGCGTGTCATTGCCTACATGGCGTCCTGCGCTGACTGACAGAATTTGGCCATTAAGATTGACTCTAAAGCTGAATTCCGCTCGGTTGCGTCTGCGTGATCATTCACAGTCTGCACCAGTAAATCTGATCTCTGCGATTTGTGTTTTGCTGTACGGTTCAGGGCAGTCTGACGGCCGAGAGACAGAGAAATCCCTCTTAAATGGGATGGCTGAGAAGGGGGGATTGACATAAAAAGGCAATAAAGCATTACTCAGTTGTCCATGGGTCTGGAAGAGCGGGGGAAAGCATGCGTTATTTTGTCAGGGGGTTATTTAAAAACACCCATTTAGATGAACTGGATGCAGAGAGAAAGACAGGGAACAGAAGAGAGGAAGCATTTGTCTACATGAGACAATGGCCTTTAGGATGACAACCCGGATGATATAGAAGTATGGCGCTTCCACACCTCATATCTGACAAGTCCTCATCTGTGGGTTTACGTATAACAAGGAAAGGATGAAAGGAGAGAGAATTTACTGTATGTCTAGCAAGACGTCATTGAGGTAAAGTTTTTATTTTTTTTGGCTCGTTCTAGATTGTAATGAACCTGTCGTCATTTGTATATGACGAAGGGCCCATTACTGACATTATAGACAGCAGTGGGTCTATTATGATCCATTTATGCTAATGGACACATCACCTGTTTTGATATAAATCAGTTTTTGTTTATGTTCAGTTAGTAGTCATTGCAGGGCTTTTTTTACACTCCATCAGAGTGCATGGGAACATTTCTTATTCAATTCAATTTCAATTCACCTTTATTTGTATAGAGCTTTTACAATGTAGATTGTGTCAAAGCAGCTTCACATAGCAGTTCATAGTAAATTGAAACAGCGTCAGTTCGGTTTTCAGTGTTTAGGTTCAGATTAGTTTAACTCAGTTCAGTGTGGTTTAATAATTAGTACTGACTATCTAAACACTGAAGAGCAAATCCATCGATGCACAGCTCTACAGATCCCGAACCTGCAAGCCAGTGGCGACCGCGATGAGGAAAAAACTTCACCAATTGGCGAAAGTGAAGGATTAAAAAACCTCTAGAGAAACCAGGCTCAGTTGGGCGCAACCATTTCTCCTATGGCCAAACGTGCAGTCTAGGCACTGGAGAAGCTGGACGTCAGCGAGACGCGTCTGTCCACAGAGTCAGTCTCATGCTCTTCACTCCTCATGAAAACCACAGCAGGTGCTCAGGATACGGCCTGGTCCAGGATTATGGAAACCTTGGGATCATCTCGTCGCTGGCCTTGGATTAAATCAGTGGTGCTTCATAATCTGAGGGCCCGGGATGAATATCCCCAGGTAGACATAGAGAATAAATAGAATAATTATCATAGCTGCTGTTCTTAGTTTATATAAACGAGAAGCAAAAACCTGTGTAGGGCACATTCATGCATCATACCACTAAGTGATGCATTGAGTGTATGCTTAGCTAAAAAGATAGGTCTTTAATCTAGTTTTGAACTGCGAGAGTGTGTCTGAGCCTCTGACGTTATCAGGAAGGCTATTCCAGAGTTTAGGAGCAATAAATGAGAAGGCTCGACTTCCTTTACGCGACTTTGCTGTTTGAGGTACTACGAGAAGTCCTGAGTTTTGAGCGGGCCGGATTGTAGCAAGACAGATGGTTGGTTAGATAAATAGGAGCTAGATTATTTAAAGCTTTATGGCTTTATTTTAAAATTAATATGAAACTTAACAGGCAGACCTAACTAGACCTGGTAAGAACTTTGGCAGCTTCATTTTGTACTTGCTGAAGTTTGTTAATAGAGACGTTGGGCAACCAGCAAACAGAGCAATAAAGTAATCCAGCCTAGAGGTCATAAAAGCATGAACTAGCTTTTCTGCATCTGAGATTCAGAAAGGGATTGTTTATCTTTTGTTCATTTACATGTCGGTCCATACCTTTCTTTCTTCAAACATAAATATTTAGCTAAAACGGTCTGATATTTTGTTCTGTTTCTATTCCTCTATTTTTTTCTATTAGCAATATTTCCTTTAGGCTTTGATTTTTAATTATTTAATTAGGACAATAAGGTCTGACTTTGCTTAGACAAAAATCTTGTCACTTAACAGAACTAATGTACAGGATAGAATAAAAAGTCATGGTGCAGTGGAAAAAGAATTATTTAATAATTAAAATAAAAATATTGTGTATGACTCCCATGAGTTTGGATGACTGGATCCATACATCTCTGCAATGATTCAGATAACATTAATAAAGTCATCTGGAATGGCAAAGAAAGTGTTCTTGCAGGACTCCCAGAGTTCAACAAGATTATTAGGATTCATCTTCAATGCCTCCTCCTCCATCTTACCCTAGAGATGCTCAATAATGTTCATATATCTGGTGACTGGGTTGGCCAATTCTGGAGCCAGCTTGACCATCTTTGCTTTGAGGAACTTTGATGTGGAGACTGAAGTATAAGAAGGAGTGCTATCCTGCTGAAGAATTTGCCCTCTCCTGTGGTTTACAATGTAATTGGCGGCACAAATGTCTTGATACCTCAGGCTGTTGATGTTGCCATCCACTCTGCATCAACCTTCTGCCACTTCTCCAAATGATCAACTACAAGTCAAGTTATTATTTGTACTCTTACAACTGGGATCAACAAGAATCTTGTCAGGTAGTGTAGAATTTTACACACACTGGTTCTTATGAGAGCAATGTAATAGTCATAAGAAGCAATAATACAGTAAAGTAAGCACACAAAGAAGCTTTAGAAGTCCTTTAAACCTTAGGACAAAAATGAGTCTGCTGCTCTGGCTTTAAGAAAAACTCCACACTCACTCAATAATAAGGTCAGCCTACCCTCTTCTCTGTCAATAGATGATACTTAATATACACACAGCTTTTTCTTTAACCAAGTACCCATCAATAATCTCCCACTTGCCCTTTATCCTGCTGCGGCATGATGTAAATAACAGACTCCTAAGTCAAAAGTGCTCTTCAGAACGAAGTCATTTAAAAAAAAGACAGTTGAGTCATAATGGCCTTCCTGTTTTACCACCGGAAAGGTCCCAGAAACTACAGAGTAAGTGAAGGTCTTAGACTTGAGCACACTGGCTTTTTAAGTGGCTCTTTAACACACTTAGAAGAGATGAAGAGCTCTTAATATCAAACCAGGTGCTGATAACAAAAGATGAAACATTTGACATTCACACAGGAAATTTTTTATAACTGCATCATAGGGATTTTAATATATATTTTTTAAAATAAATTGGCATGTTTAGTTCAATTCAATTCAATTTAATTTAAATAATCTCTATTTCTATAGCGTTTTCACCATGTATATTGTGTAACATAGATGTTCTAGTAAATTAAAACGGTGTCCGTCCAGTTTTCAGAGTGGAAGTTCAGTTTAGTTCAGTTCAGTGTGGTTTAAATTTCACTACAATTTCGATTCATTTATTTACCTTTGGCTTAGTCCCTTATTTATCAGGGGTCACCACAGAGAAATGAACCACGAACTATTCCAGTGTGTATTTTGTGCAGCAGATGGCCTTCCAGCTGCAACCCAGTACAGGGAAACACCCATACACACGCTCATTCTCACACAGATATACTACAGCCATAATTTAGTTTATCCAGTTCACCAAAACTGCATGTATTTGGATTGTGGGGGAAACTGGAGCCCCCGGAGGAAACCTACGTGAACATGGAGAACATGCAAACTCCACACAGAAATGCCAACTGGCCCAGCCAGGATTCGAACCAGCTATGACGAATCTTGCTGTGAGGCGACAGTGCTAACCACACTGAGCCACAATGCTGTTTGGGCATTTTGTGGCTCTATAGTTTTTTAGCTGTGTTTTTACAAGGATGAAATAAGCTTCAAGAAAACTGGACATTGACTTTATTCTTCAATGTTGAAGTGCACTCGTTTTTGCGATTGTTTTAAAACTTACCATTCAGCTCTCTTTGAGAGAAATGACTAGGAATGATAAACGACAGAAAACGATCAAACTACTTGCTCTACAAACAAGTGTTTGCATGATTATACAAATAAAGCAGAATCGTACAATAGGGAAATGTCAGCTTGCAACATCAAGCAGCAGAATGAGCTGTTTTTAATGTCTAAAAATGAATTGAAGTGAATGAGACCAGAAGTCTCGAGCCAAAAAGATTCAAAAGATAAAACTTGTATAAAGTTGTACCTTTGAACTGTGTTCAATGTCCTATACTATAATTTGCCTTTAAATTTAAATTAAACTTTTCCTAGGGTATTACATTCAATTCATTATTTGAAACTTTGAGGAAAATCATAGATTTTAAAAACAGTTTCTTTTCATTTCTGCATTACTCAGGCAATGCCATCCAGGCATTTGGCAATGGCACAGATGTAGGAGTGTGGCAACCCCAACCACCCATCATGTCCACTCCAGCTGACCCCTACACCCCCCCAAAAGGACGCGACAGGACATCCAACGCCCTGGATGACCCAACACTCACCAATGACCTCGACAGCAATGCAGACCATCTCTACAGCTTCTGTGGAAGCCTGCAGGTACAGAAGTTAGACAAGCATCCTAAAGTTTTCCATCAGTGTTGAAAGACAGCAAAGTCTAATAAAAAAACAGCAGTGTAAAATATCTCCCGGACATCAAATATTACCGCCATTTAAATCACCATATTGACTCTATCTAATAGTACAAGACAGCTGTCAATCAAACACACATGACGCTGCTGGCCCACACAGATAGTTGAAGATACACAGCCTGCGTCGACTTTACAAACAGCCGGCAGCTTGTTTGGATGCTTTCAGGCTTTGCTTGGCATAGGATGACTTTCATTTTTGGAGGCTCGGAGTGAGACGAGGGCTTACTTTTGATTGATGGGTTTGGGCTGCCGCAGTGATAACACACACACATAGAGCCTCTGGGCAGAAATGAGATACATCAAACTGCCAGAGCTGTCATGTCACTGCTAATTGGCTGGTATATTAACACGAGGAACACCCTTAAGCAGGATAAACCCACCCATTAGGGAAACATATCTTCACATCTGAGTTCAAGCCTGGCACATGTGACGGCTCTAAAATGACTGGCATACACACAGATGCAGATCTTTAAAGGGCTATTTCTGGTTAAATATAGTCTGAAGCTGTCAATTGAACATAATTGCGTTCCAGCCATTGTTATGAAAATGGAAAGTGATTACAGTGATGTGCAAGTCTACGGTTCAACGAAAGTATAAGCTTCATACTTAAAGGTGCTGTAATTGTTAGGCATTTTACATTCACTTTCATTGAACTACAAGAAAAGTGTTTTTTTATTGTCATTAAATGAATTTCATTCATAGCCACAGCCATATCACCCTCCAGCCGAAGGCCAGTTACTCATTGAAGCTAAGCAGTTCTGAGCCTGGTTAGTAGCTGGATGGGAGACCACATAGTAAAACTAGGTTGCTGTTGGAATTGGTGTTAGTGATGCCAGCAGGGGGCGCTCAACCTGTGGTCTGTGTGTATCCTAATGGCCCAGTATAGTGAAGGGGACACTACACTGTCAGTGAGCGCTGTCTTTCAGATGAGACGTTAAACTGAAGTCCTGACTCTCTGTGGTCATTAAAAATCCCATGACACTTCTTGTAAAGAGTAGGGGTGTAACCCCAGTGTCCTGGCCAAATTTCCTCCATCATGGCCTCCTAATTATCCCATCCACCGAGCTACAGCTAGTGGGGTGAGCGAACTGGCACCATTGTCCTGTGACACAATAAATGTGCCAATAAATACACATAATTACCCAATATTAATTAAAACTGTTTTGATTAAAGTATATCTGAAGCAATGTTTTTTTTAATATATATTCCATGTACTCCTGACATTAAATACAGATATAAAGCTGCTATAAACCTTTATAAAGTCCATCCATACAAAATACATTACAAAAAAAATGGATTGAAAAAAGTATTGATACAAGTTTTTTTTCATTCTAATGCTAATACTTTTTGTTCAAATAATAATGATGATAATATTAATAATATTAATAATAATAATAATAATAATAATAATAATGATGATGATGATGATGATAATGATTATGATAATAATAATAATAATAATAATACAAATTATGAAATTATATTAGAGAAAAAAAACATGCATTTAATTATATGAAACATTTATTTTAATAAAACAAAATATGAGCCATATGCTTTGAGCCAGTCAAGTTAATATTTAAAAATATTATTTTTAAAAATTGTTTCTCACAGCGTTTTATGATTTTGTAAAGACCCACAACAAATTTTGTTGTCTAAATAGCACAATTTCAACATTGATCAAACTAAAGAATTTGGGCTCTTTTTAATGATCTGAGCACAAAGTCTAAAGCACATGATGCAACAGCATTAAGGACATGTCGGAATCCTCTTTTGCTATTTTAAGGATGGGAAAATACACTCTGCACCCCAGCGCATGGTCTAACAGGGTTGTTCTTATTCTCTTAATGACTTATGGGTGTGTTTTGAGTATAACATCTATTAAACCAATCAGAGTCTTCTCTCCCGTTGCTTATAAGAGTCGGTTTTGTCGCACCATGGCGCATTTGCTGTTTACATAGCGAACTTTGTAAGTGGAAAAATTGAACGTTTCACTAGTGAGAAAACAGTTAAACAGACCATCTGCAGCCTGAGGATAAAGAACAAGCCTCCTCCATTCAGCCACTTTACTTTCTCTTTAATCCTTTACTTTCGTGGAGCAAGAAAATTGTGGAAACTCACTCAATTGAAGACATTCATTAGCTTATATATTTAATTTTGTAATTTTGTTTGTTTAGCGCAACGATTTGTTTCAAAAATATTTCTAAATTAAGTTCTAATTTCCAGCAAACGAATAAATGAGCAATAATAACGAAGTGAGGTCAAAATAGAGTTAAAAGAGTTACATCCAAAGACACATCCTATACTTATGCCCCATATGGTGATCCCAAACCCGACAGGTGGACAAATCTAAACTGTTTTTATTTAAACAAACATAAATGTGCATATAATTAATATTATTTCTAATAATAAAACATTATACAAATGCAAATTGTCATGAATAAACTGCAAAAAGCCCCCCAACATGTAGGCATTGGTTATATAAAATAATAATTCTGTAACATTTTAATCTAACAATTGTTTTCATATGTAAAGATATTTGTGTATTGCTGTACATCCTGTACAGCTTTTAGTTGGTCAGTGGCGCAGTCACTTTTAGGTTTCTCAAAATAGCAACGCGCCAACAATGCGCCTTAACACACCTCCTTTTTTAGACCAGCACACCCATGAGTCCACAAAGTGGCACAAATGGATTTGCAATTTAAATAGCGTGGTGCAAAACGTGAATATTACAGTTGCGCTGGTCTGAAAATAGCAACAAATCACACCAAACATGCCTTGCGCCTAATTGCACTGGGTGTATGATAGGGCCCTTAATGTAGAAACGTTTCTTCAAAAATCCAAACATCAAATCTCGTCATGGGTCAAAATGAGTTATTTTATTTTCTAAGAAACAACAACCTCACAGGCATTCTTCATGAAACTGAACTTGTGTTTAACTTTTTTCTAAATCTGCAGCTCATAACAAACCCCAAATACAGAGCGCCAGATCCTCTCCTGCAGATACAGCGCAACAATTCATCATATTGCAGTAATAACAATATCATGATTTATTAGTAGACACAGTTTCTTTTGTCAGATAGACTTCCAGGAAGGCTATTAATCATTTTATCCCACAATGCTTTTCGCAAGAATTAGCTCTCGTTCTCTCTCCATTGTGCTGTACCGTTATTATATTCCAGATTCTCAGAGGAATCACTTTATCGTTTCAACAAACCTCTGCGTGTGTGTTTGTGTGTGTGTGTGAGAGAGAGTGAGGAACTGGATAGCAGAACGCAGTATTAAAATATATTGGTGTGTCACATATTGATGCAAACACACTGACCTCCTGCACACAATGAAACACACATTGTTTTAAAAAGAAGCAGGACCCAAGAGAGCCCAGTCGGCCACATCGGTGTAAACGTGTGGTGTTTGCATGTGGGTTGTAGGGCTCATTATCATAACATTACATCTCAGTCAGAAAGACCTCTCTTTCAGGCCAGAATCGCATGACCTCTATTTGCTGTGGTGAATTACAGTGCTTTATTGAGGCTGCGCTCGATTCAGATCACACTGAACTTGCTTTAGAGGGCTGCTAGATGGAAATGCTTCAGTCTGAGAAATGGTTTATAACACAAAACCTTGAAGAGCTTCTTGCAAGTAATTGACTTTTCAGTCTGTACTTTTCAGTCTGCCTCTTTTTCTCTTTCTTTACAGGCTCAGAAACTGAAAAGTAATGTTACTCTTGACGTTCTTTGTGTGGTAAGTGTCATACATTTCCACTTAGGCCACCTATATTCCTACAGTCATTTATGGACTGTTTGAACAAGATGCTTGCTGTACATTTTTGTGTCTAAGTAATCAAGCCTTTTTTGAATGCAAGACATGCCATATGTGTACACAACAGTATGGAAGTCCATATTTTATTTTATTTTATTATATTATATTATATTATATTATATTATATTATATTATATTATATTATATTATATTATATTATATTATATTATATTTATTATCTGATATTATATTATATTATATGAATATTACATTATATTAATTATATTATATTATATAAATTGTATTACATTATAAGAATATTATCTGATATTATCTGATATTATCCGATATTATATTATATTATATTATATTATATTATATTACATAACTTTAGTCACAGATTTAATGTATTTCTTCTTTATGTTGTTGTTGTTTTTTACGCATTGAGAGATTTCCACTGTACTTTATGCTCACATTATAATATGGGATAAAAATTTAGCATGAGTTTTTTTTTTTTTTTTTACTTAATTAAAACGATGTTGTTATTCTCACAATTACAAACTTAACTAACATACAATCACAGTTATAGAAATTAGATCGATTATAAAACAACACAATTGGGACCTTATTTCTTACAATTGCAAATTTTTCAAATCTGTGACTTTCTGAGGTGCCGTTTACGCTACATTTTTCACACTATTCACAATATACAGTCTAAAGGTTATTGCACACTGGATCAGTAAATTCCGTCCGTATTTTTCACATGTTAAAAAACTTATTCGACCTCATGTTGTGTTAATCGTATTGACACACTGCCTCTGAAGCTCTTGTGTATTATAGTATACATTCTAACTGGGTTTCATTTTGTTTTCGCATCCGAAAAAGTACTTTGAGAGCTGTTTTGACACTAGCAGGCCTGCGAGATCGCTTAAAATTAACTCTCAATATTGTACTATAAATTTTGGATTTTATTATTAATATGCTATATTAAAATGATCGAAGTAAAGCACTTACTCTAGTTCTCTGATTGATTCAAACTCGGCGCAAAGTCTCATGATCGGGTCTGCAACTAGTACATGCAAGTATGTTCATTACTGCATGAAGTGAAAGTCTCTCCTTGTGTATTTTTGTGTGAACTATTTAATATATCCACATAGTTGTCCAAATGAATGTCCTATGAGTGTTTTATAATGGACGCGCATACTGGAGGATCTAGCGAGGCTCAGTGTTGTTTCTGCATTAGAATGTCAAATAAATTTGCATCAGACAGGTTCTGGCGGAGCTGTTCACTGATCCTGTCAGCGATCTCCCAATAATATCCAGCTACAAACTCAACCGCCATCATATCGACACGTTTCAACAGATTTAGGGTGTTTTACTGTATTTTACTTGTTTGTATATTTTTCAATCGTACTGTACATATTTAATTGTAGATATTCAGTCCAGTTTCAAGCAGAAGCTGGTCTTTTGCAATCTCCATGTTGACCTGTGGTTCTCTTTGAATTTGTGTTTAAAAAAAAATTTTTAATATATAATATATTTTATAATTTTAGTTTTATATATTATTAAATTTAAACAAAAATAATATTTTTTTTCTAAAATGCTGATAATAGAAAATAATGTATATATACATTTTAAACAAACATTTTAAAGAAAATGTCAGAGAGATGGGCTTTCAAAAATTGATTGGAGAAAGAAGTAGGCCCCGAAGTGAAAAAGGTTGAGAACCCCTGCTCTAAGGCAAGTCATTTCACTCAGCAGCTATTTTTGAAATGCCTCTCGGCCAGTATGCTCAGGCATTCTGTTTGAATGGGGAAACATCAAACTCTCCAAAATTTGCCAAGTTTACAATGTCATTTCATATTAGGAAACAACTATAAAATAAAAACAACAACTGTCTTTAGTTTCATTTCTAAACAATAGAATCAGACAAAATCTGCAGAAACTCACGTCTGGTCCCAGCCCCTCCCCAGAAGAATCGTCAGCAAGCAATCGAGGATTGGCTCCTCTATTAGTAGGCGGGGCTTTCTTCGCCATATTGACCGTTACACTTTGCATTCAGGATAATCCAGCGCAGCTCTTTGATAATGAGCTGAAGTCTCCTTCCTCTCTATGCAGTATTGGATGAACACAATATGTAGTCTATACCTCTTTCTGTTTTGGAGAAGAAAAGAGAACAAAGCAACACTGCTCCAATTGATTTAAAAATGCATTTTTTTTTTTCAGAATGGATTAATTAAAACACATTGGACTCAGTGTGCAAGGTTTGTCTAAGTGGCAATTTTTTTTCGGATACATAAATGCACATGAAAGTATTAGACTTCAATGTGTAAAGTCATTCTAACACGATACATGACCATTTACGTTAATTGTGTATACGCTTTTACTATACAAAGTATTGTAATACCAGTCAAAGAGCGTGGATAACCGTGACTTTGTTTTTAATAGTTTGTGTTTCAGTTAATCTATAATGAAACAGAACACCAGAAGTCCTAAACTGGATCAACGATGCCGGAGTAGTGTGGATGACACAAACAAAACCTGTGCGATTTAAAATGAAGAGATATGCTGCATATTATCCATCACAGTCAGAAGAAAAAAGTCCCAAATGTCAGTTGCAAATTGTAAGCTAGAAAGTGATCATTTTGAGAAAAAGTACTAGAATAGCTTAAGTGGGCTTCCGTAATAAGCAATGCATTAGAAACATCTATAAGTGAAAAAAGTAGCTTTCTTTTTGCTTGACATATCACTTTTTTTCTGATAAAACATCTATAAGAATCAAAAAATGACATTGCACAGAACAGAATGCCTGAAATTCAAAATATGACCTTTCTCCACAGGATCAGCAGCTGAATGACCCCAGTAGCTTTAATGCAATCACTCGGAGCTCGACTAGTGCTGTCTGTCTGGTGGACTGGACTGTTCTTCTGCTGCTGTCTCTGCTCTCAATTCTTCACCTCGACCATCTTACAGCCTCACAAACTGTATAGCTGCTCCCAGATCAGACCTGCTGCTGCTGCCTCTGTACCATACAAAAAGATGTTGTATTTTGAGTTTTTCCGCAAGTGGTTTCTGTGCGCGCTGTGGTGTTTCAGTGTGATGAAACTATTCTTGGTACACCCGCTTTTCTTTCTCACTTATTGGAGATAATGGACAAACATGGACGCAATCAGAAAGCTCATCTAGGATTACTTTTGTCAGCAAGGTGTCACCTGAACTCTAATATGTGGTGCCATTTTTTGTACCATCACAGCAAGATCGGACAAAGAATACTGGAATTAATGGAGATGCAAGAACCACTACTGACAATGAGAGATTGATGCAGCTTCTGCATATTAGTGTGCTGCAGATGATCATTTATTTCCTCTGAGCTGATGCCAAGGGAAAGCCTGCAACTCTAACTAAGAGTGTCAAGCAGTGCACAGGATTTTTTGAAGGCTTATCAGCAAAACCTGCTGCTACAGTCCCTTATTAGGGCCCACAAACTCCATTCTCCCTCAAAGTGGCAGTGACTTTTTGTGGTGCTCCAGCTCGGATGATACGGTTTGGGAAACGAACATCAGGATAGACACAACACTTTATCACATCAACACACGGGCAGAGGATTTTTTTTTTTGTCCTTTTTTTTCTTTCTGGACTCGTTTAAATTTGTAAATGTCAAATCTATTTTAGTTTTTGTCCTCTCCAGTGAAACAAGGGTGAGAGCAATCTCCTTATTTTGAGAATTTCTGCCTCTACTTGTAAATACCATCTTTGTTTTATAACCATATTATTACGGTGGCCGAGAGAGCTTAACGTGCTGCAATTTAAGAAAACACATGCAACTGCAAATAACCAGCAAATTGAGAAATGATCTTCATCCATTTGACAGCACATGTGCTGCTAATCCTCTAAATTAAAATGTGCTGTATTTTCTCCATATGCCAACGATTTACGAAAACACGCTGCATTTTATGACAATGCAAACAAATCATGAAAATGTGCTGCATTTTCTCACAACGCAAACAATTTACGGAAATGTGCTGCATTCTCACAACGCAAACAATTTACAAAAATGTGCTGCATTTTCTCACAACGCAAATAATTTACGAAAACGTGCTGCATTTTCTCACAACGCAAACAATTTACGAAAACGTGCTGCATTTTCTCACAACGCAAACAATTTACGGAAATGTGCTGCATTCTCACAACGCAAACAACTTACGAAAACGTGCTGCATTTTCTCACAACGCAAACAATTTACGAAAACATGCTGCATTTTCTCACAACGCAAACAATTTACGGAAATGTGCTGCATTCTCACAACGCAAACAATTTACAAAAACGTGCTGCATTTTCTCACAACGCAATCAATTTACAAAAACGTGCTGCATTTTCTCACAACGCAAACAATTTACGAAAACGTGCTGCATTTTCTGACAATGCAAACAATTTACAAAAACGTGCTGCATTTTTTCACAACGCAAACAATTCACGAAAACGTGCTGCTTTTTCTGACAATGCAAACAATTTAAGAAAATGTGCTGCTTTTTCTGACAATACAAACAATTTACGAAAACTTGCTGCATTTTCTTACAATGCTAACAATTTACAAAAACGCGCTTTCATAAATTGTTTGCATTGTGAAAAAAGGCAGCACATTTTGTTCATTTGTTTGCATTGTGGTAAAATGCAGTGCGTTTTTCAATGTGTTTGCAATGTGAGGATTTGCAAATAGATGAAGATCTTTTCTTAATTTGCTGGCGTCTTTTGTAATTGCACTTGTTTTCTTAAATTGCAGCATGTTAAGCTTTCTCGGCCACCAAATATTATGCTTGATTTCTAACATGTTTATTTATTATTATTATTTTTTTTTTTTTGGCTAGTGTTTCACCTCTGTTGTGTGAACTATGACTTACGTTTTAGTGATGAAATCCAGAAGTAACTTTGAGGGTTGATACCACAGTCCAGTATGTGTCAAGTGTGCTCTTTGTACATTCAGTGAGAACGTTTTCTTTTGCTCATCCCCAAAAAAAAAAAAAAAAAAAAAAAAAACGAAGAAGAAGTGCTCTCCAAGTATCATTTCTGCATTGTTGTTGTACTGGTTAGCTGTAAAAGAAAAATATATATAGATAAACATATAGAACAGGGCTGTAAGACATGCAAGAGACAAAGACAAACTTACATTAAACAAACTAAAGAAGGTCTTTTAACGTCTTTATTTATATTTATTGTTTTTAATACACATGCGGTCAGTAAACTGTAAAGGTCTCGTGAAAGGCTTTGAAATGGGCATTTTCATTCAATGTTTGATGTAATCTCAACTGAAAAATGAAGAGAGGGTGGGGCATAGCGTAGCCCATGCCAGTTTTAAAAAGCAGTCAATAGTATTGTATCACAGTTCTGCCAGCGAGAGTGGTTGAGCTAAAGCACATATAATGAAAAGCAAATCGGAAGCGTCTTAAAAGGGGGCGGGCATGTCAGATACTAAAGAGCATTTAGGTCCAGCTTTGATGAGAAACTGAAGTATGAGGTCATGTAAAAAAACATTGATCCATTTGGACGGAGGATACAAACGGCATGTTTATATTTTTATATCTCAAAAAGGCACATTTTGTGACTATTTTGGAACACACCAACATATTGATGTCCTTAAAATTAACAGACTATATTTTAATTTCATGTAACCTATAAAAAATTCAATGAACAGCAGTATACCTGCCAACATTTGTCTCGAGGAGACCGGGGCGAGGTGGGGTTTGTGGTGGTGACAATGGCTTTGTGTGTTTGTCTGAATAACACAGTAATAACAGTTGAGAACCGGGTTAATAACTTTTCCGTGGTGTTATTAACTGTACTATGGATGAGCAGGGTCCGTCTGCACACTTCAAGACAGGACGTAGCATGAAGGGGCCTTAGAGGCATAACTTGCAGTACGTTAGAGGCATAACTTAAAGTTATGGAGACCCACGTCAAAACTATGTTGTCGACAACATGGCATTGTACATCAGTTATTAACGTCTACACATACTCCACACTTAAACCCAACCATCACTGTTAATAAAGTCTACACCTTCCCCAAATTAACCATCTTAGTTATTAATGTCTATATCTAACCCAACCATCACAGTTATTAACGTATACTTCCCAACCTTTAACCCAACTATCACAGTTATTAACGTATACTTCCCAACCTTTAACCCAACTATCACAGTTATTAACGTCTACTTCCCCAACCTTTAACCCAACTATCACAGTTATTAACGTCTACTTCCCCAACCTTTAACCCAACCATCACAGTTATTAACGTCTACTTCCCCACCTTTAACCCAACTATCACAGTTATTAACGTCTACTTCCCAACCTTTAACCCAACCATCACAGTTATTAACGTCTACTTCCCAACCTTTAACCCCCCATCACAGTTATTAACGTCTACTTCTTCAACCTTTAACCCCCCCATCACAGTTATTAACGTCTACTTCCCAACGTTTAACCCAACTATCAGTTATTAACGTATACTTCCCCAACCTTTAACCCAACTATCACAGTTATTAACGTCTACTTCCCCAACCTTTAACCCAACTATCACAGTTATTAACGTCTACTTCTTCAACCTTTAACCCAAACATCACAGTTATTAACGTCTACTTACCAACCTTTAACCCAACTATCACAGTTATTAACGTCTACTTCCCAACCTTTAACCCAACTATTACAGTTATTAACGTCTACTTCCCAACCTTTAACCCAACTATCACAGTTATTAACGTCTACTTCCCAACCTTTAACCCAACCATCACAGTTATTAACGTCTACTTCCCAACCTTTAACCCAACTATCACAGTTATTAACGTCTACTTCCCAACCTTTAACCCAACTATCACAGTTATTAACGTCTACTTCCCCAACCTTTAACCCCCCATCACAGTTATTAACGTCTACTTCTTCAACCTTTAACCCAACCATCACAGTTATTAACGTCTACTTCCTCAACCTTTAACCCAACCATCACAGTTATTAACGTCTACTTCCCAACCTTTAACCCAACTATCACAGTTATTAACGTATACTTCCCAACCTTTAACCCAACTATCACAGTTATTAACGTCTACTTCCCCAACCTTTAACCCAACTATCACAGTTATTAACGTCTACTTCTTCAACCTTTAACCCAACCATCACAGTTATTAACGTCTACTTCCCAACCTTTAACCCAACCATCACAGTTATTAACGTCTACTTCCCAACCTTTAACCCCCCATCACAGTTATTAACGTCTACTTCTTCAACCTTTAACCCCCCCATCACAGTTATTAACGTCTACTTCCCCAACCTTTAACCCAACTATCACAGTTATTAACGTCTACTTCCCCAACCTTTAACCCAACTATCACAGTTATTAACGTCTACTTCTTCAACCTTTAACCCAAACATCACAGTTATTAACGTCTACTTACCAACCTTTAACCCAACTATCACAGTTATTAACGTCTACTTCCCAACCTTTAACCCAACTATTACAGTTATTAACGTCTACTTCCCAACCTTTAACCCAACTATCACAGTTATTAACGTCTACTTCCCAACCTTTAACCCAACCATCACAGTTATTAACGTCTACTTCCCAACCTTTAACCCAACTATCACAGTTATTAACGTCTACTTCCCCAACCTTTAACCCCCCATCACAGTTATTAACGTCTACTTCCCAACCTTTAACCCAACTATCACAGTTATTAACGTCTACTTCCCAACCTTTAACCCAACTATCACAGTTATTAACGTCTACTTCCCCAACCTTTAACCCCCCATCACAGTTATTAACGTCTACTTCTTCAACCTTTAACCCAACCATCACAGTTATTAACGTCTACTTCCTCAACCTTTAACCCAACCATCACAGTTATTAACGTCTACTTCCCAACCTTTAACCCAACTATCACAGTTATTAACGTATACTTCCCAACCTTTAACCCAACTATCACAGTTATTAACGTATACTTCCCAACCTTTAACCCAACTATCACAGTTATTAACGTCTACTTCCCCAACCTTTAACCCAACTATCACAGTTATTAACGTCTACTTCTTCAACCTTTAACCCAACCATCACAGATATTAACGTCTACTTCCCAAACCTTTAACCCCACCATCACAGATATTAACGCCTACTTTCCAACCTTTAACCCAACTATCACAGTTATTAACGACTACATCTTCCCCAACCTTTAACCGAACCATCACAGTTATTTAGTCTACTTCCCAACCTTTGAACCAACCATCACAGTTATTAACGACTACATCTTCCCTAACCCTAAACCCAACCATCATTGTTATTAAGGTCTACATCTACCATAATATCAGTTATTAATATCTACACCTTCCCCAAACCTAAACCCAACCATCAAATTTATTAAAGTCTACACCTTCTATAACCCTAAACCCAACCATCATAGTTATTAATTGTCTACACCTTACCTAACCCTTAACCCAATCATCATAGTTATTAACGTCTACACCTTCTCCAACCATCAACGTTTTTAACGTCTTTTCCCAAGCCTAAACCCAACCATCACAGTTATTAATGTCTACACCTTACCTAACCCTTAACCCTATCAAAGTTATTAACGTCTACACCTTCCCCAACCATCACAGTTATTAACGTCTACGCCTTTCCCAAGCCTAAACCCAACCATCACAGTTATTAACATCTACACCTTCCCCAACTCTAAACCCAACCATCATTGTTAATAATGTTAACACCTTCCCCAAACCTAAACCCAACCATCACAGTTAATAATGTCTACGCCTTACCTAACCCTATGAAATACAGGAGGTATGACGAGAAATGACAGCAAATGCATTTAAAATCACAATAGGTTCTATTTGAAATAAATGCTGCTTTTCAAAGTTCATGCAAGTAATGTTTCTTAAGCATCGCATCAGCACATTAGAATGATTTCAGAAGAATTCAAAAGATCCAAACAGGTGAACTTAATAAAAAGTCAAATTTGGATTTGTTTTTTTTTGTTGTTGGAAGAGGCCCAAAGGGGATCATCATATTTAAGATTGTGTGGCGTGAAAAAGTGTTAAAAACTCGCTAAGCTAGAAGTGTACGTCAGACAGTTTTCTGTCAGACTGTGCCATTTAGTGCTAAAGAAGACATGCTGCCAGTGTCAGTAAATGTGTAAAGACTATAATTGAAGCGCTCTTGGATTCTCATTACTAAAATAGAATGTGAACTGGATGTCTGCTTCTCCTATGGATTAGCCTGTGCGAGTGTGTCTTTCACAGGCCAAAAGCGTCATGTGCTTTACACTTTACAACATTTAACTTGACACACGAACAGGAAGCCATAAAAAGCTCTTGTGGTTTAGTGAGGGGCTGTCAGTTTGACTGATGACTCAAATGTCATAGACTGGCTTAGCAGTTTTAAAAAGAAATAGCTGCAGAATAAATAAGACATATTTTAGATAAACTTTTTTTAGTAATACTTAAAATATGATTTTATATTTACATTTGTGAACTACAGTGTGTGTGTGTGTGTGGGGGGGGGGGGGGGGTATTCAGCACACCATGGAAAACATATTCTAAAGGAGCTGTTGACATGGAATTGAACCAGATTTTGCTAAAAACCTAAACAATACAAACATAAAAAATTCTTGGTGATGGCAGCTTAAAGACGACTCTTGTGTGGAGTATAAAGTCACAAGCATTGCTTAGGTGTGAGTTTTTCACAGACTTCAACAGAGTGTAAAAATGCTGACGGTTCTTTGGGTCTCGTCAATCAAATCTAATCTTTATATTGTATTTTCTTTAGGGTTCAAGTCACAGGATTGGCTTTGTCAATCTGCAGCTTGATTTTCTTTCTCTGAAATCATTTGAGTTTCCTTAGCTGTTTTGATTTATTGTCTGTCTGAAATGTCCCTCCTGGTTTCATCTTCATCGTCTTTGTGTAGATGTTACACTGAAGCAGCAATTCATTTAAACTGACGAAGGCCAAAGGGTTGCTGAAGAACTACAGAGAGATTTTAGTTGCTGTCTGGGCTTTCACTGCCATACGCATCCCTTTCTTTATGTGTTCAATACTTTTTCTTTTGTCATTTCATTTAATCTGATTACACATTTTAATTTGTAAACTAATTCGATTTGTTTTCTTTGGATATATGGATGTCTTTGGTTGTTACCAACATCTGGTGAAAATGTCAAGCCAACTGCACGTTTAGAAATATTTCTGTGAAAAACGGTGACATGTTGAATACTTATTTCTCCCACCCTATATTACTTAACATAACCTAACAATAAAAAATAATAAAAAAAAATAATTCCAAAATATTTAAAGGTTACATTTTATTTTATAATGTCCAGATTATTCTGTAATTAATTGCCAAATAATATTAACTAACAGCATGTACTTGAGAGTTGGTTTAGGGTGACAAATGTTGCTGTATACTCTTTTTACATAAAATATTACCATATTAAAATAAAGTTGTATTACTGTAGTTAACCTTAGTTAATTCATTAGATAACACCAATAAATGATGTACAATTCATTTCACTTAATCTTTGTTAATGTTAACTAAATATACAGTTGAAGTGAGAATTATTAGCCTCCCTTTCTATTTTTTTTTAAAAATATTTTCAGAGGAAAATCTTCAGGAAATCTTCAGAGTATGTCTGCTAATATTTTTACTTCTGGAGAAAGTGTTATTTGTTTTATTTTGGCTAGAATAATAGCAGTTTTTAATATTTCAAACAACATTTTAAGGTCAAAATTATTAGCCCCTTTAAGCTATATTTTTTGCGACAGTCTACAGCAGGGGTTCACTTTTCAGCCCGCGACCCCCAAAATAACATTGTCAGTGACTCACCATCCCCAATATCCTCTGAGGTGTTTATAAATACAGAAATCTTGCATGCAATAGTGCACACACAGACCAATAGACCCAAGTCTATTCTTGTTTTTTTATGTATGCCAGTGCTGTAAATGTGCCAGAAAGTTTAACCTGGTATTATAAAATCAATCTGCTGCATCTGACGCTATTGCTGTGTCTTAAATATAATGTAATAACCCAAGGTCCAATAGAACTATAAGCTACTATAGTAACTTGTATATAGTAAGTATAAACAACTTTTTTTTTCTCATCAGTAGATTTTGGATAAAATATGTTAATTCTTATGGTTTAATAAAAATAAATAGATTTTTGGAAATCACCAGGCGACTCCCGATCAATGTCCTGCAACCACTTTGTGGATCTTGACCCCCACTTTGAGAACCACTGGTCTACAGAACAAGTCACTGTTATACAATAACTTGCCTAATTACCCTAACCTGCCTAGTTAACCTAATTAACCTAGTTAAGCCTTTAAATATCACTTTAAAGTGTATAAAAGTGTCTTGAAAAATATCTAGTCAAATATTATTTAAAATGGTAACTGTCATCATGGCAAAGATAAATTAAATCAGTTATTATAAAAATTATGTTTAGAAATGTGTTGAAAGAAATCTTCTCTTTGTTAATCAAAAATTAGAGAAAAAATTAAACAATGGGGCTAATAATTCTGACTTCAGCTGTATTAATTAGTTATTATAGACAGCAACAACTGTTGTTATCCATGGATCAGAGAGCTCCCAGATTTCATCTCAAAACCAACTTAAATATGTTCTGAAGATGAACATTCAGAGCTCAGGGAATTGAAACAACATGTAGGCGAGTAATTAATGGCAGAATTGTACTTTTTGGCTCAACTTACCCTTTAATAAATCCTGTAAATGGCAAAACCTGACTACCAGAAGCGGTGTGAAAGCCAGCAGCAGTTTACCTGGCTGTCATCAACATACAGGCTGCCTCAGTTTGACTGTTCTGAGCAACCTTATCAGGCTGGATTAACTTTCACTCCGAGCTGGCAGGATTAAGCGATAATAGGGACATGATTGTCAGTCGGATCACATCAGTCCACTCTCCCCAGGACAATAACACACACAAGGACGCAACCCAGTTCACCTAGCGCTCCCTTAACATGCTGTACCAGGACGTGATGTTTCTTAACACCGGCTCCAGACACGATGATTGAACATGTGTCCGAAAGACCGGCTGAGGATTTATTAACAGTGTCACATTGAGGGGGAAAAATGTGAATTTATGAGAAATTTGCACAGTGGGAAACAAGAAACGTTGAGAGGCGAGATTTAATAATCGCTCGAGCGGAGTCTGTTTGGAAAGAAAAGGATCACAGCGTGCCATTGTAATTGCAGAGCATCGCAGATTTGCATCAAGCACAATATGAGCTGCGAAGCAGGAATGAAAAGCAAATGACACGGTATCAAATAAATGAACAATTTTTATGAGCTGGGTGTCTGGTCTGTTAAGAAAAGCCAGGCTGATTAAAAATACCTTCAAATACACAACAAGCACAGCCGCATGCAAACCTCGATGAAAGAGTGAAATAATTGTGTCCCTCAAATAAGAGACGCACAGAAGACAGTGAACAATGTAATCAGTGTGTACTGTCTGCTCTCAGAGAGGAACTGGTATCTAATTACCTCACCCTTGACCTTGGGGCCTGGCGATGTTGCTCTTTTTTTCCTCCCCAGGAGAACTCTTTTACCGTTCTGCAAAAGTGCCACTTCTAAACTTACGACTGCACTTTTTATCTTATTTGTGGTAAATGTCAGAATCTCAGGCGCTGTTTGTTATTGATTTCCTTCAAAGCTACTGAAGGCCACTGGTAATACAGCAGGTTAGTGATTTGACTCATTGATAATGACAAGATTTAAGGCCCGAGTTTTACTCTCCAGTGGAAAAACTGTGAAGAGTGAAGAGGAGTGAATTCACTAAATAGTTACAGCACAAAGGCCATCCACTACTCTTATTCAGTCACAATACACTATCTAAATTAACCAGGTGCTGACTAATGGCATTACAGCTTATAGGACTTATTGATTGGTATTAACCATTCATTCATTTATTTTCCTTTGGCTTAGTCCCTTTTTTATCAGGGCTTACAAAAGCGAAATAAACTGTCAACAATTCTTGCACTATTTTTACGCAGCAGATGCCCTTCCAGCCGCAACATACATTATGGCCAGTTTAGTTTATTCAATTTACTTATACCACACAACATAGGCTCATTCTGAAAGCCATATATACATTTCTGGAGATCACAAATTATATAGGCAGAGCTCTGTATGGCTGCATTTCGTCTTTAAAATGAATGCTACGGGGCGGTATAACACATTCTTTTTCTCGCTTACCAGCTGACCCCTTACCTTCGTATGAATGGCTTTTCCGCTGTAATGTTACCAGTTTGTCAGGTAGCTCGACAATGCACATCAGTGGACTTCAGACACAAAGCGAGTTGACCGCGACAACGTGGTTCGACTCGGATGACGAGCTATTCCAGAAAGCAGGTAAGACAAAGGCTAAAAAATAAAATAAACAAGTAAATAACAGGGTGAGAATGTGGTAAAATCTGAAAGTGTAAAAATCAGGGGGCTTTTCTTTCTCTGCATTTCTTTTTAAAACACTGCGGTTGGATTTAGGAAAGGGGGTGGGCGTAGGGAATACCAGAGCACCCGGAGGAAACCCAAGTGAACTTTATTAGCCATTCAGATTTAACTTTCCATCTAATGCTTGCTTAAAATGAATCATTTAATAATTAATGTTAAATGTATTATTAGGCAACTGTAAAAATATAAGTACTACACTCGCTCTACTCCTATCTTATACTCACCCTCAATTGGTTCCAAACCTTTATTGTTATTATTTTTCAGTTAAACAAAAAATAAATATTTTAAAATATTTTTGGAAACCAGTCTCCATTAACATACATGTACACAGTAGCAATCAAAATGGAAGTCGATGACTACCAGTTTACAATATTATGAGCATCTTCTATTTATATTAACAGTAGAAAAAAGAAACTCATAAAGGTTTGAAACCAATTTGTGAGTAAAATATAAGAGATTTTCATTTTTGGTTGAACTTTACGCAACTTCAGCTGATTTCAATCATTCATTAATTTTCCTTTGGCTTAGTTCCTTTAATGTTAGGGGTCGCCACAGCGGAATGAACCACCAACTACTCCAGTATATTTTTTACACAGCGGATGCACAGCCGCAACCTAGTACTGGGAAATACCCATACACTCTCTCATTCACACGCAATCAAACACTATGGCCAATTTTGTTCATCCAATTCACCATGTCTTAGAATTGTGGAGGAAACCAGAGCACCCAAAGGAAAACCATGCAAACATGGGGAGAACAACTCTAACAACTCTCAAACTCCACAAAGAAATGCCAACTGGCCCAGCCGGGACTGAACCCCAGCAACCTTCTTGATGTGAGGTGGCAGTGCTAACCACTAAGCCGCCATGCCCCCTGCTGATTTCAATTCATTTTCTTAGTCCCTTTATTATTCTGGGGCCGCCACAGTGGAATGAACCCCCAACTTATCCTACATATGTTTTACACAGCGGATGTCCTTCCAGCTGCATCCCATCAATAGGAAACATCTATACACACTCATTCACACACATACACCACAGACAATCTGGCGTACCTAATTCCCCGGTAACGCATGTCTTTGGACTTATGGGGGAAACCGAAGCACACGGAGCAAACCCACACAATTCCCGAGGAGAACAAGCAAACTCCACACAGATATGCCAACTGACCGGGCCTAGGCTCGAACCAGCGACCTTCTTGCTGTGAGGCGATCATGCTACCCACTGTGCCACATGACACCCCTGATTTCAATTCAGATTCAATTTATTTTGAAAATGATTCATTTGTAATTGGATTAGTATTATAATGTAATAAAGTAAGTCATATCATAATGAGTGGCTCAGATCAAACTAAAATTTCATTCAGATTAAGGACTGACTTTAACCATGTCTAGTCTAAATTACAGGACATGTAAATATTGAAAACTGACACAGGTTATGCATGTGCAAAGATGTAAAAACTGTTTAATAACTTCTGCACAAAATGAACTCCTCTTATTGAACATAGTCACAAATGGTCATTGTGTCATTTCTAACTTCTTAGTCTTTGCTAGTGTGTAGGACAGTATCTTCCCTTAAAAAAAAGTCTCCCCTTGATAAAAATAGGCAGTGTGGCTTTACACGACCTACATCTTTTTCTAAATAATAAATGTAGGTGAATATGAATCCTACTTTAGAAAGAAAATAAACAAGGAGGCTTAATTGGTATGCATATCTTGAATTTTATATATATGCTGTGTGCCCATCAGACAATGCTACCTAATCTGAAGCTTGTTACTGTACATACACTCACTGGCCACTTTATTAGGTACACCTGTCTAACTGCTTGCAAATTTCTAATCAGCTAATCACATGGCAGCAACTCATTGAATTTAGGCATGTAGACATGGTCAAGATGATCAGCTGCAGTTCAAACCGAGCATTAGAATGGGAAAGAAAGGTGATTTAAGTGACTTTGCACAATCATCTCTAGAGTTTACAGAGAATGGTCCAAAAAGAGAAAATATCCAGTGCGAAAGATCTGTGGGTGCAAATGCCTTGTTGATGCCAGAGGAGAATAGCCAGACTGGTTCGGGCTGAAAGAAAGGCAATAATAACTCAAATAAACCCTCGTTACAACCAAGGTATACAGAAGAGCATCTCTGAAAGCATGGCATGTCAAACCTTGAGGCGGATGGGCAACAGCAGAAGAAGACCACACCGGGTGCCACTCCTGTCAGCTAAGAGCAGTAAACTGAGGCAACAATTCACACAGGCTCACCAAAATTGGTCAATAAAGGATTGGAAAACTGTTGCCTGGTCTGAATTTTCAGATCTATCAATTAGAATGAATTATTTCTGACTGAAACAAACATAAAAGCTACAGTATTGTGACTTTACTGACCACAACTAATTAGCTACTAATGGATTTCATACTATAACCTAAGATGGATGCTCTTGTCATTTGAGATCTCTGAACTCCAACCTCAAAACTGCAGATTATACTCTAAAGTCTATGGTTACTGTGGTCCATTCGTCAAGAATTTCGTATGTAAGGGTTGAAAGGTGAAAGGGTAGCCCTATACCCGGCATGCACTCGACATGCTGTACATGACGATTATTCATGGGCCATTTCATAGCTTGAAAGCAAAGCAAAGACGGAAGTGGAGACACAGAGATGGGACAGGGACGTGACTCATAAGACAGCTGAGGGGAAGCCGAAGATAGGAGGCTCTTTGTTATTACCAAAGGCAATTAGGCATAATGTCTGGTTTCTGAAGTGCCATGTGCCCTGCTTTCTTTTAAGGGGTCTTGAATAACGAAAGACAAGCATCAGCTTTGTGACCAGATGAGCTCTGTCTGTGTAATTTGCAATCAAGCCGAAAAAATTACCCGACATCAGAAGGGAAATAATGCCATGAGGGTGACAATTCAGAGGGAGTATTCATGCCTTCTGCAGGGTCAGCAGGATTTTGAGACGTACAATTTCATAAAGGGGTTGTGTCTGCTGATTATTTCAGAAGTTCAAATAAAAAGGCCTTGAAACCAGCCACGGGAAAAACCAAGCGGAACAAAAGACCGCAAAGAGTCACACGAACATGACATTCTATTGCTCAGAAGTAAAAGAGCTTTCCTGAGAGAAAGCAAATATTGTAAGGAAAACATCGATTATCTGCATGTCACAAGAATATTTTACTTCTGAAAGCACCATGAGACTAAACTGACAAAACTGTCAAGAACATCACAGAGGAAAAGCCATTTCTTAAGGCAACGGTTGTAAACCTGCAACACATATCGAAGCATTTATGCTACACTTTGAGTTCAATTCAACCTCACCAAAATGAATCTTACAAGGTTATAAACCAAGTCACATGGGAGGCAGCATGATGGCTCTGTGTTTTTCACCTCACAGCAAGAAGGTTGCTGGTTTGAGTCCCGGCTGAGGCAGTTGGCATTTCTGTGTGAAGATTGCATGTTCCCCTTATGTTTGCATAGATTTCCTCCGGCTCCTCTGGTTTTCCACACAGTCCCAAGACATGCACTATACAGTTTAAATCATAATTATTAGCTCCGCTTAATTTTTTTTTCTTTTTAAAATATTTCCTAAATGATGTTTAACAGAGCAAGAAAAATTTCACAGTATCTCTGATAATATTTTTCCTTCTGGAGAAAGTTCTATTTGTTTTAGTTCGCCTGGAATAAAAGCAGTTTATAATTTTTTTAAAGCCATTTTAAGGTCAAAATTATAAGCCCCTTTAAGCATTTTATTCAATTGTACAGAGCAAACCATAATTATACAATAACTTGCCTACTTACCCTAACCTGCCTAGTTAACCTAATTAACCTAGTTAAGCCTTTAAATGTCACTTGTATAGAAGTTTATTGAAAAATATCTAATCAAATATTATTTCCTGTCATCATGGCAAAGATAAAATAAATTTTAATAAGTAATTAAAATTTTAAATAAGTTATTAAAACTATTATGTTTAGAAATGTGTAAAAAAATCGTCTCTCCTTTAAACAGAAATTGCGGGAAAAAATAAACAGGGGGGCAAATAATTCTGACTTTAACTGTAGGTGCATTAATTCATTTTCCTTTGTTTTAGTCCCTGATTTATCACAGGCCGCCATGGTGGAATAAACCACCAACCTTTCTGACATATGTTTTACACATCGGATGCCCTTTCGGATGCAACCCAGTATTGGGAAACACCTGTACACTCTCACATTCACACACACATTCTTTCACTGCAGCCTTCAGTCATAATACAGCCATTCAAGACTGCTTGTCTCTAGACTGTAGTCAGGGGTGTCCAAACTTGGTCCTGGAGGGCCCATGTCCTGCATATTTTTAGTTCCAACCCCAATTAAACACAATACGCTTATTTCACGCGGCCGCCATTTTAAAGAATCAAAGCGAGGCTGCGGTGGGAAGAAACCCGGAAGTATAGGTCCAGCACTGTAAACATTGCAGTAACATGCCGTGTACTATAAACCTCCAGCTGTTGCAGAGATTTCAAAATGCAGAAATGGTGTAACCATCACTTTAATATTATTCAGTAAGTTTATTTTAAACTATTAAAAGCAATTTAGCATCAAACAAGATCACAATCTCAGTGATACGCTTAAGTGTCCTCCTAGGCTTCAGCTCATGGCACTAGTTAAACACCGTGAGGACGCTTTCCTGCTTCAGTCTATGTAACCTGGTGAGTGATAAACACTGCAGTCCTCTGCAGCACACCCTCGTGTTGTCCAGTGGCGTAGCGCAAAATGCGGAGGCCCCCCTGCAGGGATCACCGACGGGGCCCCCAGTTGAAGGCGGGGGGGTATACACATATGTCTATGATCGGGAGTTTTCCTGGATGTTAGTATGCATTTTTTTTTATTATGAAAATGTTTATTTGACCACTTTTCTACATTGATGGATCACTTATCGCACGGGCATTCCTGACAAAAAGCTTGTGTTTGTGTGTATGGAAATGTACTATTCACTCTCCCTGTTAAATTTGATCTAATCATGTCCTGAACACAGCTCCTCTCCTGCTTTCACTGCTCATACTGACGGAGGGAGCGATTCGTTTGTGAATGAATCTCCGTTATGAACGACTCTTTCACTAACGTTTGCCGACAATAATACCAGTTTCTGGCAGCGCAGCATCTCGTTGTCATATTTCTTTTGCATTGTTTGCTGATTTATTCAACAAACCTAGCATAAACCGAGTGTTTAGTGCGAGTTGGTGCTACTTTGCCTTATGGTGAATGCAGTAAGTGACTAGCTATTATTATCAATAACGTGACCTGTTTACCACAAATTTCAAAACATACAAAAACGTTAAAAACTTAATCCTATGAAATGTTCTGCCTTTGTGCTTTGTTTTCTTTGTTTGCTCGTTACTACACTCGTAGACGGCGCTTAAGTCGAGCATCTTCACGTAATAACACTGTCTTGACTAGTGCGGTTGAATGACATTGGTCCTGGGAGCCCTGTACCAATGTGGCGGCGCTATAGACGCATGCTCAGGGTCCCTATGCGATATCTAGTGTATATATATCTATGTCACAAATTGAGGAGCGGGGAAAGGAGGCGGGGTGGCGTGACAACGCGGGGAATCCTTCACAAACTGAGGAGCGATCACAAACCGAAAGCGGCGAGAGCGTCAAAGTAGCCAGAAGTCATGCATTTTTTAACGAGAACCGGCGGCGAGAAACAGCTGCGCGTCTTCATTGGCTATGACGCGGTTCGGCGGCAAACAATCAGAATGAAGTAGTCCACCGCCTGAGCGGAGTTCAGAGAACACAGACCTGTAAACTTTGGTTCCGACCACAGTTGTTCCCAAGAGTTTGATTATTGCGGTTCCTGGATTTTCAATTATTAAAAATCGCGACGACGTGGGGCCCCCTAGTCACGCGGGGCCCCCCCCCGCGGTGCGTGCCCTGCGGGCCCGTCCGCTACGCCACTGGTGTTGTCTGTAATAGTGTTGTCCCGGTACTGAAGTTTTAAACCCGGCTATTTCCCGCTAACATGGAAGCGCCGCTGAGCGCAGATGACTCGACTGATCTTCATGGCTTCGCGCTTCAGTCTCCGTGTATCTGTGTTTGGTTTGCGCTCAGTTTACCGCTCTTCACCCAGTGCAAGCACAGATACACGGACTGGAGCGCGAAGCAGCCGTCAAGATCAGTCGAGTCATCAAGCAGATCGCTTGGCTCGTCTGTGTTTGTGCTCAGTATACAGCGGTGGGTGAACTGATGACCTTCTCGGCCAATCACAAGCATTACTGTTGAACACGTGAACACAATGGCAAATCAGCGCTGTTTCAAGAAAGCCATCAACATTGCCTTAAATGTTAGCGCGAAATTGCCGGTCTTTCTTTTAATTCAGTATCGTGACAAGTCTAATATAGTGAAAGAATCAGTTTATTAACTCGAGTTTGATGAATAGCATCAAAAACGTGTGTTTAGGAAAGAAAAACGTTAGCTAACTAGTGCCATTTACCTTAACTTAGCTGAAAATGAGCTCTGATATCCCTTTTTACATTCACCATTCATTCAGAACGGACCTTCGGGTCACCCGGAAGGCGGTGAAATGATAAATTTGTGTCACTTTATCTTCGCTGATAAGATATATAGTAGAGATCTGCGCGGGACTAAATTTTGAGTCCCGCTCCCGCCCGCACCCGCCAGGTTTTAGCCCGAACCCGACCGCTCCCGCTTATATTAAGTATTTGTTGTCCCACTGCCCGACCCGCCCCGTTTTCTGGCCGCCGCGCCCGATCCTGCTAAAGAGCTGGGGAGAACAAAACCGAAAATCACCCAGCTATACAGTCCAGACAGCCAAGCTGTCTGTATAAACACACACACACAGCACCAAGCACACACACACAGACAAGGCTCTCTCTCTCTCATACGCACGCGCGCGCACTAACACACACACAAGCACCAAGCAGACACACAGGCGTTTGCTGTTATATCAACTCAAAGGCTTGTAATACCATGTATCAAGTACCAGTGTAATACCAAAAGGTTTTATATAAAGGTATATAAATACTGAGCCGCGCCAGCTCCAGGCCACAGCGCACATTTCTCTCGGGCATGAGGCGGATGAGGCAGCGTCGGCTCGCTTACGGCCGCCGCATCTGGCCCAATTGATTCGGGCCGGAATCGGGCAGTGAGTCCACAAGCATACGGCCCAGGTCCGGCAGCCGGAGCTGGGCCGAGTGGTAAGTCTCCGGCAGGCGAGAATCTAGCCGGACTGGCTCTCTCTCGCTCATTCGCACGCGAGCACACTAACATACACACACACAAGCACCAAGCACACACACAGGCAAAGCTCTCTCTCTCTCTCTCTCTCTCTCTCTCTCTCTCATTCGCATAGCAATATCCGTGATATTGCTAGACAGCCCGCTCCCGTCCCAAATTAAACCCGTTACCGACCGCTCCCGCGATTTATTCGGAAATTTATTCCCGCGCCGCCGAAATCTGGTCGGGTCCCATATAGCCAGTTACACAACATTCCTATGTAACTCCCAATGATACTTCCGGGTTTCTTCCCACCGCAGCCTTGATTTCACTTTTGAAAATGGCAGCCGCGTGAAATCAGTCTATTGAACCAGCTTATCACTCTTTCCAGGTGTGTTAAAGGAAGTTGGAGCAAAACTGTGCAAGACACCGGCCCTCCAGGACCGAGTTAGGACACCCCTCCAGTAGGGGAAACTGAAGCTTCTAGAGGAAACCCACGTGAACAATGGGAGAACATGCAAACTGGCCTAGCCGGGACTTAAACCAGTGACCTTCTTGTTGTGAAATATTTTATATATTGAAAGCCACATGGACCCAAGATTCTTACAGTGATCAGTCAAGTTTGGTGAAGGAAAAATCATGGTTTAGGGTTACATTCAGTATGGGGGTGTTCTAGAGATCTGCAGAGTGGATGGTAACATCAACAGCCTGAGGTATCGAGACATTTGTGCAGCCCATTACATTACAAACCACAGGAGAGAGCAAACTCTTCAGCAGGATAGGGCTCCTCATACTTCAACCTCCTCATCAAAGTTCTTGAAAGCAAAGAAGGTCAAGGTGCTCCAAGATTGGCCAGCCCAGTCACCAGTCTGGGGTAAAAGGAAGGAGGCATTGAAGATGAATCCAAGAAATCTTTATGAACTCTGGAAGTCATACAAGAATACTTTCTCTGACATTCCTGATGACTTTATTAATAAGTTATTTGAGTTATTGCAGAGATGTATGGATGCAGTCATGCAAGCTCCTTTATACTTTTATATTCTATACTGTACATTATTTCTATTAAGTGAAACGACTTTCAGACTTGAATTAAAAATCAGGACAAGATCATATTTTATGGTAAAATAAGTGTAATCTAGAGGCCTTTGCCTTTTATATAAGCCTTTTCTTGTTGTTCCTAAAACTTGGATAGGCAACAAGAATTTTGTCAGATAGTGTATTCAGACACCCTGCTGTGACACGTATATATTTACCGTAGGTGCAGTGCATTTCTTCTGATCATCGTTGACAATTTCTACACCTTCAATTAGGTCCTGCTTTTAATTTTAGCAAATGCCTGCAATATAACAAAAAGTTAAAGATGTAAGGGGATCTGAATACTTTCCGTACTCATTGTATATTGCTTGCATTGAATCTCATACAACATAACATTTAGATATATATTAAATAAATAAATAAAACTATTCTCTTCAAAACAAAGCAGCTCTAAGAAGCCTGCATCAGCGTTAGTAAAACTCCTCCTCCTTGCAGGTCCTGGTGTTACAGGCATCATAAGGATGAATGATTTATCCCTAAGCATCGCTCATTCTCTCTCTCACCTCCTGTATTACCAACAGGCCGCTCGCTCATTAATATCTCTTAATGTTAGTGCCAGACACCTTGATTTACACTGGGCATTTTCTGCCAACTAAAAGCAATAAAGGCACGAGGCATCTCTCACAGCACTCATCCACTGACACACACAGAGATATACAACCGCACCGGATACACACTCCACCACTCCCCCACCATTGACTTATACGACTGATATTGACAGATTCATCCATACGGAAATGGCACGTCTCAAGCAATCATCAGAGGATGAGATCTGCTGAAAAATTTGCAAAGGAGGAGTCTGGAGTTTGAGGCGGATGGAAATGGATGGATGATGTCTTTTTTATTTGTACATTCTCCATGCTGTCTCAAAAATACACATTTTATGAGTTCAACCAACAGGTTATGTATAAGTTTGGACAAGACAGAAATTATGCTGCTAGCTATAACTAACCATTCAAAAGCAGTTTGATTGAAAAGCAATCTGGGCAATCATTATGCCAATGTTGTGTGTCCCTCGTCATTGTTCGGCATTTTATCTGACAAGCCAAACAGTCAGACTAACCAGGCGTAGCAGAATAACATTGGCAATTATCTATAAAAGTTTTTTTTTTTAAAAACTGCTCTTATAGAACTTACAATGCAGACAGCAAGTAAGCAGAAAGGCTGGGTAAACACAACTTCATCCTTTCCATAAACCCAGAGCAGTGTAATGTAATGTAATGTGTTTTTATATAGCGCATTTATTGTGTATGGCCATACACCCAAAGCGCATCACAATCATGAGGGGGTCTCTCCACACCACCACCAGTGTGCAGGATCCACCTGGATGATGTGATGGCAGCTACAGGACAACAGCGCCAGTGCGCTCACCACACACCAGCTGTTGGTGGAGTGGAGAGACAGTGATAGAGCATATTCGATGGATGGGGATGACTAAGAGGCCATGATCGTACGGGCCGATTGAGGGATTAGGCCAGGACACCAGTCACACCCCTACTCTTTACGAGAAGGGCCATGGGATTTTTAATGACCACAGAGAGTTAGGACCTTGGTTTAACATCTCATCCGAAAGACAGCACCCACTGACAGTATAATGTCTCCTTACCTTTTACTAGGGCATTAGGATTTACACAGACCGCAGGTTGAGCGCCCCCTGCTGGCCTCTCTAACTCCACTTTTAACAGCAACCTAGTTTCCCCATGTGGTTTCCCATCCAGGTACTGACCAGGCTCAGCCCTGCTTAGCTTCAGTGAGTAACCAGTCTTGGGCTGCAGGGGGATATGGATGTGGCAGTGGAGAAAATTATTCGTTTTTGTATGTGAATTCCGGCCTCCACGATTAGCTGTCAATCAACAACGCTAGACTCAAGACTGATGAACTAACATGTTCTGTTTTCAGACCTGGACAGACCACAAAACTTTAGTTTAAAGCAGGGCTATTCAATTGGCGGCCTGCAGGCTGAACTTGGCACTCGAGGAAATTTGTTCCGGCCCTTCAAATAGTGTGACTAAGACATCAAAAATAAACTTAGTTCAGTCAAAAAATGGCTGCTATAGTTATGAAGTGATGTGCTTCTGTTCAATACAGCATGAGCTGCAGTTGAAGGCTGCACAGAGTGTGAGCCACCTGATATTAAGCAAGTGGCGCAAGCAACCAAAAACATTTGGATACTTAATCGTAAAGGCTTCTCAACACTGCGTTTCTGTTGCACGGAAAGAAACTGCTGCAACTAAACAAAGTTATGCAACCTGTGCGCTAGTTTAAAGTCCGAGCTAATACACCAAGGCTAATACGCATGCACACTGGATTAACTTGCAGCAGGCCATTCACATATCACATCTTTTCCATGCGCAAGTTCGTTATTTCCAATGTAAGAAAATGCCAATATAGAAGTATACTTGTGTACTGTATATGCCAGTATAAAGGCGCACCCAGTAGAAAACTTCTCACACCGTATCAGTGAGAGTTGTGTGTGGCTTTCAGTGCAGTGTAAACCAAAGATATTTTATACAAATTACTACAAATTATTAAAATGATTATGCATGTATGAACACAGATAACAACAGTTCATTTAAATTCTTACCTAATATAAAGCTTAAATTTACATTAGACGTGATAATCGTGAAACCATGATTACTCTTCAGACTATATAATCATACAACCAAAATCTATAGTTGTTGCATCCTTAATTGTTATGAAGTTCAAAACATACTGTAACATGAATGTGTCTGAATGTAGAAGAAGCTTACTTGAGCAATGGACTGCTTTTGTTGTGCTTTGAAACACATTTGAATGTCTGTATATAAAAAAAAAAAAAAAAAAGCCTGTTGTACAATGCACTGATATTTTGTTATTTTTAAAATACAATATATCAGCATTTTAATGTAGAAAAATGCTCTTACTGCTTGATGCTGTTGTGTCATCACTCATATTGCAAGTTATATCTCTCTGGCCCCTCATTTGGAATGCTTTTAATGAACTGGCCCCCTTGACAAACTAATTGAATAGGCCTGGTTTAATGGGTCACTAAACACCAAAACACATTTTCTGAGACGTAGACAGTCATAATGTATATATGTCACACGTTGCTAAAAACACAATTAGGACACATATATTTAGCTAACAAGTCAAATTGGTTGTTTTTGTGTTGTTTAGAGCAAATTCGCTCTTCTGGTTTAAAAAGAAATTTTGAAGCTGCGTCACGGTCATGAGATCATTGTGCAAAATTCTGCATGGAGATTGAGAAATACTTGGTTCCAACCAATCAGCGCACTCAACCTAGAATGAAAGATCGATTCCACAGGAATCTCAGGAGCTCATTGAAGGATAGGATCTGTTATAAAAAAAAATATATATATATATAAAAAAAAAAAAAAAAAAAAAAATATATATATATATATATATATATATATATATATATATATATATATATAAAAAAAAATATATATATATATATATATATATATATATATATATATAAAAAAAAAAAAATATATATATATATATATATATATATATATATATATAAATATATATATATATATATATATATATATATATATATATATATATATATATATATATATATATATATATATATATATACATTTTTTTTTTTTTTTTTTTTTTTTTTTTTTTTTTTTTACAGTCCCCATGCTGTCATCACTTCAGCGGATCACAAATTCAAATGTTATCATGGGTTTGACCGGCAACTTACTTTTGAGCTTGGTATTGAATTGATTTCCTGAAGACAGTGACATGGAAAATGCAAAAACAAGCCAGGCTTATCCATCACTGCCTCTGATGCATGGCATGATGTTACGAGCGTCTCCCATCAGCAGTCTGGAAAAACACACATACACATGCAGATCTGCGCAGAGTTATCCATACCTCTCCCCTGAGTGTCTTTATGGGCATTAGTCAGCTGTGACAGCTCATTCTGTCTATGTCAGCCAGTACCTGAGCAGACTGAGTGACTAGCCAGGGTCTGGTGACGGTCACGGTGAAGTGAAGTGGAAGAACAGTACAACCTTCTGGGAAATCTAGAAAAATACATTGCAGATCAATGCATCAACCTAAATTTGGGTTAGAAAATGTAAGTTTATAATACCATGAAAGGGATATTTAAAGCAAAAGGTGCAAATTTGTCATTAACTCAACCTGCTATAAATCAGCCAATTCGAATGTTATCACGTGATTGAAGATATGAGCCAGTAGGGGCCTTCTGCGCCTACTAGTAGGCTCAGAAGGCTGTTATCATTCATCCATATGGTTAATCAGCTACAGATTGCATTCGTGGCCAGAAGTTAATAAGAATAATTATATTATTTATTAAATTTCCCATTAATTGCATTTTATTAAAGTCTACCCTTACCCAACTCTAAACCCAATCCTTACAGTTATGTAAAAACAGATCTGGATCTGGAGTCTTCTCTATTAGTATAGCTGATTAAGCATGTGGATGGATGATAACAGCCTTCTAACTACTAGTAGGCACAAGGCCCCTACAGGCCCATATTTTTCAGCTAATAACCACTGATAATGTCCATTTAATCGAGTGATAACCTTCGAAGTGTGTGCATAAATAGCAAACCTATATAAGTTTCTATATTTTCTGGTGAACACAAATTATATTTTGAAAAAATGTTGAAAGTCAATGTTAGGCTGCCACTGACTTTCATTTATTTCTCACTACGGATCTTAGTGGCTAATGAATTACAATGCTTTCCAAAATGTAATCTATTCAACAAAGAAAGAAACTCATAAATTTTCAGTACTTGAGGGTGTGTAAATGCGTTATTTATCACATAGGTTTACAAGTGGAGCAGTTTTATGTATGATATTTCTGTTTGAATTACATAAATCAAAATTAAATCAAGTGGGACAATTTGTCTGTGGCTAATGTTGTTGTGATATACTGTGTAAAAAAATCATGTACCAAAGTGCAAATGTTTCCTTTGCATTCTTTTGAGTTTTGTGTGCAGATGAAAACAATCCCTGTTCACATAAACCGCCATAAAAAAAAAAACATTGAACATATTAAACATGTATTAAACATACATTATAAATCTCAGGCCAGTAGTTGGTGATGTCACGATATAAAGAAACACTATGCACCTGTGCAAATGCAAGTTCTGTAGTACAGCATGGTTGTTTTGTTTGTCAAATACTTAAACATTCCTATAAACTAAAGATGTAATATGCATGCACATGACCTTTCACAAAATAGCATTTTAAGTTTAAACCAAGACAATAATAGTATTCATTTTAAAAAATGGCCACTTTCAAACCTTATTACAAGTCTGGTTATCACAACCCTGAAATGTGATTACAGTGCAATGCAAATGGAGGTTAAGTTGAATACGATGTGTGAAAGCCCCCTACATATTTATATATAGCATTTTTATTTCACTTCCAATTATTTTAATTCTTAACTGTAAACATATACTGTCGGTGTAATTTCATTTCTTTTTTTTTATAAAAAAAAATTTCATGCACTTTTTTGCTCACTTTTTCTCTTTTATCAGGTATTGTCACTCTTTATATAATTTTATAACTATATATAAAGACATATTGCAAATGTTAATATTAAATGTTAATGTTAATATTAATAACATTAATCAAATGTTATTAATATTATATATTATAACATCAAATGTTGATATTAATATTAAAAACATTATACAAATATAATTTTTTTTCCTAAAATATTGTTGCTATGCATTGAATAAATAATAAAAATAATCTAATAATCAGGTTCTAAAAGAAAAATTGTTCTACCACATTTTCAATGGGGTATGTGCACACAGACTTTTAATTTCAGGCAGAAATTAAATGATAAATTCCATTATAAAATTGCCACATTTAAGGTCTGATTTCAATGATCTTCGCTGTCTGGTTGATAAATAGATATAAAGTGGGTTTCAGACTGGACAAAAAGCACTGCAATAAATTCCATTTCAATATATGACAATTTATTTTACCCCAGTATTGTCAATGGAGTTTCTGTGCTCACCTGCTGAACCTGATGGCGCTAGTGGTTTTTCATCTCGTTTTACACTTATACAACTAAATTAATGCTTAAGTCTATTTAACTGAATGTATTGTACTCGCATGACAACATCGATGCTGTAAAAAAAAACTTGTGAAATTGAAAATAGTCACATTAAGCTTTCACCTGAAGTTCATCCTAGTCTGAAAAACACTAGAGTAGTTGTGCATATACCCCATTTGAACAAATCTGTAATACGGTTTTGACCTATCAGAAGCCAAAAGTGCATCAAACTGTTCTATGTTTTGACTGTCCAATGAAAATCCACACAGTTAGTCTAATGAGCAACTTGGCGGATAAATCATATCAATTCCACATTGATGTATTTAACATAGTGTTGTTTTTACCACTGTATAAAAGCAAAGGCACTCAGAGCTGTGGGTTTTAGGCAATCCACTTCACACCATTGCCTAACACCCCTTGACTGTGGCAAAATAACAAGCCACTAAAACCACATTACAGAACACCAATATTGGCTTTGCATGTCAGGGATAACAGGCTCAAATCAGATCAGCCTCTGAAAAACAACTGGCTATGTTTTAGCATTGGTAAACCATTGATATGCTTGTTTTTTTGCCTCACAAGTTCAGAGTAAGAGGAGGTGCTTTGAAACGATATGTTAATTGCATGTGGCTCTTCAAACTCATTATCTTGGTGAAGCCTCTGGAAGCGACACAATGGTGTTTTAGAGGACATGATGTAATATCTACACATTTCATTATTTAGTAGACAAACTAAGCAATCAGAGAAACAACCAGTTTTACTTCCAAAGCAATTATATTATAAATGTATCCTTGAAATTGTACATTTCTGGTGTATAATCTGCATTAAATAGTTGCTGAAAAACATAAGACCTGGTGAGAACCATAAAAAATAATGGATTTTGTGAATATTTATAGGCGCTAGAATGATCCATTGACGTCTGAATATTCAAGTGTTTTATTTTTCCATTCATCTTTAAAATACAATGAAGATTAATGATATGCACTGAGGGATGAATGAATCCGTTTTTTTTCTCAGTTACAGTGAGATGATTCCTGTGTAATCAGTCTGTAAAAGTCCTGCATGACAATAAAAATAGCCTTGATGCTAAATTCCTAACATATTTCCTGAAAAGTAGGTTCAAAAATGCCCCAGATAATCTAGATGAGCAGCTTCAGTTTACATCTAGCCCTAAGAAAACAACAACGCTGGCATGAATCGAGTTACTGTAGTTAAGCGAGTGAGCTAAGAATCAAATCACAGAGGTATTACACAGGAATCAATTAGTTACAAAAACAATTCGACATTTTTTTCCCCACAAACATTGTAAAAGATTATTTCTCATCACCGTTGTGTACAGAGGGTGGTCCTATAATACCTATTGACCTTTTAATATCCTTTATTAAAACCAGCAGAAAATACAAACAAAAACATTGAAGTAGCTACATGAAGAGAAAAAGAGCGATTCACATTAGATTCACATGTTCAAGTCCATCTAAAGCAAACAAATGATGATTAGGATGCTGTACACTTTTTTTGCTGAGGAAGAAAAACATCTCCCAGACTCACCCATGGAGGGTTCAGGCTCAGTCCCTGTGGTTCCGTAGACTGAGGATCCAGTTGTGTGGAAACCTGCTCTGAAAACGACCACTTCTTGAGGACACAGTTCTTGAGTGCATAAACAGTCTAATTACACTCTCGCCTGCTGGTCTCCTCAAAATCCTCTCCTTCTTCTGACATTCACAATATGTGAAACTTAAGAATACAAAAGTTCTTTATAAAGAGATGAAGCGTTACTGCAAAGTTGAGTCTCTGCTCGTTTAAACCTGTACCGTTGTGAAACGACAGTAAAAATAAAGATCAACGGCTTTTTAAGAGTTCCCTAGCAAGTTCTTAACAATACTATACACCCGCGATGTAATCTGGCGTAAATTCGTCACGTTTGTCAGATCAGTGAGGTGTGATTTCATCCCTCACCTAAATACTGACTTCTCTTCGTGATTTACGACTGACACTGGGATTCACCCGCAGCAGCTGGCTCCTCTACATCATGGTGCGTTTAGCTGCAGCTAACGGTGCGTGAAAATTCAAGACATGAAGATGCTTTTTGACTGACACGTAAACCCACGAACGGTTGAAAGCTTTCAAGCATAGTGTAAGTGGTCCATGCAAAGTCTTCACAAGAAGAGCGCAAGTATGAAATGAGCGAAACTTGTCTAGCTAAAGATGGATTTGACCCATTCCTAACATGAGTTTACCAAGCATGAGGCTACCAGCAGCAGAACGTCATTAGCTTACACAAAAGATAGCTTCCACGCCATATAGTCCATCTCTTAAATAAAAAGAAAAAAAAAGAGCAAAAATCTAAGTTCAGTTGGCAAGCATACAAATAAGGTGAGCTGTTCAACCCGTACTTGAACTACCAGAATGCTATTTCTGGCTTAGCAAGACACTCTGGTCCATAATTTAAATACAAACCATGCTAGAGGCACATCTGTGCTTGGTAAGAAGCTGATGGCGAGACGACTGGAAGTTCAAAAGGTCTTGAAATGGCTCTAGAGGAAGGATTATTTAAGCTGAGGTTAGGGTTAGGGACTGGTAAAGTGATTCTTGAGCCGGAGCAGGTCGTTTGTGATGGACGAGATCTATTTACGATGTTCAGTTGACATGGAAAGATAAAGTGAATGTTTGAGTGGAAATAGAGGGCACTCTGTCACCTAAATAATCCCCTCATATGGAGCCGCATGAGGCCACCGTCGTCTGCCTGGAGCAGCACAAGAGAGGAGGTCGCTCTGGAAAAAAGGACAGCCCACTGAGGCCACAGACGATTCAAACGCAGGTGCCCTGGTGAGCAGGAGGCAGAGCTTTGCGGTTCTTCAATCCTTGGCTTTTCTCTTTGAAGTCCATGGGCTTCTGCTGGGACGTGTCGATAAGAGCGCTGGCGATAGCTATACCTGCAGACAACACAACAAAGCAAGCCGAGGGTCAGAGAAGAGCAGCGTAGACTTCACCGAGAGCATTCAAAAGCAAAAACGCTTCATTTACATGTCAAAGCAAAGTTATTTAAAAAGAGACAATGGTTACTTAAAGCTATCTCTGTCAAAAGAACAACTATCAGCTCATTCATTTTTAAAGACAGAGTGTATGTATTAAAAAAAGAGAGAGTTGGGAGCTTTGAAAAACTCCTTATTAAATGTCAAGGTCATCAGTTTTAAGGCGCATCCTTTATTCTAGAATAGAGGTTTGAAGTGAATTTGACTCCCAGTGCCCTATATGCTTTCGCCAAAATTCTGTCATGGGCTGCTGTGGCCAAAACCATGGCCACAACCCCAAAGCCATTTTTCAAAGCAGCATCTCACAAATCATCCTACAAACACAACGACCACTTCTGTGCTAGCCTGGCACTGCTCCCTCCCTGCTATTGAAGCAATACAATTATCGGAGGGGAACAATTCATTACTCCAGACAGGCCATGGCAAAAGGAATTGAATTCAGCACATTGGTGTGAAGCTGGAGCTTCAAGCATTCAGGCGAAGAGGATTTACATCCAGGAACAACCTGTGTCTCAGACAGTTACACACTGCCCTGTATCGATTTATTACCCATCACACCTGGGCTGCTGGGAGGGATGTGAAAACTACACGTCTATCAACAAAACTGTTCTCGGGATTAAAGAGTGTAGTGTACGCCTACTACATTAGTGCTTTTAGAGCTGCCTTTACATAAACTTAAGCTACTCACCATTCAGGTTGAAAATAAAAAAGTGACATGACTCTATAATAGCCGGTCAGCTGTTTAACAACAAACACTGCAAGACTTTAGGGGTCAGATAATGAGGATTTTGAGTTTGCTAACTTATGGAACTCAAAATGTCTACAATAAAAAAATTTATGCAAAAAAAAAAAATAAAAAAGAAATTATTTTTGTTGGAATCACTTTTAGAACTTTTTTCCCCAGATGATGTAAAACATTGACAGTCAATCAGAATGCACCCTGCCTAAGGGCACAGTGTGAGTGCTCTGAATCGGATTCTGGCTCAATTGTAATAGGTGTGCCAGAGCGCTTTGGAGCGGTATGCTTTTAGTGTGAGTGCAAAGCGCGCTTGAGCCCGAAACTTAAGATGAGACGTGACTGTTTCATATGGATTTATTAACCATTCTTACTGTTCAATGAACACTAACTGTCAAAGTTTATTAAAGACGCAAACCGCTCACTGCACGACAGCTGCACCTTCAGCAAACCTCCTAATAGCCGCAGCACAAGGACATTTGTGATTATTTATGAGCGTCAAAAGTGGCTGATCTGTTTGGTAAAATAGTTGACTGCGTGTTACTGCATATCAAATGACTAAAATGATATAATAAAAGAAATTTCCACTGTGCTGAGCAAAAGTTCTTCTCTCTGGTTAAACTGAACTGCGCATCATCGATGCACAAGCATGCTCTGGCTCGGATGCAATGTGAGTGCAGGCTGTTGGGGGAGAGGGGACGGGGACACGCGTGCTTCAGCACGGTTCAAGGCAACTGTACATAGTGTGAGTACGCTTGAGTAAGATTGAGCATTTAAAGTGGTAGATATAACAACTGCATTTGCTTAGAATAAACAATATTGTCAGCAAATGTGGATGCAAACATAAGCTGTTTTTCAATTCCAAGAATGCAGAGAACAGACTTGCTTTCTCATGAAGACTGTTCTTGCCAGGTTACCTCGGAAGAATGAACTCGAGAGACCGTAAGAACACAGAACGTGTCTTGTGAAAAATGAGATGCTGCGTTCTTTCAGATGGTCATTTGACCTTCACGTATTTTTAACGAAAAAATATTTAAACATTACAGGCTTCATACAAAGATTTATTGTTGTTCCCCTTTTCAATATATACATAACATGCACAAAAACCTTTATAAAGTTTTTCAAGTTATTGTTTACCTTCACTGTCTAATTTAGGGAAACTCCTGAGATAAATAAATTATATTTCTGGACTTGAATAATAAATCTATATAAAATGCTGCGCTTCTCGAGTGAGTTTTGCATTTAAGTCTGCATTGATGCATCCTCAATATCAAGAACACATCCAGGAACTTTCACGCATCCTCCGTCCTTATGATCTTAAGCATTGAAACTGAACTTTAGCAGTTGAAGATGACGTTACACGAGAACAAAAGGATGCAAAAACGCATATTGAGAAACAGCCATAGTTATGGTGGTTATCTTTACATCCCTTATTTTATTGCCTGTGTGAATGGGCCTTAAAATCCACATTAAAACATTGACATTTACAAATTGACACCACTGATGATCTAAAACTTGACACAAAAATGTAAAATAAACATTAAAGGAACATTTGAGTTTATTTCTTTTCTAAAAATGCATGCCCATTTAGCCTCTGAAATCCTAATGAGAAAGAAAAGAAGGTGGCTTATTTGATCAAACATTCAGCAGATTTTGTTAGCCAGGCGAGTAACAAGAAAGACCTTCAGCACCATCGAAATCTCGCAGGATTTGTGAATTTAATCAATACGGTTAGAACCACACGGCATCCGTCTGCTTGCTGGCTTCATTATCGTGTCCTAACTCTAGGTCAGGCATTTCAGTGCAAAAAAAGACACCATTTTTTTCAGGATCATACGCGTATCACACCAGGTAGACTTGCATACAGAGCAGGGTGACAGCTGACAAAAGCGGCCTGCCTGTTCCGAGCTCCTACATCAGTCAAATACCAATTGGTCTACTCTGTGAAGGTGATACACTGCTTTATCCTAGCAGACAAACACCTGCTGTGGATCCTACAAAAAGACATACTAAAACAATGCTCTTTGATGACATAGACATCCGTGCATGATGCTTGTGTGCTTCTCTCTCAAAACTACTCTTTGTTGATTCAGAAGTCTCACAGTCTTCTTTCCCCTTTCATTTTTCGCTCTATATTTGATTTACTTCTCTCCAAAAAGTTCATGACAAACTTCAACAGCCCACAAAGCATCCACTCTAAAGTTTTCAGAGCCATAAAATTACAACAAAGCTCCGTTTTGACAGATCCAGCTTCAGATATCACCAAACATACTATTTTTTTTGTACATATCAATTGTTATTGTTATGTGCTGCTATTTGTTGCCTCTATTTTGTGCTCGTCAAACAAAAGAGGAGCTATTAGAGACGCTTTGGTGAAACAGAAGTTTTTTCTTCTACTTTTTCTTCCAGATCAGTCAAGTTGCAGGAAAGAAGTCAAGCTTAAAGAGACAAGGTCCTGTAAAACTGTGTTGATTGACAGGCCTGCTGAGAAAGCGAGGAGGTAAAAGGTTTTTTTTTTTACTAACCCAGTCTTATAACTCTATGAGACAGACCTAGAGCTGACACGGCTTTTAAAGCCCTGCCTTCTGAATATATGCGTGTGACATGTTAGTGTGAGCTTTGAAAAAAGGTGTGTCAGTTGAAGGTGAATGACAAAAATATGGTGGAATAAAAGAGAAATCAGACACTATCATTATTGTACGGATTATTATTTTTTGTTTTGTACATTTGTCCTAGTAGGGGTTTATTTTACACATGAATAACTGCCTCAAAGTCAAGGTCATTTAAAGATACAGTGTCTGTTAAGATTTTCTTGGTCCAATGAGTGGTAACAGAAGAGCGGTAGATCTGTTTTTATCCTTCCCAGGGTATAGACCAGGATTTCTGCAGGTTTCACCAAGATAAATTTAAGACTTTTAATGTCTAAATGCTAAGGAATGTTTTTTGGAATATCCCAGTTAGAAAGATTTTCACTTGTCCTCAAAAAAAAAAAAAAAAAAAGATTATAAATTTAATAATACAATAATAATAATTTTGTTGGAATATTTTTTTGTTGTTGTAATTTTCAAATTCATCAATTCACAAACCCTATAAGCTTCACCAAGAATAGAACAAAACAGCTGCCAATTACTTCAGTTTACAATTATAATAATTTAATATTAAAATATATAGGTCAGGTCAGTATCCTCAGCAGTAAATAAATGGAGAACTTTTAAGCAAGTGTGAGCAAAGTACTTAAATGCTATGTTTAAATAAAAAGTTAAACGTTTTATTGAGATGGATTGTTGCCGATTATTACAAGGGCGTCCTCGGCCAGATTGGGTAGCTATACATGAACAAAGGAAAAAGACCTGTTAAAAAACATTTAAGACCTACAACACAACATTTTAATAAATTCAAGACTTTTTAAGGCCTAAAATTTATCTTTTGAGATTTAAGACATTTTAAGACCCCATGGATACCCTGTGGACAGGAACATTCAGACAAGGCTTGTCCATAGTGGTGAAATAAGATATGACCAGTAGTCACAGATGAACTTACATCACTCCAACAGGGGAATGCTGGAAAACCTCTAAGACTTCCTGCATGAAATTCATTCCCACATGGGAAATGACCCACACTGCAACCTAATAAGTGTGCAGCAGGCATGTTAATTTGGTGTAAAACAATGACTGAGATGCTGCTTTAGCATGAGTTTTGAATTTCAGATACACTAGGAGAATAAATCACTAGTGCCATAAAGGGATGCACAACAAATCTACAGTATATGATATCAGTTTTCGCATTTTAATATATTGATATAGGCTGATATTAGACATTTAACATTAAAATTATCAAATATATGTTTGATGCTGATTTTCATTTAATATACTATAGATTTTGGTGATAAAAATGTACAGAATATGTATGTAAAGGCATCTTGTGTCATTTAACACAAGTACATCCTAAAGGGTCCATCCTAAATTAAGGCATTTAATACCTGCAGCAAAGAATTAGGGGTAAAAGTGCTAGGGTTACTCTATTTGTATGAAATCCAGGTGTTTAAGAAAGCCCGTCAGATTACATCTGATATATATCACATCCTCTTCCACACCCTTCCCTCAGGATCTCAGTTTAGGGTCCCTCTGGCAAGGACCAACAGATTTATATTTTAATTTGTTCCTTGTGCAATTGATTGGCTGAATTTTAATGGGAGAAGGTAGCCACTGTTTTTTTTTTTTTTTAGCACTTTTAATGTTGTTTAATGTTCGTCTGTGTGTGGTATGATATATGTGTTGTAAATCCATTATGCTGCAGAACAAATCCACCTAAAAGGAGACAATAAAGTTTACAGTAAAAGTAACTGTAAAGTCCTGTTATAACCAACACTAGTGGCCACTAGAGCAGAGATACAAATGAAATGTAAAGTAAGTGGCCCAATATATTCATGGTGAGGTTCATTTATATCCTCTGATTAGAAGTAAAAAGAAACTGCAAATACCTCAGCACTAAGATGTTGTCAACAATCATCTATATGCCACCCATGCTTCTAAAACTAATGCTTAGATAAATATGTAAATATGTGCAGCACCTGTTCCACCTCAATAAATCTAAAATAAAGGCACAACAATAGTGACTGGTGAAGAAAGCATCTGATAACAGTGATGTTAAGCACATCTTTCTTTCATGGAAAAAGTCTAAAATTGGACATTACGATATTTGGATTTGCTGTGATATATATACACACATATATATATATATACACGCACGCACGCACGCACGCACGCACGCACGCACGCACGCACGCACGCACGCACGCACGCACACACACACACACACGCACACACACACACACACATATATATATATATATATATGTGTGTGTGTGTACAATTTCACCTGATAGCTTAAATAGCCCTTTTGGGCAGTAATTCATTAATTTAGACTTATTTGGGATTATTCTAGATGATTATAGGATTGTTCAACAACATTTTTGGGAAGATAAAAGTGGTATATTTCATATCATATTATTCAGGTACAGCATAATCAAATGTACAAACGCTGTAACAACAAGATGTAGTTGTTTAATAATAATAATTCCCTAAATTTATTTAGCGCTTTTTAATACACTCAAAGCGATTTATGCATTGGGGGGAATCTCCTCTTCCACCACCAGTGTGCAGCATTCATCTGGATGATGCGACGGCAGCCATATTGCGCCAGACTGCACACCAGCTGATTGGTGGAAAGGAGACAGAGTGATAAAGCCAGTTATGATATGAGGATAGTTAGGAGGCCATGATGAACCACAGTCGGGACCTCGGTTTAACCTCTCATCCGAAAGACGGAGTTCACTGAGCAGTATAGAGTCCCCTCTCTATAGTGGGGCATTAGGGCCGCAGGTTGAACGCCCTCTACTGGCCTCACTAACACCATTTCCGGCAGCATCCTAGCTTTCCCATGTGGTTTTCCATCCAGGTCCTGACCAGGCGCAGCCCTGCTTAGCTTTAGTGGGCGACCATGTGAGAGTTGCAGAGAGCTAGCTGCTAGCAGTTAGTAGTACTTATACAATCAAACGCTGTATAGTCTTCATTGTATAAAGAATTCAATAAATACATCGTTATTAGTAACAAACAGTACAATTTTGTGTGCCTGAACACTTTAAACTCTCTGCTTACACAGTTACAGGCCTTAAACACATATGCAAGTGATAAACTGTCACTCCATTATCATTAAACTCTTTGGACCCCAAAAATGGTGTGTTCTGATCTGTAGCTCCTGCTAAACTACAATCCCAACATATAAACTCAGCATTGCGCTTGCGATCAGTGGTGGAAAGAGTGCTGAAAAATCATACTCAAGTAAAAGTACCATTACTTGCCCAAAATTGTATTGCAACTTAAGTAGAGTAAAAGTATTTGTTGTAAATATTACTCAAAGTATGAGTAAAACGTAGCCCTTTTAAGGGTACTCAAGAGTAGTGAGTAGTAAGTATAATGCTGTAAAAAGCTGATGCCTTTGCATGTTATTTGTGGATGTGCGTACATTCTGTAGAGCATTTAGTTATTGCCCAGCAGGCACACAACGGCATTAGATGTTAATATTAGGTTAGATTTAAAATGTGATGTCAGGTGACCAAAATTCAATGTCTAGCCAACGTCTAAGGAGAACGTTATTTTGATGTCCAATAGCGTTAGAAAGTGACCAAAAATCCAAAATCCAACGTCGAGCCAACATCAAATACTGGCATGTATTTGTCAGGTATGGCAAGCAAAATTGAACATGATGTCATAGTGGCATAGTCTATACAAAGTCAAGCTGTAACATTATTAGACATTGATATTTAAATGATTTCAGGTTGGATGTTGGACATTAACCTCGGACCGACATTGGGTTCTAATGTAAACCCGATTTTCTTCCTCAAACAAAATGCAAGGTCCCCACGACGTAAGGGTATAATGTCAATCTGACATTATGTTGATATCTTGTGCCTGTTGAGTGTTTAAGACCATTTCAATCATCATACAGTAAACATCTGTCATTTTTACAAAAGTGACGTGCATCAAAAAAAGTAAAAGTACTGATACAGCGCTAACAATGTACTCATGTAAAAGTAAAAGTACACATTTGTAAAACTACATAGTAAATAACAATTTCTGAGCAGAACTACTCAATTACAGTAATCTGAGCATTTGTAATTTGTTACTTTAAACCACTGGTGACTGGTGGTTCTCTAAAAATCTACCTTGATGTTCTCATAATCTGTCACAAAAACAGGGTTGTTAATATCAACCATTAAAGCATTCATATTTAGTTTATTCAATCTATTAATTTTAAAGCTACACATTTGATAAAATATATATATACACATAGTTGGGTTAATAATTAAGCGGGGGGCTAATAATTCTGACTACAACTGTATGTTTGTGTGTGTGTGTGTATATACACACGCACACACAGTTTTAGGCTACATATAAAACAAGATCAATTTAAAGCATGCACACATCCAGTATTAGTATATGTTAGTAAATTACTGACCTGACTGGCCGGGTGGAGGGACACCAGATGCCACTCGTGGGAGGCACATTAGCACCGTAAGCACTGCAGCTTTACCCCCTGAACAGGGTTCCACAGCAACTGGCTTGGGCGGCCCCTGCAGAGAGATCAGAAGAGAGGAAATGTGTCATCTATAACAAGCCTTCTCCCTAACACATCACCATCAGTCACAAATGTCACAGTGTGAGATGACATTGTAGGATGTCTCTCGCACATCGCCAGAAAAGGAAAATTCACATTGTGATAATCTCAGTAACAAATCACCTCTGTGAAACTCAAAGCGAGCCACTTTCAAAGTTCACATCAGGCACGCAGAGGCGGAGAAAATCTGTGACATTTGAGGTTGTCGACTACCAGCTCGGGTCGTGTTGTAGCACTCCCTCTCTGTCCCTATAAACGCTGCTCTGGTTAGAAGCGTGCATCAGATGAAACAGTGGAATGAGGAGGGAAGAACCCACAGGCGATCGCAGTGATCTTAAAATGTCATCTTTTAAGTCACATTATGGATTTTTCAGCTACAATGAAAAGCGTTTGTCCACTAAAATATGTATGAATGCTTTTAAAAAAGAATTTGTTGATTTTTTGTGTGTTTAAATGACTAAGGGACTAATAAATGTCATCACCATTAAATGAAGCATGCATGTCTTGTGCGTGTGTGTGTGTGTGTACCATATTGTCTTTAAATATTTCCTCAGCTCATTAATACACTCTCATGTCTAGCCCTCCACACACACACCGAGTCAGCTATAGAGTGGCTTTATTCACCATTTAAAGAGAGTGCCTCTTCAAGAGCTCTTCCAAGTGCGTGCCGCAAGATCACAGACTTTGGCAGCCAATGGCTCTCCACAAAATGAAGCTTTAATATATTATCTCACTTGCCAAAATGCGTTTAAAAAATTGAAAGGCACAAAACAGGGGAACAGTCGCCAACTAATATTTTCTGCCAAGAATGCTCCTCATCGAGCCTATAATCTGAATTAAACGCCAGCCGTCAAACCAACAAAGTTACCCCAAGGTACCTTTCTCTAAAGCAGGCATGCTTAATAGAAACCTGGCCCTTTCCCACCTCAATATAATTATGACAATTATTGGAGCACACAGTAGACATTTAAATGAGCTCTCTGAGGCTTTGGACGGATATGCAGATCATTAAAATGTTTTTGTGTCCAATTGCGTCACATTGAATAACTAAACAGATGACAAAGCTCTGTGTATTTCCATTTTTCAGATTACAATAATATTCGATTTTTTAAAGAGCCCATATTATACATGAAATAGGGTCATATCTTGGTTGTAAGGGTCTCCAACAACAGTCTAATATGCATGCAAAGTCAAAAAACACTTTCATGGTCTTATAATCTGCATTTATTTTTACCTAATTATCCCAGCGACTCCTGTATGAATCGTCCAGTGATTCATTTGTTCCCAAACCCCTCCTTAGCGCGAAGCTAATCTGCGCTGATTGGACCGATGACAGTCTGTCACGATTGGTCGACTGCATTCAGTCAGAGAATGAAATGCCCAATAGCTAATCAGCAATATAAAAAGTAATCACAGTTCATACGCGCTCCATAGTGTAGGCGTGGATTTTAGCTGCCACACACACACACACACACACACAAACACACACACACCTCTGGACGACAACGCTCCCGCTTCTGCCCGCACCCGCCAGGTTTTAGCCTGAACCCGACCGCTCCCGCTTATATTTAGAATTTCTTGTCCCGGTGCCCGAACCGCCCCGTTTTCTGCCCGCCGCGCCCGATCCCGCTAAAGAGCGGGGGAGAACATAACCGAAAATCACCCAGCTAAACAGTCCAGAGACAGCCAGACAGAGCTCTCTCTCTCTCTCTCTCTCTCATACGCGCGCACTAACACATACACACAAGCGCCAAGCAGACACACAGGCAGGCAAAGCTCTGTCTCATTCGCATAGCAATATCCACGATATTGCTAGACAGCCCGCTCCCGTCCCAAATTAAACCTGTTACCGACCGCTCCCGCGATTGATTCAGAAATTTATTCCCGCGCCGCAGAAATATGGGCTCTTTAAAAATATACATATTCCAAAGAAACTGAGTTAAGAAGCTTCCCTATTTAAAACTAATGCATTTAGGCATATAGATGTGGTCAGGACAATCTGCTAAAGTTTTAAAGTAGAATAAGAATGTAAAAAAGAAAGCTGATTTAGGGGCCGATCACACCAAACACACTTTGCCGTTCTGAGAACACGAGGTGCACCATACTGCCTTTACTTGTTGACAAGAAAAAAGAAGATCTGTGCGTTTTTTTAAGTCTCAAGGCAATAAATCAGCTGTGTATTGTGCGTGAGCACTGCTGTTGATATTATTATAATTGTGCTATTTAATATTATTGTGTCATTCAAGATTTATCAAACAGCTTTGGATAACTCGAAGCAGCAATCACTATCTTTTCCTTCATTTAAAAAAAAAAAAAAAAAAAAAAAACACTACTCCTCAACGGAAACCCCACCTCTGCTTTCATTTGATTAACATGTTGTTTCCACAAGTTGACTTTTTTTTTTAAACTGCAGACACTGACGGCATGTAACGCCAAAAATGCAAGGCACAGCATGTAGTTAAAAAAATGACATTCAGTGATTATTTTAAAGACTATTTAAAATAATCACCTCTCAACGCAAAAGTATGTTCTGTGTGATCAGGGGCCTCATGTACGAAGAGTTGCGTTGAAATCATACTTAAACATTGCGTACGCACAGAGGTGTAAATGTGCGTACTCAGTAAAAAATTCAGATGTATGAAACGTACACCGAATCACACGCATATTCTCTTTGTACATCCCAATGAACGTGAAACTGACAGCAACATGCATGAGCGCAAAACCCCTCCCTGCCTCCTCCCCCATATGAATATACTAATGATTCTACTTTGGCAAAACCAAACGAAGCAATGGCAAAAGCAAGTAAAAAGAGAAACTTTGAACCGAATGTGAATTGGAGGTGCGCCTATCGGAGGTAGACCGGAAAAATTTGCAAGTTTGTCCACCGGAATTAACAACAAAATAAATAAGAAAAAACTGAGTGGGAAAGCTGACGCAGGTAAGTGTGGCGTAGCTCTTAAATCGCATGGCATCATCTTTTGACTATCATTCCTGAACCCAGTTCGAATCCAGCGTCTGATTAACTTATTTTCTTTTTTCCCCATTACATATCAGATTTTGCCTACTCTTCTTCGAGAGGAAGACAAGTAGGAATCATCAATAAGTGTGTATATTTTGTTAAGCACATTTGAGCATTACATACTATTTGCACATTTATTGAATGGAAATGTTTCCGATTCATGTAGCCTATGCAAATTTATCTTCAGATGGTGCCTTTATAGCAATGTGCGTGTAGTCGATCGCTCCGATTAGATTGGAGAAACCGGTGATCGCTGCAAGTTGCACTTTAATGTTTGGCTGGTCAACTGTATCGTATGGAAACCTTATATACCTGCTAGATATGAGGATGATCATGAACCCGTCTCATACAGCTGCCAGTGCTTGGCTCAAAGATACTTTGTAGTGTTCAAATTAACATGATTGCCTCTAGGAGTTGCCAATGGAAATAAAAGAGACACACACAAGAAATACACGTACGCCACACATGAAGTTGGCGTGGACAAGCGCACATTCTCACGTTCATTTCATCATTAGTAAATCCAAACGTAAGCAGGAAATCTGGCATACGCAAAGTTTTTGTTCGTACATGAGGCCCCAGGTCCTTAGATGACTTTGAATGTAGCATGGGGATTGGAGCAGGCGTAGTATTTTAAAAATTGCAGATCTACTGGCATTTTCATGCAGAATCAACTCTTGAGTTAAAATCGTCAGAAAATGGGAAAGTAAACTGAGTGGTAATTCTGTGGGTTAACTGTCTTGTTAATGGCAAATGAGAATGGCAAGATGGGTTCAAGTTGATAGAAAGGCAGTAACTCCAGTAACTTGTTATAAGGGAGGTTTGCGTAGCATCTCTGAACATACAGCATGTACAACATTGAAGCAGATGAGCAACAGCAGCAGAAAAGCACACTGTTAGCTACTAACACCAAACTGAGGCTATAATACAGGAAAAAAAAGTCAAATCTGAGCAGAAAATGCATGTTACTCCAGTCGTGCATTATTCATTTTCCAATCAAAAGAAAAGCAGAGGTGGAGTTTCCGTTGAGGTGACAGCACTGTTTGTGTTGTCAAGACAACTACGGAAACTTTTTAAAGATGGAGAGGAGGATAGTGGTTGCTGCTTATTCAAAGCTATATGACTTCACAAATCTTAAATATCACAATGTTATTAAATATTACAATTATAATAATATCAACAGCAGTCCTTGCGCTTAATACTCAGATGATTCAGTTATTGCCTCGTGATATATATATAAAAAAATAAAAAATAAAACTAAAATCACACAGCACTACTTGTTTTCTTGTCAGTGGGCAGTGAGGTGTGCCTCCTGTTCTCAATGGAAGAGCGCGTTTGGTGTGATCGACCCATAAATAAGCTTTCTTTTACATTCTGATACTAATTTAAAACTTTGCCAGATTGTCCTAACAACATATATATGCCTAAATGCAATGGTTTTAAATAGGCAAGTATCTAACCTCACAAATTCTTTGGAACGTGTAAAGTTAACAAAAATATTCAATATTAATTTAAACCAGTAAATGCAAATACTGTAGACAAAGCTTTGTCATCTGTTTAGTTATTCAATGTGACACAATTGGACACAAACATTTTAATGATCTGCAAATCAGTCCGAAGCCCTGTTAAATGTCTTGTTAATGCAAATGAGAATGGCCAGATGGGTTTGAGTTGACAGAAAGGCAGTAACTCAAGTAACTTGTTATAAGTGAGGTCTGCGTAGCATCTCTGAACATACAACATGTCCAACATTGAAGAAGATGAGCAACAGCAGCAGAAAAGAACACTGTTAGTTAATAACAGCAAACTGAGGCTACAATTAATACAAGAACCCTAAAATAGGCTTACAGATGATTAAAAAATGGTTGTCTGATCAGATGAGTCCTCATTTCTTTTGCGCTATTTAAATGATGGGGTCAGAATTTGGTGTAAACAACATGATACTTTGCATCATTGGTTCAGGTTGTTGGTGGAGTAATGGTGTGGAGAATATTTTCCTGGCACCCTTCAGACCCCAATAAGCATTATTAAACCTGCAAACCTGAGTATCGTTGACCATGTACATCCCTTTATGACCACAATGAACCAATCTTGTATTAGCTACTTCCAGTAGGATAATGCAGCGTCACAAAGCTTAATTCATCATGAATTAGTCTTCTACATGACAGTGAAATCACTCAAATGCCCTTCACAGTCACCAGATCTCAATCCAACAGTGCAGATTCTGAGAAATGGAATTACATCACGGATGTACATGTAATAAAACTGAAGCAACTGTGTGACGCTATCATGTCAATACATCACAAAATGAGGAATGATTTCAGCACAATTTTGAATCAAAGCAGTTCTGGCTCCAATCCGCAACGTACAGTACTAGCAAGGTCTATCTAATAAAGTGCTTGGTCAGTGTGTGTATATAAACTTTTCTTTCTGGCTACTAAAATCATAGCAAATGTGTTGAGTTTTACAATTTAAGAATGCACAAGCCCATCGCTTTCATTCTCATTTTGTGAGAGAACTCATAGAACGTGATGGCACAGGCGTGGAGGGGCTTGTGAAAGGTCAAATTAAGCTGCCGCTGACAGTGATGTCCATCAAGCCCGGCGGACAGAGGCTGTTATCAGAGCAATATCTGTCTCTTTGAGAGGAAAAGAGGCCACTTGTGCTGCACTTAAAAAGTTCAAAGCCATTGTTTCTGAGTGACAGGGGGTGGCAGGGGGCGTCTAGCTTCCCTTCTAGCTCCGTCATTCCTCCGTGTGCAGAATAACGCTGCCTTCCCTTTTGATTTTCTCTCTCACACACACTGCATGCTATTTCTTTAGTAGTTTGTAGAGATATTTTCTTCTCTTGCTTAAGGCCTATTTCTTAAATTCTCAAGAAGAAGGCTGAGTTCAAATGGATATTGATACAATTTGGTCACAATGCGTTTTACATATGAAAAGCAATAGACCGATGGTTTTGCAGCAGCTCCAAGACTTTGCAATCTGGCTATTATAGGCAAATGCATCCCCTTGTTTTTAAATGACACAGCAAACCTCATTATTTCTGGCAAAACACACCAATCAAGGGGTTCATGCAAAATATCACACTTAATTACATATCTCATTTTCAACCCTACACTTATGTATCCATTTCTGTCCACTGCTATTGTCTGACCTGCATATTCATGCATAAAGTAAAGACCCATTTCGTTTTCCACAATCACATTTTTTGTTTTACAATAGACTCTAGCTCACCACTTCCTTGCATCAAAGTGCATTTAATTCAAATGGCAGAGTAAAGCATAATGTTCAAAGTCTCACTACAAATTACTAGTTTTAACTTATTTTTGTAGGCTCAAAATGGTAACCCGTTTCTGCTAACGAATAAGAATAGGAAGATATTAACTCAGAATTCAGATTTTTTAATTTATTTATCACAATTCTGAAATTACTATTGTAATAATACATATTGTGTTTTGTGTGTTATGGAGATTCAACAGCTCGTGTATTCAGTATGTACAGTACTCATGTGATTATTGGTATGGGCTTGTGTTTTTGTGTTTTTTCCTCTGGCTATATTTGAGTTTACTCTTCTTTCTGTAAAACAAGATATTAAATTGACTGAAAATTTCTTCTATTGATAATTATTCAGACGAAATGTACTGCAAATACTGTAGTCATGTGTATATATATATATATATATATATATATATATATATACACACACACACACACACACACACACACACACACACGCACACGCACACGCAAACGCACACACACAAAAAATGTTTGTATAACATTTCATGTACCTAGAGCCTGACAATCGGGTCCTGACCATCTACCACCACACATTCCATAATGCATTGGCCCCATACGTCTCCATACGTCGCATTGTGGTAAAGAAGGAGCTGAGCCGAAAAGCAAAACTCTCGATTTACTGGTCAATCTGTCACCCGGGAGGAGATCGGAGTAGAGCCGCTTCTCCTCCACATCGAGAGAAGTCAACTGAGGTGGCTCGGGCATCTGTTTCGGATGCCTCCTGGACGCCTACCTAGGGAGATGTTCTAGGTATGTCCCCCTTTGGGTCTCTGGAAAGACCTAGGACACGCTTGAGGGACTAAGGCCATACTCACAGTTACCTTTAACCGAGCCAAAGCACGCTTGTACCCCCTCCCGTCTCCCCCAACGGCCCGCACTCACATTACATTCGGGCCTCACATTACATCCGGGATGGGGCACGCTTACATCATCGATGATGCACTGTGCAGTAGAGAAGCGCTTTGCTCAGCACAGTGGAGATTTCATTAATTATATCATTTTAGTCATTTGATATGCAGTGACACACAGTCAACTATTTCACCGAACAGATCAGCCACATTTGACGCTCATAAACAATCATAAAGTCCTCGTGCTGCAGGAATTAGGAGGTTTGCTGAAGGTGCAGTTGTCGTGCAGTGAGGGGTTTGCGTCTTTGATAAACTACGACAGTTTGTGTTCATTGAACAGTAAGAACATTTAATAAACGCATATGAAACAGTCCCATAAAAGTCATGTCTTGTCTTCAGTTTCGGGCTGAGGCGTGCTTTGCACTCATACTACAAGCTTACCGTGCCAAAGCCCAAGTGAACTGCGCTCTGGCACACCTCTCCCAACCGGGCCAGAGCCGGACAAGAGAACCGTGCCTGAGCCTGATTCAGAGCACTCACACTTCTCAAACGATCTGGAAAATGGGCCTGGGCACGATTTGGATAGCATAGTGTGAGTACGCCCTATGTCTCTCGGCTGGCCTGGGAACGCTTCGTGATCAATACAATTATGCCGCATATGCTTCACTGGCAGTTTTATTGATCACTAAGACAGAACTAAGTTAGATTAAAGCTGCTTAGATTAAAAACTACTTTTGCCATGTAGCTTTTAGTTTAGCTAGCAGCATTCCTTAGGAGGTAGCTTTTAGTGTAATTAAGCTACATTTTAAGTAGTAGTAACTAATAGCTTACCACACTACATTTTCTAAGTAACTTGCCCAACACTGGTTAAGACAAATAAAACATTGGTCAAATTCAAAATAACACAAAATATGTTGTCTTTTAATAGACACACAGCTGTGATAACAAATAATATATTCAAATAAATATTCCTCAAAAAAAAAAAAAAAATTAAAAGAAGAATCTTCTATTATGAATATTAAAATAGTGTATGAAATATTGTACAAGAAAAAATAAATAAATCATTACCCAATAAAGAGACTCACAACTACCCTAATTTATACAACAGGGAATTATCAGGGAATCCTATCTCTAGTCGTGAAGTCGTGAAGCCTCTAGTCGTGTAGGGACCGTGTATGCAATGTATAAATTGAATAAACCACCTGACAAGATCTTTATGCATCCCAACAACTCCAAATGATCAGGTGAATCCATTTTCCTGCACTTACTCTCACCCCCTATGGTTTTAGATTCAGCGATATTTGTCTTATTCGCATTAGACTTGCGCCATACAGATTAGAGTAATCCAATTGCAGGCCATTTAGAGAGCATTGCTATGACACAGCTAATGAATAACAACATCATTTAAAGCCTTACCAGCAAGCCAAGCTCAGGTTTGCTTGAAAAAAGAGATTACAGTGTATTATGTTACAACACATGTGCTGTGAAGATGCAAAGGAGAAGGTAATTTAAGCTTTTTCCATGAATTCATATCTCACAAAGCTTGCAGCACAGACTTGAATGCTACCTTAAACCTTGGGGCTTTTTAATAAGAGATATGCTTTTTACTTTTATGAGCGATTGGATGTTGCCTTAAAGTCTCTTTGGTGGCTTTAATAATATGGTTTTATAAAGATGTATTTAAAAGTTTAAGGTAAAAAATAACCCCACAATAATAAAACAAAAAGGTTTTATGTCTCATGTCTCATGAGCAACAAGTTTGTATTTTGGAAATATTTTTGAAGTATAATTTCACACTAAAGACTGGAGTAATGGGTGCTGAAATGTTAGTTTTGAATCACAGAAATAAATGACATTTTTAATAAATTAAATATATATTTTTTGCACATAATCTACATTGTAGTAATTCACAGCTTGAAAGTTTGCCATTTTTTGTCAAATATAAACATAAGTTTTAAAACTCAACTTTAAATGGGAGAGTTACAGTATAACTCGTAATGCTGTACAGATAATCATCATATTTTCTTCAAAAAAAGAAAAAGTAAATTAAATCTTTCTATGTGTGTGCCCAATATCATTATCAGCTCCCTGAATAAACCCCAAACAATAAAATATAAAATAATAATAAAATAAAATAAAAATAAATAAAATAATCTAAAATTTAATTTACCAAAAAAAAAATGCTCACCTTTGCACATGAAAATGAAGGACAAATTCAGAATATTGAATGTTCGCGAAAGACCTGCACGTTTTGTCTCGGGAGAAAACAAGAAAGGCTATAAAAAGACACGAAACTAGCCAACAAACAGATGTCTGTCGTACAGCCCTGCTGATTTACAACTAATTGAGGGCCAACTTCATCCCACTCTCCAGCACTGACTAACCTGATGAAAACAGCTCAGCGCCACTGAGCCACATTCTAATTAGACACAGAGACAATCCGGCTGATGAGGGACACTTTATGGGCCATGCCTTCATGTCTCGCCAATGTGTCAGACGCTTTCTGTGTACTTGATTTAACTTCTGCATATTTCATTACATTTTTTCACCTTGTACTTAACCCTTATGGCATTCTTGCACGTTTTGCAGAAAGATTGTTTTGATAAATATAATACAACATGGTTTATTTAGATAAATAAACATTGTAAATGATTTCAGACAGTTAATCAAATCATTAATTGTTTAATTAATTTCCTTTTTGCATGTACTTTTCTTAAGAGAACCATTTAAGAGAGACTTTTTAGACCCAGTCATGTACTGTAAGGAACAACTCTAAGTGTCTGGAAAACTATGTAAGATATGTTTTGCCTTCCCCCATCTAACATGCATTTGGGACTACATGATGTTGATATATGTACATCAACACCAAAACAACAAACCAGGAAAAAAAATAAATAAAAAATAACGTCAATTCCAATTCAGTTTCTAATGACACTATCATGTTTTTTCAAAAACACAGCTGCTTTAGAACTTCAAATGTTTTTTTTCATAAATATTAGAACATTAAAGGGTAGCTAAATCTCCAACACTATTCTTTAAAACATCACAATGTCCTTTCCTACAATATCTGAATATATATTCTGTGCAAAATTCTTTTTAGATATCCAGTCTTTTGTAATGGTGGTCACACAAAAAAAATAAAAATATAACAAAATATTTACATCTACATAAGTAACCCAAACAGTATTATATGTCTTAACACTAAAAATGAAAAAAAAAAAAAAGACTCAGGTGAGGTTTGAACTCGGGTTTGTGCCGTCATAATGCAATGAGCTAGTATTCCACTGTCATCTGCAAGACTTTTTTTTCCTTCCGTTTTTAAATTTCTGATCAAGTTATGTCAGATTTTGTAATTCAGTTAATCATCTGATTTTCATTGAGCAGGTGTAATAATCATTAATATTAATTATTCGAATTCTTATATTCACTATGGTGTTTGGGGCCGAATGACCTGCAGGCTGCATTTTGCTCACGAGGCTACGAGAAAATAAAAAGAGCAGAGCTGTGGCAAAATAACGAATAAAAAGACTGAGGCTATTGTCAAATAAATAAATAAATGCGACTGATGAGAGTGCAAGCAACTAGGGACACAGGCCCTCGCGGCCAAAAAACGGACCGGCCTACGGGGAATTCTCAAGGTCCTTGCCGATTAGCCAATCCGGGCATGCTTCTTACATTGTAATGTATCTTACACAGTGTACAGTCCTATCTAGTATTGTGCAAAGGCAAAACTGAAAATCTGTGGTTAAAGCTCCACCCAGTGGTCAAAAGCTGCTGGCGCACCTACTACCTTCGCAGCGGCAGTGAGAACGGAGGCAGAGGGAACATTTTGAAGTGGGGACATCTGTATTTGCGACTGTTAGTAAGCATGTGAGCACCAGCAATTTGTACAAGTTTTAACCGATGAAGCAAGGTTTGGTTTACTCCAACCAAGTGATGGCTTTGTTAGTTGTACTGGGATAATTACTTTTCATTTTTTGATTAAATGTTCTTTAAATTTCTTACAATGACACATTCCAGTAAAATTATGTTTTCAGATGTTTATTTATGTTACACAATAGTGTATGTTACACAATAATGATGTTTCAACTTCCCAAGAGTTAGGTGAAATAACCCTGAACCTTTGTTAACATTTGTTTACCAATTTTCTGACAAAAAAACTTTAATTGACAACTATTTATTTGAAATTTTGAAAAAAAAAAAATTTATCAGAGCTATATACACCATTTTGAGGGATGTACAGAATAACAACGGTCCTGGCTTATTTCCTGTTCAACATTTTAAATTTTCATAGCTTATGAGAGTCCACAAAAGATCCACAAATGGATAAATAATGTTACGATAGCTGTTATAACATCAAGTTATGACTGAATTGTCTCTTGTTACAGATATGAAAAAGTGGTTTATGTGGTTTGAGTTGAAAGATATTCTGACTGCTTTATGAAATGACAATCCTTTGGCTCCAAATGGGCACAAATACATTGTGAGGCTTAATGTTCTCAAATGTTGAATATCTGCTGTTTTTATGACCACATTCTATCCCTCGTTTCATTACTTGGGTGTCTTTATTCCATCCATTTCTAATTTCCTCTCTGTTCATCTCTTTACACCCTTAAAAATATGTATCGCAAGATCACTGCTGTCGAAGATGAAGCCGATAAACTGCTAGCGCTGCAGCAAGTATTAAGAAGCAGCACAGAATGGAAATGGAAATGCAAACAAAGTCATAAAGCAACAGGACAATCCTCTTCATCTATATGTTTCCCCAGCTTTTAAGGGCCTTCAGCGCATCTCATTTCCATGGCTAATAGGAGCATTTTCAGTGACAGGGAGCATGAGCGCTGGTCTGTAGATAAGAGCTCACTATTGAGTGCTCTCGAACACAAGACAAGCTACATACGCAGTATAATTTAAACGGCCCTCTCTTTGTTGCCTGGTGACAGCTTTCATCCATCATACTCTGCAACTGTTAACGGGCCCATATGTTGTGCGCTGGCCGTGGTGGCGGAGCAGCATCTGTGTCATCTGCACCATTTTAAATGGGCCGGCCTCACATTGGCTCCATTATGCACTTCTGCTGACCTCCATGAACAGTTTTTTGTCCAGTCCACTCAAGCTCAGCGCAGACCAGTCTAGACTAGCCTAACATTCAGCCAGAGTGACCTTAAACCAACACAAATGAACTCTGTGGAGATTACTGACAACAGAATTCCCTGTCATTATGTTGCAAAAAGTCATGCTTGATGGCAACATTGCGCTGCTTTAACACTTGACGGAGGGTGTGTAAAAAGCTTTGTGCAATTGCAATTGTCATAGTTATGACAGTCAATCGCATACACACATCATATTGCATGAATGTGATCAGCTACTGTCTGCATTAGGATACCTAAAGTAATCTGATTGACGTATGCCTGTGCTGGCACTTGAAAAGATGTTTTACAACTTCAGCCACAAACAACTGACCCAATGTGAATCGACAGACCCACAATTCAGATCACTAATGTTTGACTTCACTACTTTCAAAGTAAATAAAAAAAAAATAAGCCAGTTGTCCTGTGAGAATGGACATGAGGGTTTGATCTGGTTATAGGAAGTTAATATTTTAACACTAAACATTACTAATGTGTCCACATTAATATGTTAGCAGCAAGTTCAATTACTATATTCATTGAATAAATTAGTTTTCAAATTAAATAATGTAACATTTTGTTAAGAACAAGTTCTAAGCTCAGCCATTGATGTGACGCATCAATGTCACATTCTTTCAGTCCAGTTTTGATGATCTTAGGCCTATTTTACAGTATGTAATGTTTGTTAGCTCAAGTACTTGTACGTTGGTCTACGAAGGCTTTCACGTAGAAGTCTGTGCTAAACAGTGTGCTGTGACCAAACAGCAACCTCCCGCTCTCCCTCATGAAGCCAATACGGAAGTAACTGAAACTGCAATTCATCGACTGGTTTTTGGGGGCTGGCTCTAGGAACTCCATATGTTTACTGACTGCAATGCTAAATTGGCCAATTTTACACCTGATTAAAACATGTTTACAGAATGGTACAAAAGATGGTTTTGTTTCATATAGCTAATATTACCCTTCATGACAACTGTGAGGTGGGTGATCTTTTTTTTTTTATAAACCATCGGTTTTGTTTTTGTTCAGTTATATTAAGTCTGCATAATTAAGGGTGTGGCCAGTTGAGTGACAGCTAAGTCTCGCTGCTCGCTGTCTCATCACCTCAGCTAATTCCAGCTGATTAGCCACTGAACTCGGCATATACATTATTTTTTTGTTTTGTTTGATGTGGTTTTACACTTTTGGAATTATTTCTTACAATATTCAGATAATATGGCAAGCTGTGTGCACTTAATTGTGCTCACAAACCATTCAAGTGGCCTCCATTTCCCAGGTGAGTGAAATAATATACTTGTATACGATATCTTTAAATATATTTGTTTTACTTAAAATAATCTATTAATTATAATTTCTTTAGAACTTGAATGCATGCCAGAACCTGCCAGATTGATTAGCTGTATACTATAGAACAGTCATTTGAAACCTTGTCATACAGTGTTATGCCTGGATTTCATAAATAGCCTTGCATTTACTAACACAGAGATATTTGGGAGTAATTTGCTTTTACCTCCTGTAGAAACACGTCAGAAGAACAATGCTTAGTGGCTCAATGTATTACAACAGTGTTTTTAAAAGACTAAACAGTTTATTGATAGAGTACACAACCAAGTACATGTGGTCAGAACACAAACGAGTCGCTTGTAATAAAGTGTTAAGCGTTTCTTTCAAAGAAAAGCTGCTGATTTGTTGCACTGTTGCTATGAACCATGTTCAAAGTCTCAACTCACCTTATGGCATAAGTGTGCTGTAAGTGACACATGAGTGAACAACAGTTCACCGTTTAGCCATCTGTGCACCATTTTGATATGCACTCAATACATATTAAAGCAATATAACCAATATGGAACTCGCCCCTGAAAAGTAACAAAAAGTGAAAATGGCTGCATGAAGGAACACAGTTTGGCTTTATTCTATTTTCATTTTAGCAGGTTATTGCAGTGGAGGTGATTAAAGTTCTTACGTTTGCCTTTTTTCAGTATGAAGACAGCACATGCTGATGGCTGCTAGGTTGTGAAGATGAAGTAAAACAAAGGGAAGACCTTGGACAGATGGATTTAAACTCTTGACATCTGGCAATCACAAGCATGAAAGCTTTTGAAGGCTTGCTAAACAGTCCATAATTTTGTTCTTCTTTTATGTTTATAAAAACACAGAAGTTGTGTTATTGTTTTCCTTTTTTAATCCACAGCTTAGTCTCATCTTTGCATGTTGATGTAGTCACAGTTAGTGTTTAGGCATTGACATTGGGTTGTCTCATTTTACTACTGAGCTGTGGCACTCAAGAATTCACATCACGGTTCTCTTTTACTACAGATTATACTGGGAAAAGCCTAGAAAATTCACAGCTAGCGTAGAGTTAATAGCTAAAAACCAGACCTTGGTTAATCCTGCTATTAACATTTCTCTTGAATCAGCTACCCTGCGAGAACCACAGACAGAAGCTGAGCTGCAGGCACATTTTACTGTGCTGAACCGTCTGGATTGTCCTCTTTTTTTATTAGCAGGTTATGCTAAACAATTCAACAGCACCAGATGCTGTCTCATTAACCTTTATAGAACAGAATTGCTCTCATTTCCCTCCTTTCACCTTCAGCTGCTGCCAGATCCCAGCAAAGTGGTGCAAACATCTGGATCTGCCACGACAGACTATAAGAAGTGTCAACGTTGATCACCGAGCACATAATGAAGACCGAGGAAGAACGACATGATGGGACACATATGCTAAAACCTTATATACATATAAGGACTTCATACAAAGATATGTGCTTAGCACACAGAAGAAAAGTTGTGGGAAAAAACTGCAGACAATTTAGATCCACTACTGAGAATTTATTTGTGTTACATTACAATATTCCCAGGCAAATTTTGAACGCGAACCTTGAAATGCTGTTGCAATCAAAGCTTTGAGGGAACAAACCTCTGAGTCGAAACATACTTTCTGAAAGGTGGTGGCTCATAACGGGTCTCTTGAGTTAAGTCTGTGTATTATTTGGACAGGTTGAAATTAAACCTATGAGAGGCTGAGAAGGGAACAGCAGAAATGAGGTCTCAAAAGTGTTTTTCCTTCCACTACAATGATGACAGGAACTTAAAAAGTGACACAACACAACTGTATTTCAGAAAAGGAATGACATTAGGGTACTGAGAGGGGCTTGAGGGTATATTCAGTAAAATGAGTATAACAGACTTTTACCACAACTTATATTTTAAAGAAAACCAGTATCAACCAGAAAAAAATATGTTCTATATAACACACCACTTTTAACTATAATGAATCAGGATTTATTCTGAACTGGTTTTACCCAGTGAGATAAAATATGAGCATTTTAATAGTCTAAAATATATTACAATACAAATGCCTTAAGGTAAAGATTGTCAAAATTAAGTACAAAATTAAAATAAAATTTGTGCTATTTGTTGATTGCAAAGTAATGTGATTTTCTGTCCTGCAATTTAAGACCTCTAAATAAGATAAAAGACTTTTGTTATACAATATATGATATTTAATAGGGTTATGAATCGAGCTCTTATTTATACATGTTCCTAAAACATTTTACAGTGTGTGTACACTATCTATACTATATTTGAAAAGTTTGGTAATGGTAATTTTTTTTAATGTTAATTGGAAAAAAAAATCCAAATATTTTATTTAATCTGATCTATTCTTAGAGACAACTTATTTTAAAGTTAATAAAACAATCTAAAAAACAATACAGTGCTTCCCACACATAGATTTTACTTGGGCGGGCCGACCAGGCATATTAACGGTAATATTATCAATACGGTATATATTATCATATTACCAAGTAATATTATGATTTTTACCTTTTTTTTTTTTGCATCCGCCCAAGATAATCAAACACCCGTGTTCGATTAACCAGTGGAAAATCTTCTCATGCACTGGTATTGCTCATTGTATGTGTGAAAGAACTGTAAACAACACTTCATCAGACACCCTCACATAGAGACCCAACTGAGATGGGCTACAGAGACCTAAAGAGATGGCCCTTTTTGAGGTTTTTAAAATGCATCCGGCCGGTGTTTCTCAATCTCCTAGTCTACTTTTACTTTCGCTTTCTAAAGTTGTTGCGTTTTTGCATTACTATTTTATTTAAGACTACTTTCCACTTGGCATCACAGCTGACAGCACGGCCATCAAGACAGAAAGAAAAAGTAAATAATAGATTTTTTAAACTAAACAATTAAAAAAAAAAAAAACTTTACTATATACTTGGAGAAGATGAAACATCTAAACTGGCTGCAAAATAGATGTACATCATTAGGATTGGTCAATCAACTCAATTGCCTGTTATATAATATACACCTTTTATTCTAATTATTCATTAATAATAATAAATTATTAATAAATATTTATTTTTGAGATATTGTCTGTTTTTAAACATTTAATCCTGTAATTTACTTTTCATTCGCTGTATATGTTATTCATTTGATGATGTTGATATATTCCATAATTTAAACAAATCTAAAATGCTTTGGCAATATTGTACTAAATGTCATGCCAATAAAGCAACCTGAACTTATGTACATGTGATTTTTCAGTTTTTTTTTTTTGTTTTTTTTTATAAATTTTAAAAAGTGCTATGAATACTTTCTGAATGCACAGTATATTTATTAATAATATGATACATTATTTATATTTTATTATTATATGATTTTTATATTATATTATTTAATTATTATACATAAATATCTTTGCTTTTTTACTACTACTACTATTTACTGTATTTTTTATTATATATGTATGTTACATTTTTTTTTAGGGGTTTATCACATTTTATTGGGATAGGAAAGTAGAGCAAAGAAAGAAAAGCATTTGGAGCAAAGAGAGGGGAAGGATGTGCATAGGACTTGGAGCCGGGACTCAAATTCAGGTAGCCCTGAGCACTATGGTGCTATAGTTAACCACTAGTTTATTGACGCCGACGTAACGTTTTTAAATGTGAACTTTATAAATGCTTTGGCAATACATTTGTACCATTTGTCATGCCAATAAAGTAATTATTGAATTGAATTATAAAAATAAGAGTAATAGTGGAATTGTTTTTAAAAACTTTAACCCATTGAAAAGAAACTGTGTATAACAGTGTCATAATAAATAAAAGTATTGTTATAAATCACATTATTTTTTGTGTCACATGTAATTTATGTGCCTTGGGTAAAGGATGTGTTTTTTTAATCTGGCTACCACCGCAAGTAGATTTCAAGCCTGTGGGAAGCACTGCAATATTTAAAGAAATAGTTGCAAATTCAAGGGTGTTCCTTACACTATCAGGCCTAGCATACAGTAAAAACAACACATAAAAACCCAAGATATGCAGGCGCTCTACCATCTGAGACCAGACAGTTGACTATCAAGACCAACTTCTGCTAGCAAAAACGTACAATCCCAGCAGCTGGCTTGTGGACACAATTTCACAGAACTTAAGTGGCTCTTTTCACGAGGCTGAAGTCCCCATAAATGAGAACCATGAGTTGCTAACAGTGAAGCTGAAGTTTGTTTAAAAAGATCTATGTTGAACAGCGTTCAGCTGGAGGATTGACGAGTATGTTGTTTTCTGCTCTCTTCATTTGCGCTGTGTCCTCCAACAGCCCATAATGCTCACTGAGCACCACTCCACTCTATACTAATGGATTCTGGAGAGGCACATCAAGTGCTGCTGGACGTGTGTTTTGAACGTCTCTGCTGTTCGGCAGGTACATCTGCTTTCACAGGTCTGTGTGCGTGTCTCTTGTGTAACAGCCATGAATCCCCATGCACTTAAATTAGAGCTGTCAAACTGCAAACAGTTTCTGCCTGGCGCTGCTCATTATTGAGACTGTAGACCTCGTTAAGTTGATTTTAAAGGTTACGTACATTAAATATATATAGAAACACAGCGGGAAAAATATGCCTTGATTACTTGTAAAATAGAAGATTTTTTATGCCATTTTTCAGCATTTAACACACTACCTTTCAAATCTACTTTAACTGTGGATGCAGAGCTTTTGGGTTTAATTAAAAAGAAAACTTTATACAGAATTATACAAATAATATACTCATTCATTTTTTTTTCCACTTAGTCCCTTAATTAATCAGGGGTCGCAACAGCGAAATTAACTGCCATCTTATCCAGCATGTATTTTACGCAGCTGATGCCCTTTCAGCTGCAACTCATCACAAGGAATCACCCATACACACTTATTCACACATACACTACCAACAATTTTAGCTTACCCAATTCACCTGTACCACATGGCTGCGTCCGAAACCGCATACTTCCATACTATATAGTACGCCAAAATCAGTATGCGAGCCGAGTAGTATGTCCGAATACATAGAATTCTAAAATAAGTATGCAAGAAGTACCCGGATGACTTACTACTTCCGGCGAAATTCTGGAGTGCGCATCTCATGCACGCTGCACTATCCCATGATGCCCCGCGAGCGAATTCATGAATGGGAGTGAAGCGACGCAAATTACGCAGGTAGGTCGCGTGACCTTGACAAAATGACGGATGTAGTACGTCCGAATTCCATTCATACTTTCACATTCATACTGTATAGAACGTACTTTTCTAACGGCCGAGTAGTATGTTTAAATTCAAATACAGTACCTACTGAGTAGCAGGCGGTTTCGGACGCAGCCCATGTCTTTAGACTTGTGGGGGAAACCGGAGCACCTGGAGGAAACCCACGTGAACACGGAGAGAACATGCAAACTTCACAAATAATAATAATAATAATTATTGAAAACCCACTTTGTCAGTACTCTAAACTGGCATTAACGGGTAATTGTTTAAGTGTCATGTTCATTTGTGCATCATGCACGTTTATGCTGGATCCCTTTTTTATTTCCAATATAAAATAAGGAAAAAAGAAATGAATTAATGAAATGGGTAAAATAAGTAAACGTGAACTTTTTTCTCAGAAAACTATTACTAATTAATCCATCCACAAATTAAAAAAAAATGAACAAATTAAAGTTGTGTAATAAAATGAACTGACAAAGTGAAAAAGCATTGAACACATGAATAAAAGAGAAAAAAAGGACACGGAAAAGCCTGAACAGCAGCTGAAATCGCTCATTAGTTAGAAAGCAATCATCAGAGATGAATATTTGCTGCTTTAGTCCCAACACCTGCATTACCAGGAGGGTGAAGATAAAACAAGGTGGACATTTGAGCAAGATTACAAGCACAGCCAAGAAAACTCGTAGCTGGTTTCAGAAGAAAAATTTAATTCAAAATAAAGAAAAAAATAAATAAATAAATAAAATGGCCCAGCCAATGAATCCAATAGAAAATAAGAACTAAAGACCAGAGGTCATAGAAGAGACCCACAAAACTGTCAACATTTTTAAGACTCTGTTGAAGTCACATCCGAGTAATGAATGTGACTCCACTTTCCATACAAGAGGTGTCTTGAAGCTGTCATTATCAAAAATGCCTTTTAAACAAAGTATTAAATACATACAAGTAGTTTATAGACATATCATGTACATATCATCCTCCTTTTGTCATTTCATTGTTATTACACAACACATTTTTTTTTTAATTTCTTTTGATTGTTTTGGTTTTTTGAATGTTTGTGTTATTGGGTTTTTTGTAAAAATCAGGGTCAATTTCATGTCAACAGCTCCGTTGCAAATTTATTTACCAGGAAGTGTTCAATAAATATTTTACCCACTGCATACATACGCACTCATACGTTAGTATATATTTTTCTCTAGCATTAAAGACCTTAAAACATGCGGTATTTTATACCGTGCTATTGAGATTTTCCGCAAACAAATGCTCTAAAAGAGAATATTCTTGAAATTTTGTTTATAATCAGTTGTTTGTAAAAGGAAAATACTCATAATGCCTTATTCACACTAGCAGCAACTTTGTACGTGCCTGTCGCTCTGGGTGATGATTGAAGTCCATAGTGAGTGTTCCCACCTGAGGGTTTCTTGGGTAAGGTTTATGGTGATATTTACAGAGAGTAAAATAGTTTAAATGTCGCTAAAAGTGAACATTGTTCAGAGAAAACACTAAATATTAATGAATTCAGTACGTAAAATACTCAATTACAAAAATGCACAAGTAAAAAAGTGTATTCTCTGTCATTACAGCTATTTATCTCCCATAAACGTGGGTCTGTGTAGGTCTACAGCATGGAGAACACAACAGGGCTCTGCAGGAGCTGAGAAAGGATCACGTGAGCTCTACTGATGGTTGTATTGGCTGTCACTCAAGACAGTCGCTCCTCAATTGCATAAAGTTGATGGATTGACACGCCTACATCTGGTAGCCACAGTCGCTGTCACTTGCACAGCCAGAGGTCACTCGCTCTTCATTGAAATGAATGGTCACTTGTCACAGTTTGTCACTCGTAGTGTGAATGGGACGTAACTTTTTTACCAATGAACTGACAATCCATGTTCTAGTTAATTTAGAACAAAAAAATATATAGGAAACTTTAAGTTTTAAAACAAACATACATTAGAGTGCCATTCACTATACACCAAGCCTAAATAAATATGTTTAAAACACAAATATTTAAGACAGTAAAAAAAACAAACCTTCTATTCCAGGAATCGCTGTAAATGGCTAAATAAAATGTGTAAGTGCAATTATGCATCTTAATAGTACATTGGCATTCAAATGATGCATTCGATACTGTATATGCCTAGCCATACGCTGCATTACTGCAGCAGAGTAAAACATTAACGGCTAAATACACAAAGGTGAGATGTCAAACTAACCTCGATTCCACCCTGAAGCAGTTCTCCTTCAGTGCCGCCCACATCCAGAGCCACCGCGACCGAGGCAAAGGGACGACTGGCCATCTGCTGCCTTTCCCTCATCAGTTGCTGTAGCAAGGAGACATTAGTAAACATTAGTAAACATCTTTATAAGTTCAAACAAATATAAAGCTGCTAAAAAGAGTGACTGACAGTGATTTACAAGTTCAGTGACTGACATTGAAAAAACAAACCAAAAAAAGGCACATTTGAAAGGCAGAGATGCTAATTTGGTTGAGATGAAAAAAGAAGGGGAAAGACTATAGAATTAAAAAAGGAGAGAAAGATGGAAAGCAAGCGACAGACAAAAAGAGAGAGAGAGAGTTAGAGAGCGAGGCCATTGACCCTGGCTGTTTTCCAGCTCAGACAGAAACAGGTGGTTGAATAATTCATTTGTTCCATATAAAAAGTTTGGAGGACCTGGCTAATCAAATGTATGCGAAGATTGGAAGGAAATTTCTCTTGCCACAACATGCATGACAAGCAATTATTTTGCCATTGATTGCGTGAGCATCAGTATTCCAGCGGCGGAGTTTAATTAATGATGCATTCCCTGTAATTTCTCCATTCGACTGACTGGCTGGCTGCCCTAAAAGCACGATTCGCAACCTTCATACAAAATCCCATCCATAACGACTGCAGTGCACACTGCTTATTTTGGCCCCTTTGATGGACATAGTTTATCTATCATGTGCACATGGTACACAATTTGCCTTGCTTGTGCATGAACAGTCCGGGGTCACCTTTACTTCTGAAGGTGACATCAATATATTTATCAATACCAGCTTCTCATTTAATCAGAGTCTGTAGATGTCGGTGTATAAAAACGAGCGAGCGTTCACAGGTGTGACATGAGTACAAAAGATCGATGTAGTTTAATATAAAGCGCTCAATCACACAGCAAATGCCAGTTGCCTCGATGCAGACAACTCCACAAGGAACAATTAACATACTTTTCAGTAAAGCACTCGATAGGCAGTTTAAGAAGACCTCAAAGCCCCGCTTAAATGTCTCATTTCATTTCATTACCAACAATAACGTCAAGCAATAATGAACAACACTTCAGCAGGTATGGTCGAAACAACTAGAAAGGAAGCGTTTTGCCCTGGAGACACACACTGAAAGACGTCGTACTTAAGAGAGCAATATAAATCAGCTTCTCTCGCTTTAGAGAAAATGGAAGAGTTGCTGGTGATGCCTTTATCATCTCTGGATAATCAAGTGATGATAAAAGCACACACACAAAGTGGTCCTCATTGGCGGTCGATCAATATCTAAATGTCGGCTGATTTGGGTACCAAGGACGAGGCTGATTGCTATTGGATTTAAGCTGAAGGAATGTGTGCTGCTTTAAGCTCTAATTGCGTCGCATAACGCTGGCCAAAGACAACTGCAGTGATGCTGTCACTTGTATGGTCTTGCTTCAATTCTGTACCATGGTCACATCGAGAAAAAAACATGGCCTCCACACACAGTGAATGTACAGTATGTCTTCATAGTCTTGCACAAAAAGCAAATCACATTCTCTTAGACACTTTAGAAATGCGCAGTTGAAAACCACGTAATAATAAGATGAATGGTACTGTAATTAAAATGAATATTGTGACAAGTAAAAACTGAATCAGCACTGGTGACAGATGAAGCAACTTGCATTATGTGCAATTTCACAGGAGTTTCAAAGTTCCATAGTATTCAAAAGTTTGAGGGTGATACTATTTTCTGAAAGTCTAAAATACTCATATTAGGCAAGGGTGCATTAATTTGATCAAAACTAAAAGTCAGTTATACATACTTAAATAGAAAATTGCTCCTTTAACAAAGATGCATGCATACAAAAAGAAAAAAAAAAGATGTATTCTGATTTCTTCAAAAATACAACTACTTTCAACATCAATAATGATTAATGCTTCTCAAGCACCAAATGTGACATTCACACTGAACGTTCAGTTTTTCCATCACAGGAATAAATAACTTTTTATATTTAAGATTACTTTATTATTTTGGATCTGATATACATTTGTTTGCATTAGAAACATCTTTCAAAAATATTTTCTCTTGTAATATATTTAGACCCATTTTTCTGCAGTTGTAGTTTATTAAATTTTCATATTAATTTCATAATAGGAATAAAAAATTGCGGATGCTTCATGGTACACATTAATGATCATTAATATATTAATTTTACTCAACTGATTTGCGATATAGATATATATATATATATAACCACCGCTAAACCTTTTATGCTCAGTTCATTTTTAGATGCTGGTAAGCAAAGCTACATTCTAATACTAATACAAAATTCTAATAAAAATAATCTAATACATTGGCAAGCCACCAAAAACGGTTTAGCTAAATACAGCTAAGTCTTACAATAAGAAGTTTAAAATTAAAAGAAAGCAATACCATTGTACTAGTAAAAATATAACATGGTAAAATCATGGAAACAAACAAAATCCATCTTGAAACATTTTGCACACAAAAAAAATTAAAAAGCTATAACTTTAAGTTAAGAAGTTATGAAAAGTTATAAAATATTAATTCTTGCTATTAAGATAAAGTAGATGCTGAATATATATTTATATATTCTGAGAGTATAATGTTGTTTAAATACAAAACAAAATATATATATTTTCAACTCATCTGAAGACATTCCCACAAACTTTCTAAATTAAAAAACAGACATCTTTATAGAACCATAATGAACAATTTGAATAAAACCAGCAGAAACACTGTAAATTGTTATTTTTATCATAATAATACTAATGATAATAATAACAAAAGAAAACCAATGGTTTATCCAACTTGAAAACACTGCAAATAGCAATACTTCACTTAATACACAACTCACTTCATAAAGAGCATATGAAATTGGTAGAACCACATAACTTTAAGTGCCTTGATTACAGCACTCAAACACGAATGATGGTTAAAAGGAGGTAATCTTAGAAGCTGTGCACTTAGTCAACTGGAATCCAAGCCTTCTACAGGCTAACTAGCCTTCTAACAAATGCCAACATGTACCACTACAGAGCTTAATGCGTCACTGAATGCATTCAACATTATGAATCTTCAACCAGGATTAAAACTCATTCACACATACACAACATCACAAAGGACAATACTTCTTTCTTAGGAGAACATTTTATTTCTTTTAGCTTGGCTAGGATAAAAGCACTTTTTATAATTGCTCCCTTAAGCAATACTGTTTTTCGATTGGCTACAGAATACATCAATGCCATCCAATGTCCCGTCTAATTACTTAATTTACCTAGTTAACCTAATTAACCTAGCTAAGCTTTTAAACTGCACTTTAAGTGGAATACTATTATCTTGCAAAAAAATAAAAAATAAATCCTATGGGGGAAAAAACAAAAACAATTAGTTATTGAAAATTAATTTTTAAAACTATAATGTTTAAACATGTTGACATCTCTGTTAAACAGCACTTGGGGGGTATTTGAAGAAAAAGTTAACTTTGGCATTAGGCAAACAAACTAGGGCTGCACGGTTCTGGCTACAATGAGAATCACAATTTTTTTAACAACTTAAAATAAATCTCAAATTTTTTATGATTCTATAGATGTAAAAAGGTTACTATGAGTAGGCTATTAATACTGTTATTTGTCAAACATACAGTAAAACAACAATAATACTTGGTCTATGTGCAGGTCGACTGTTGGTTAAAATGCTAATATATGGTAAATGGTATAGACTTGGAAGGGTGGGCTTTTAAAATGTCCTAGTTGTTAATTCACAGTATTGTCACAAGTTATGAAATCAGAATACACTTATTAATAATACTAAAGGTGAATTATTATATTTAAGACATATGCTTGTCATTTGTCATTACCAACGTTATTAGACCTTTTTTTTCCACTGGTAAAATTCCCTCTTGCATTATATTCAACAAGCATTATATAGGGTAGTTATACTGAACCAGTAAACATTTATTTTCATGCACAACACTTTATGTTTGCTATGAAAGAAAAAACACATCGAATGCTAGCCGTAATCATAACTCTAAAATGCGATATGGTTATTTAAATGATGTGTGGATTTTCGGTTTCACTTTCACTGCTGAGTGTGGCTCCTGTCATGGCTGCCGTCACTTTGAGAAAACAAAAACATACATGCAAATCATACCTCCTGCATGGCTCCCAAACAATTACTCTGTGCAACAAACTAAACATTATTTACAACTTTATTACCTGTTATTCACAGCCTATGCAGGTTCTGTTCACTAAAGTAGCCATCATTGGCAAGCTTGCACACATCCTCTCAGTAGTAAACAAACTATAGCCTTTTACTTTAGTAAGATGACACATTTCCAACTGAAACAGAATACTGAGTAGGAGGCGGGGTTTACTTTTGTGCTCCTCCTTTAATATTTATTTTATGGCTAAGGGCGTGGCTAAGCATATCAAAACAATTTAATTTATCTTTATTACTAGAGTGCTTTATACAATGTAGATGGTGTGAAAGCAGTTCAACAAATGAAGAAATGAGAATAAAAACCCATTGTAATATTGCAGTGGTAGAGTGGTGGTCAAACTGACATCTTGAGTGAAAGACAGCCATTCCAGAGCATAATGAAATTATTTGATTTTGATTAATGATTACCAAAACGGTTTCATTCATTTGAGTGGATTAACTTGCACTGACTAACTGTTCATGTTAAGACTAACAATGTGCGCTAACAAAACAAACACTGTAAACCTTGATTTCATGCATACTTTAATGATAATTATAAGCAAATTTAAACCATGAGGTTTCTCCATTATGCATTGTGATCTGTAACCCCTTGCATCCTAAGTATCTTGTTATGTCCCACATATATTTTAAAATCTTTCATATGCCTTTTTTTTGCTCATATACTGTAATTGAGTGCCACTTGAATGCTCTTCAACAAGAGGTCGAGATTTTGTGTACAAAATGTTTCAAAAAACATCTTGCGAAAAGTTTCACACTGTTATTGTATGATGGCTTAATGAAGATAGCAACAGTAACTAAGGAGTGCAGGGCAAACCTCTAGGCCAAGGACAAGTCCAATAAAACCATGTCACCAAACAAAGGCATAGTCTGAAAGTCACTTCAACCTCACTTCAAAATCCCAGACAAACTTGTTCCTTCATTCATGACAAACATAAACGGCAGGAAGGTGGCGATGTCCTTGACGAATCACATATCAAGTCGACAGTGGCGTCTCTGTGGGGGTGTCTCTTCGGCATTGACATAAAAAGGCCTCTTCAATGACTTCCGCTCAAATGGGCTCTGATGGCACCACAGTAATTAATCACTCATTATCTTTTCTATTAATCACCACTTGAGGACTGTTATGGCTGATCCCACAGCGACCACGTTTATAATGAAATTATCAAAGCTGAGCACACTCCTCACATCAGGGATTCTCTTGACAATGCCATCTGATCATCTCTGCTAAACGTGAGGGATGCAAACCCACGTTAACAAATGTGCATGTGGAGGAAAAAGAGATAAAGGAAAGGTAAGTTAAAGCAATGGTTAACTCAAAAAATGCTAATTTGCTCTTAAATATCTCAACCTCAACCAATCTAATATGCTTTGGAGTTTTTTGTATTATTTTTATGGTTTACTGTTTATAGTTCTGATATTTAGTATTCATGTTCTTAAATGAGAAATGCTTATTTGGATATAATACAAATTATATTTTTTTTTTTGGTGGGGGGGGGGGGGGGGGGGGGGGGGGCTTTGAATGTGACATGGTTGTAGGTGCCAGTCGGGCTGGTCTGAGTATTTCAGAAACACCTGATATCCTAGGTTTACAGAGAATTGTCCAAAAAAGAGAAAATATCCACTTGTTACTACCGAGGTAAGCAGAAGAGCATCTCTGAATGCACAACACAACCAACCAACCTTGAGGCCGATGGGCTACAGTAGCAGAAGACCAAACCGGGTGCCACTCTTGTCAGCCGAGAACAGGAAACTGACGCTACAATTCGCACAGGCTCTACGCTACAATTCGCACAGGCTCTATGCTTTGAAGGATTATGGCAGTTCTCAAGGCAAAAGGGGGTCCAAGCGGTATACCAAATAAAGTGAAAGGGGAGTGTAGCACCTTGGTGCTCATGGCTTGAGATCCTTTGCTGACCCTTACCCTCTCTCTGCTCCAAATACTTTTCTGACTGTAACCTCCAATGCTCTATCCTAATAAAAAGTGTTTAAAAATAACTAAAAATAATAAAATAATAAAAAAGAAGCACAAATGTGCTTTTATTGTTTTAGTTTAAGTTTTAGGGGTTTAGTTTTAGATAATTATAAAACCCTGGCCATTACTCCCCATACAAACAGGTTAATTTAATTAATAGTTCACTTCTAATGCCCATGATGCAGTCTTGATAGTATATTGACTTGATACTCACATAATCTATACTAATAGTGATTATTAAAAAATGTAACCTCTATTTTGTGCTGATGCTCTTATTTAGAACATTAAAAACATTCCAATTAGCAATTAGCAAAGGCATAATATTTTATCTGTATTAGGCTAATTTAATGAGGTAGAAAATTTTAATTATGAAAAATTATTAATAATAATAATAATAATAATAATAATAATAAGGATTTGCCAATGGGTTTTGAATCTGGTTGAGACTAAAAAATGACGAAAAAAATAAATCACATCTTACTATGTATGAAAAAAAAATATTATAATGCAAAGATTTATAGAGAATTTAAAATGAAAATGTAGAGAACGTGTTAAAGTAACCTCTGATGTGTGCTCAATTTAGAGCTTCCATTCATCTTTATATTCCTCAAGTTATGTACTCTGCCCTACGGTAAAATGCACACAGTCCACCACATGATTAATAGATGGAGTTGGGTCAAGTATGAAGTATACTTAGGTGAAAGCATTAATATAAGAAGTCATTATATTTATACAGTAGTTACCTTAATAGGCATTCTATGATTCACAAACAAATCCAGACTAATTTTTTTGTATTGATTGCTCAAGTTTCTGAACTCAATCAATTTCAAGCAGTGATCTACAGTATTTGCCTCAGTAAAAAAACAAAACAAAATTACATCTGGACTAAAGTCTTTTTTTTCTGCTTTTCTTTACAAATTTTGCATTCAAAATGTAAATAGCAATAGAGGAAAGTTTTTTTTAAGTCCTCCAGCATCCATCTAAAGATACATATTCTTGAAAATACATGTTTTTAAAAAAAAAGCTAACCAAAAAAATGCAACAATCTTGTTTGTCACTAAACATCTTTGTTAATAAATGTCCACCTTCTGTCTCAAAAAAAAGCATTATAAAATGGGCATGACTGGAATGTGTTAACTCTGCCAGCCCAACTAGTTTATGTCATTGTAAAGCTGTGTTCCCATCAAACGCAGATGACATCTGCTCCAGAACGACCCACTTCTGGAGGTGAAACTTTTTTTGCATTTACCAGTCCATTAATTCTATCTTCATTTAAATATTGATTCAGAGCTATTTGCTCTCTTTCATCCCTCTTTTTTTATAACATGTTTGCGCATTTGTGTGTGAAAGAGAAGGAAAAATGCGAGGAGAGGAACTGAGAAACTAAAATGACAAAGCATGACAGGGAGAGAGCAAAAGTGAGACGGCGTGAGAGATCATGGCAGAGAGAGAGAGAGAGTTGTGGCATGCTCTCATTGGTGCTAATAGATCTTCTCTCAGAAAACAGCCTGGCTTTGTTGACAGCCAAAAAGCACCATCTGCAATTTATCCATCTCTCTCCATCACCTGCTATTACTCATCAGGCCCACTGCCTTTACTAGATCAGTGGCATCTCCATAACAATTATGCAAGACAAAGGCGGTCCATCACTGAGATATACATAGAAGCATCCACTCGAGGATGCAGCTGCCCTTTCCAGCCAGGCAACATTTTCGGTTCTGTTGTGTTGTGTGGAGAGGAAAAAAGTAGATCCACATCTATAATCTGCGTCATATAACTGCAATGGCTTGTTCGATCCTACAAAACAAGCTGTGCATGGAAAGGCGTTTTCACACAAAACTTGTAGGGGTGTACACTAAGGTCAGATTTGTTTTTATAATGCTTTGAAATGCTCTTAAAACCTTGCCCTAGGGTAGCACTGTGGAAACCTCAGAGATGTGAAATTGAGATTGATTGTTCATTGATTTTACTGTAGGCTTCGTGTTAAACCCTGCTGAAATCCCTGCTTTATAGCATTAGGACTTTTCTGTTAGACATTAAACAAGGGCTAAACCTCTCAAAACCATTTTGCCCACAAATACGACAATTAAATGCATTGGAATTTGTCCAATCCTGAAAACAAAAAAAGCCTAATAAAATTTTAAATAATAAAATGTTAAAGAATCATTCAGTCAAACTCAAAGTGAAATTCAGTCATTATTTTGGTCAAACTTTTTGGTCACACTTTACAATAAGGTTCATTAGTTAATGTTTATTAAAGCAATAAGGTTCATTAGTTAATGTTTATTAAAGCAATAAGGTTCATTAGTTAATGTTTATTAAAGCATTTACTAACATGAACATACAATGAACAATACATTTACTACTGTATTTGTTCATGTTAGTTAACGTTAGTTAATGAAAATACAGTAGTTTATTGTTAGTTCATGTTAACTCATGGTGCATTAACTAATGTTAACAAGCATGGAATTGGATGTTAATAATGCATTAGTAAATGTTCAATTATGATTAACAAATGCTGTACATGTGTTGTTCATGATTAGTTCATGTTAGTAAATGCATTAACTAATGAACCTTATTGTAAAGTGTTACCAACTTTTTTTTTTTTTTGATGGTCCGTTTGTTGAATACTTATATAATTTTACTGCAATGTAATTGTAACTTCAAATGTTAATTACACATTTACCAATAATGTAATATTAAACCCGTCACCTGATAAGACAAATAATGCCTGAATAATTATAAAAATCACTGTAATATTTTCCTTAAAAAATTAATTAACCATGTAAAGTATTAATTTCACATTAGAAATTATTATTCTTAAATATTCTACTTAAATATTTTAATTAAGGTAAAATGAAGGCACCTATGGTATTGTGTGGTTTAAGGTCTTTAAATTTACAAATGATACACACTGAAAAAAACGATTCAAAGATGATTCCTTGGATATATATATATTTTTTAAAGTGGTTATAAACAATTTTTTGGGCTAAATATAAACAAACAAACTCAGTTAAACATTAATAAAATTTTGTTTGTTTGTTTGTTTGTTTGTTTGTTTGTTTGTTTGTTTGAATTCAATACAATTAAATTGTTTGCAACAATTTTACACAATTTTTTTCAGTGTAGTTGAACATGAAACAAGTTTATAAATATTCATTAGTGCAAGTGTAAAGTCTCCTCCTTTATATAATCTGCTTCTAATGCTGTCTGATTAGACATTAAACAAACTTGTTTGCATAAAGGATGAAATTTTTATTAAATGCCAAATGAAAAGAAAACAATATGTTATTGAAATGAAGAATGAAGCGCTCAGTCAAGTTTACCTTTTTTTGTACATTGGACTCCACTTTAATGAAAATATATTAAACAAACTCGATTAATGTAACCTTTTAGAATGAAACGGCCTGTTTTACTATAGCTTTTAGACCTAGGATCTTGGAATGTCACCATGTCTGACCTCACGGGGTTGGTCCACTCCCTGAACAGATACAGTGAAGGTTAAGAACTGAACACGGAGACTGCAAAGCCTAATTTAACCCAATGTGTGAAGTTGTGGACGTGGAGCTGCAAGCATCAGATGTGTGTCTAATATAGAGGTTACAGCTGGAAGGGCATCCGCTGCGTAAAACATATGCTGAATGGGTTGGCGGTTCATTCTGCTGTGGTGACCCCAGATTAATAAAGGGACTAAGCCAAAAAGAAAATGAATGAATAAATATGTATTCTATTTTTCCCTTTTAATTACCGATCATTCGATGCGCTTTGGTTCACTCTCTGTATTATGCTGCCTTACTGCCTGTATAGGTTTCAATCATGGTAGTTGGAAGGACGTAAAAACCTGCCATGTAAAAAACTGTGGCGGTCATAGTTTGGTTTAAACCTTTGAACATGAAAAAAAGTGAAGGCTGAAGTAGTGAAAAGTGAAAGTATAGGCCCCTATTACATCAGCACAGGACCTTATTGAAACCATGGTTGAAACCCAGAGAGGCAATCATATATATATATATATATATATATATATATATATATATATATATATATATATATATATATATATATATATATATATATATACATTTTTTTTATTAGACACATATCTGATTCTTGTATTTGCAGCAGCTCCTCGTCCACAACTTCACACACTGAGTTAAATTAGGCTTCGCAATCTCCGTGTTCAGTCCTTTACTTCCACTGTATCTGTTCAACTGAGTGAACGGAACCAACCCTGTGACGTCGGACAAAGCGACATTCCAAAATAGCGACACCCTAGATCTAAAATCTATAATAAACCATGCAGTTTTCTGCTAAATGGTTACATTAATCAAGTTTGTTATACATTTCCTTTAAAGTGAAAATCTATTACCAAAATAATGTAAACATGACTGAGTGCTTCATTTCCCCTTTAAGAAGCAAGAAACAAACAGACTCATTAAGCACACAGTCAGTACAAACCTGCAGTTTTAAACAAATAAGGTGTTTGGAGTTATTTGTTCTTCCCTACAATTGAATACAATTCACTAGCAAATTCATAACGCTGTTGAGTTGATCAAAAATACCTCCTGTATTGTAAATAAATATAAAATTCATGTAATTGTTGACTATTAAATGCAATTATGAACTCAGTCGGCTTTAGCATGTGGAAAAAAAAAAACTTTAAGACTGGATGCTGGAATGATGAGCAAATTCATTCTGACTAGCAGAGACTTGTCGGTGCCTAACTTGCAAACACATCTAAAATGTGAACAAATTATTCACTGTGTAAATTATGTAAATTAAGCAACTCACAATCCAACAAATTAATTACTGATGATAACTGAAAATGAGGTCTTGAACCAAGCAGGGAAATGTGCCAGACGAATGACATGGAAAGAAAAGTTTTCAGGAAACAAAAAGACATAGTAAAATGACTCGCCAAATCATATTGCAAGATATCTATGGCCCCTGACCTTGCTAAGACAATGCAATCCCCATATGTTTCCACAGCCTGTAATTGCCCCCCCCCCCCCCCCCCCCTGTTTATTTGTTCATGTTCAAGAATAATAAAGCAATCACTTGTGCATTATTGACCCATTTGACCCAGTTAATCATGAGGAACATCAATGACCTGATTAGCTCTTCAGAACATAGATTATGAAATTGGCTCAATTGGCAATTCCACAAAGAGCTTCTGATTGACTGCTCAAAAGACGTAACTTTTATCGGCTCAGGATTGAGGATGACATTGATCTGTTAGTGTTATCAAATATGTAGATCAGGGGCAATCAATTACGTTCAGCTGGTGGCTGGTTTTTCATTCTGAAACATGCCTGTAGGTCACACAATACAAACTTGATCCTACTGCTATTGTAGATACATTTTTCAATGTTTTAGAGTTAATAGATTGTGAAGGTTTATTTGTTATTATGTTTGAAAAAAATCTCTTTTAGGTGACTTTAGCTCCGAATTAATCAAAAATACATTATTTCATTTCAAATGAACTGTTTTTAAATGTAAATAACAACATTTTTATTTGACTCCTTTGTGGAAAAAAACAGATTGCACTTTTTACAGATAATAAACATCCCTTTAACTCAGCCTTTGAAGTGTTACCATCAGGACACAGGTTTAGAATTCCTAAAGCCTGAATAAATGCTTATAAAAAGCCATTTATCTCAATTGCTGTAGTCAGATCACTGTTTGAAGTGAATGTGGTGGTTGTCAAGAATGATCTGCAGTAATATGTATGGGGCTAATTTTGTTTTTAAAATGTTAACTTATGTTGTTGTCTTGAGGAATGTTGCTTTTGAATGATTGTTGTATGCAGCTGTTGTCTTAAATCCAGTGTTAAAGACAAATTTCCTTTCTGTGCCAAGCAGAACAGACAATAAAAGTTTAAACTAAACTAAACTAAATATATTTTAAATGCCATTTATATTTATAGTAATGCTGAAACCAGCTGTATGCTTCATATTTTTGTCTAACACATAATATATTACCATTCAAACCTACTAAAAAATCCTGAAAAGCAAACTGCATTATGGTTTCTACAAAAAATGACGCTATTTTCCCCCCACATTATTTCAAATTGAGCAACAATTACAATTGATTGAAGCAGAGCAGTACATCAGAATGATTTCTGAAGGCTTATGGAACACTGGAGGTTTGTTTAATCATGCTAAAAATTCTGATTTTTTTGTTTAAAAAAAGACTCTCATAGTAAACACTTAACCTAATAGAAATTTAGTTTACAATAAAATTTTGTAACTGTAGTTTTGATCAAATTGAAGCAGCCTCAATGAGCCTCTTCAAATAGAAGAGCTAAAACATAAAAACCATTAGTCAGCATGTATATTATTTAAAAAAGCATACGTTTACATTATAGAATTCTAAATATGCAAACCAAGACTCTACTACAAATCAAACATATTTTACTCTGCACCATCACTCTATAAATGCCCAGACTCATCTTTACTGCTGAGCTTTAAGCAGCAAAAAGCCTACAGTAAGCATTAACATGACTGCAACTTTTACTCCTCTTGTTATTGATACCTCTTATTAACAAAGCTAAAGTAAAAGTGGATACCGCAGTATAACAGCCTCTCTTAGGTGACCCACTATGAAAATTGAATGCAAATTGAAAATCTATACCTAATTGTAAAAAACAAAACATAATTTACACTGTTTTCAGCAATTTGCGATACATAAAACGAGCCAGATTAGTAAATGTTATCAAACATTACCAATATAATCCCTCCATAATCATGAATGTTCAGTTAAGTCCTTGTTGTCTCAAGAATTTGGGGATGATATATGATGGCAACATATCATAACTGCATTTTTTAAAGAAATGTTGCCAAAGTCCAACATACAGTATGCTATCAATGCGGAACAGTACATTCATGTTTTCATGACTTCGTAGTTAGATTATTATAATACTTTACAATATAGGTCTCAAACTCGATTTGTGGAGGGCCGCAGCTCTGCACAGTTTTGCTCCAACCGTAATCAAACACAGCTGATTCAACTAATCAAAGTGTTCAAGACTACTATAGACTATTAAGCAGATGTGAGTTGGAGGTGAACTGAGAGTGGCAGTCTTCAGAAATAGAGTTTGAGACCATTTCTTTACAAGATTGCCCTGTAGATCTAATGAACAAATTTCAGTTGGTTTTAAAATGCAGAAGATATGTTTAGCATGTTTACTTTGTAACAATTTTAAAATTCTGTAGATCAGTTAAAAACCCGAATGACTCCCAGCTCCACAGTATTTAAGTGAGCTCATCCTGACTAAATATCAAAATTAACTAATTCAGTTCAAAAGGCAGAAATTCTGTCAGTTTTCTAGATTAAAGACATGCCTCTTTACACAAGCATACCCAAAATCTAAATATCAAACTTTAAAATGAATGTCCTATAAATGATTGTTAGGCTGCATCATTCAGGCTAAGTGGAATGGGGAACACTGTAAGAAGAGTTTTGTCATGTTGGTCTCTCCTTTTCACAAGGTTCACATAATCGTAGATCCAGTCTATATCCAGAACAGATGGCTGTCATGTGAAATGGGAAAAAAAAATAAAAAGAAGGGACAGCATTATCAGAAACATTGATGCATGAGTCACTACACAGATCACATTAGTCAGCATGAACATTAACCAGGAACTGACTTGGACCTGCAGTTCTTCCACAATGGATGCTCTTTCTTGATGGCTTTAGACTGCTGTTCTGCCTCTTTTCTGGAGACTGAACCCCTGAATGAGTCTGATTTCTCTCAAGGTTTCATATGAATTTCCGTCAATTGGCTGAGGTTTGGTTGTTTGCCACGGTCACCTCTGGCTTACATGGTTGCTGTCCGCAGGGCTGCCGATCAGTGGATTGCCCTTCAACAGTAATTCAGCTAAACTGAATCCGTTTGTATCTAACTAGAAATACATTAGAATTGTACCGCTACTCTGATACCAGCCAATGCTGTTATGGCTTTTTATCCTTTTTCCTGTTCATTTTATTGTCAAGCAGCTTTGACACAATATACACTGTATAAAGTGCTATTGAAATAAAGAAGACCCGACTTGACTTGAAGCCCTTTACCACAACACCTAAATTAACTAAAAAAAAAAAAACTGATATTTGATTAATCTGAAAAGCACATACAGTACAGAAACAAAAGAAAATATGATGGAAAACTTGAAATACAAAGTAATTTTTCAGTATCTCTGACAACATATTGCATGAAAGACACATCCTCCGATTTAATTGCCAAATATTAAAACTCTCTGAGACAGTTTGTACATCCTCTGAAACAAAGGATGTTGCCCACTGAGCACCTCGCTGCATTTTTCCACTTCAAAAATTTCCAGATTACAGAATATACTAGATGCAGAAATGTTAGACCATGCATTCATAACTTTGAGACCTGATTATTGTAATGCACTTCTGGCTGGATGCCCGACTGTTTCCATAAATAAGCTGGAGTTTGTTTAAAACACTGTAGCCAGAGATCCAACCAGGTCCATAAAATATGATGGCATTAGTCCAATATCATCACTGGTGAAATGATTACATGCCAATACTTTGTAACATCAAAAAGCTTTCAGTCACCCCTCAGTACAATGCAGATCTCCAGCCTTCTTATTACTCCTTATGCCCATAGTGTTATACACAGTGCCACATGCATTCATGCTATAAGATGTAGGACAGCGTTTTTATAGGGCATTTTCAACATGCTTGTGAATTCAGAATATATTTAACAATACTGAAGAATGAAACTGGAAGGTTTTCCCTTTAAAGATGAGTACATATGTATTACAGATGAGTAAAGCAATGTATTATGCATGCTAGACCAGCAGGTGGTGTCGCTTTGTAAAGAAACTCTGAATTTTTTTTAATGAAATGATAATTTGCAATAACATGTTTGCTTTCCATTACTAGTCTTTTCTGACTTCAATCAGATGTTATTCGACTGGCAAAGATTACATTTTCAGTTACTCTAAAACTGAAAATATAAGTTACTAATAAGTTACTTTAAAAATAGCACGCAATAGGCTAAGTCCACGAAGTAGTCAGCTTTATTTTTTTGTTTACAATTCTAAAACGCATGCCGCTGCATGACGAGGCACATCCGGTGTGCAACCCCCTTTCTGATGGTCTTGCTGCAGACAGTTTTTGCATCCTTGTTGAAACTCACACTGATAGCAATCAAATATTTCTGTTAATTTGGCAAGCTGAGCACATTCTGTAGTGTACAGGAGACAAAGGGGAGATGAATTGACAATAGTCTACAACCAATCAGGATGCAGAACACAATGTGATGTAGAAAAAAAAAAAAAAAAAAAAAAAGCATCCACTAAAAAAAATCCACAAAATTGCGAGGCCGTGAAATGTGAACCGCATTATAGCGAATGACCACTGAACCTCAAAAGCATCTATTTCTTCAAGCGCTGCAAATAACAGCAATGGTGATCCAGAAAGTAGATTGGATCATATGAAACGTGATCTATCACCAAACAAATTGCCCATCAAATATTTGGGATTAATTTACAGGTCACAAATATACAAGTCATATGCATATGCATGCCTTAGCATAGTCTTAGTGGATCGGAGGTCAGTCTCTGTTTGAATGTTTTCCCAATGTTGGTGTTCCCAAAAAGACATGCAGTACAGGTGAATTGGATGAACTAAATTGGCCGTAGTGTATGAGTGCGCTCACAAGTTTGTGCACTCTGAACATATGCCTGAGTAATTGATGTTTTTTCTGCTATAGCAACCCCTAACAAAGCAGGGAGAAAGCCAAAGGAAAGAAAGTGAATGAGAAACGCATGTCTTTGATTTACCATCTTCAACCAAATGGTTCTAGTTTAGATCCATTCGTTCAGAGAGAACTGCTGCAACTCTGAGCAATGCATGTATCATTTGCACACATCGGTTTGTGTGAACTTGTGATTTAACGAACTCTGAGAGAGTTCCCACAGCTGAACTTGAAAAAGAGGGCGAGTATTTGTCATAGGCTAAAGGTTCCCTTGTGAGCGTGTGATGAATGAAGTGGAAGCAGAGCCTCTGTGTTCAGAGTCACAAATGCCGTTTGCAAGGCTCTCATTATGGGCAGAAACTTTTTTTTTCCAGAATGATCAGAGCTGCTTTTCTGCAAGACTGGAGAAGGAGCAGAAGCATTTGTGTCATCTCGATTCCTTTGGGTTCTTTCTATCTGCATAATGTGTCCTTTCCTGACCAATTTGTGTCACACGGGATTGTAGCTCATTCATTAAGCTAAGTAATAAGGCTCGGTTTTAATTATAGCTTAGTTGAGGATGTCTAGATTTTGAAAATATCAATAGCTTAAAGCCAATTATCATATCATTGACATGCTAAATGCCTATAACCAACCAAACAATTATTAATGAATAATCATCACTCAAAGTGATTGAAAACTCTAAATTAGATTTAGAGTAGAGTCGCCATACTGCAGAGCAATAGCTCACTTCTCTTTCACATTCATAAATCCACATCTCGGGCTGTGGGCCAGAAAGACTGCTTTTATATTGGGGCTGAAACTATGACCTTTAATTAATATTAAAGAGGATAAAACTCTCGGTTCCCATTGCCTGAAGTTTGCTGATGCCCTTGAAAGAGAAACCTGCTTTATAACACATGGCCCTATCGCAGAGATAAAAAGTTTTATCATAACTTCTTCATTTTTCATAATAATGGATACTTCCAGAAAAAGCCAAGCATGTACTCGGCAGCCCTGGAATATAATACAGGCTACATAAATTTATCCTGTCTATAGTAGCCTAAAATGGATGCAGATATCAACAGCAAAGGCCACCACAGTCAAATAAGTATGTGTACACTTTATTCCTTAACACTAATGTGTTAATCATTCAACACCGTATTTAAATATATTAGGGGTGTAACAGTACATAAAATTATGGTTAGGCAGACAAACTGCTTCAGCATTTGGGAATGCATTTCTATTCTCTTTATCAAACTGGATTATTTATAGATCAGTCTAAAAAACATTAATCTAAAAGACAATCTCAGTTTATTCCTAACGCAATTGATATGCTTTATATTTTAAGCATTATAAACCAATTATAATCAAACATGTTTTACATCAAATAATCAAGACATCAGTAGTTATGTTTTCATCCACCTATTTTTATGTAAATTTTTGATTATCACATAAAAATGTGTGATGTAAATGCTAAGATGCTCATAAATTTTGAAAATGTGGGTAAATTAACTAGGATAAACATTTTATTCGATACAAAAAAAAAAAAATGTGCAAAGACTACGATGGATACACAAATAAATTCCAGTATGTGCATTTAAAAAGTATATGACTCGGTTTTAACAGATCATGTGATGATAATAATAGATGCGATGGACAGCATTACTGGACAAACCAAGTGGAGCGAGCACATTATAAAATATCAGAAATGATATTTTGGTCATGTTAACCAAAGTCCGCCATCAGAGTGGTTCAGTATTATATTATTAGTATTATTATTGAAATCAACAACAATTTGTCAATGTTATAAAAATGTTTGATTAGGTTGATTACATGTCACAAGATTGATTCACTAGACCGATGCACTAATAGCACATTGAGGACATCTGCTGATCACTCAGAGCAGAAGCATCAAGTAAATTAAAAACTCTAAAGGTCTTTGCACACTGAAGTTTGACATTTTTGTATGCATTTTTTCCGTATTCATATGCGAAAAATTCATCACGTAAAAAGAAACCTTGCACACTGTCCAATGCGTAATAATTAATTCAACATGAAAAAACAAAAAAAAACATTTCAGAATCAGTTCAAGCAGCGATAGTCTGTTTTCCTCTCCTACAAAGTAGATATAAAAAAGGGAATAGACATATTGTGTTTATTTAATACTAGCCTTCATAGAGAGGAAGAAGAGTTCTCCACCTCATCAAAGAGCTGCGCTATGATTATACTGAAATGCAAAGTTTATTTCAGAAAATCTGTGGAATTTTGATACATTGCTTGTGATGCTTCACATATTCACGGATGTAAACAAATCCTGAACAGAGATTGGCAGTACCTATAGACATTATAATAGATGGCGTCCACGTTGACGTGTCGAAGCAACGGACCGAAAGCAGACCATGCTTTCTATTATAATGTCTGGGCAGTGCGTCAAATGTATCGACACACACACACAGATCAAACAGCAGCAGGGTAGAGATGCACCAGTCACTGAATTCAGCATATAGGGGTTCTCAACTGTCTGCCACTTTCTGTCTTTATTTTATGCACTGTGTCTATCATAAAGTTATCTGTAGCTCAAATTAGTTAAAGTCTAGATCAGATATCCGGCTGGCTGGAAATGCGATATGCACTTAAATATAGCAGCATTTTTATGACACTATATAACATTACTTCATATTTTTACAGTACTGTGATGGTTGGGTTTAAGGTAGGAATGGGGGTAGGCGTTAAATAATACAATTTATTGGGTTAAATTATTAGGTAGCATAATAATACTCGTTACAATGACTGTTTTTGTTACTGTGACGGTTGGGTTTAGGGTTGAGGTGGGGGTAGACATTAATAAAATACAATTAACAGGAAATTTAATAAATAATAACCATAAATCAACCATATCTGATTTAGCAACATACTTTGAAATGACAGCATTCTGTATTTAGCTTTTTGCTTGTACGGTGGCTCTGAACGCTGAAAACACCTCTCAAATCACTTTTTCGTATGCAGAAAGCTGTAAAAATTAAATAATTAAGTAGATAGATAAATAAATAAATAAATAAAAATAAAAAATTGAACGCGGTTAAAAAAAAAATTTATAACGGGAGAAAGTTTCGGAAGCAGTGTGCAATATGCTTAAGAATTCAGTCAAAGCAGGGTAAATCTGTCTTCAGCTATTACGCCCACTACTGCTGGAATCAGCTTCCAGAAACGAACAGATGTGCTCCAACATTAGGTACATTCGAATGAAGACTGAAAATCCATCTGTTTAGCTGTGCCTTTACTGAATGAGCACTGTACTACGTCTGACAGATCACACTGTATACTGTATGTCTTTCATCTGTTTTTCATTCCTTTAAAGTCTGTTTTAAAACATTTTAATCTATTTTATGTTTTTAAATCATTTTTATTCTTTGTTGTTTTTATTTCTTAGACTTGTTTCTTTATTAATTTGTATTCATTTTGTAAAGCACTTTGATTTACCAATGTGTATGAAATGTGCTATATAAATAAACGTGTCTTGCTGGTCACATAATCTAACAATAAACAATTATGGTCTCTTGTCATTGTGGACACAAATATATTTCTAAATGCTGCACACTGGTGGTGGATGGGAAGATTTCCCCCAAAAATTTGTAAAGTGCCTTGACTGTGTAGAAAAGTGCTATATAAATGTAAGGAACTATTATTAGTATTATTATTAATATTACAGTTATCATGCTTTGTGTTAATCGGTCTTTAGGAAAAATTTATACTAGGCACGGTTGCCCTGATTCAAGTCAGGGCACTACTGTCCACCCTCCCTGACTACCCACACTCCCATTACATTTTTGTTTCTGAGCCCAACACACTTGCATCATCAATGCGATTGCTTAGAAGAAAACAGAAAGAGAACTGCTCTCGCTCAGTACAACAAAGATTGATTTTGTATTGTTGCTGTGCATTATTTTGAGTCATTTAGGATGCAGTAACAAATGGCCGAATATTTCGCTGAACACATCCATTGCTTTTGATGCTCAAGGTGGCAGCTGAAGTGCAGCGAGGAGTTGGCATCTTTGAAAAAACTACAACGGTTTCAATTAATTAATATGTAACAGATCCATAAGAAACAGTCCTTAAAAATGATGTTGCATCTTTAGTTTTGCACTCACGCTAGTCAAACGCATAGCCTAATGTGACTACACCCTTAAGAGTGTTTTTGTGTGTGCAGACTGTATGACATTGTACTGTGAAATGTCAATGCCCTCGCCGTCTGTTTTACACAAGTCATTCCTCTTGCTCCACACTGACATTTAGTACAGACGTCCGTCATTTGCACTCTTGAAAAGGTGCAGAGCCACTCTAGAACCGGTGCACACAACAAAACCTATTAAAATTCTCCCAATAGTTTGTTCAGACAGTCAGAGACAAAACCTAAATGCTAAGTCCGTCTGGAGTGCAAATCTTCACTTTAACAAATCAAACAAGCGTCAACAGACATCATCCCACCGAGAAACCATCTATTTGCAGTTTCATCTGAATCGATTAAAACATCCTATTGCCCAAATGATTACGCGATAGGACACAGCAGAGGCATGTAACCTTCATTATGAGTATATTTGCTCCTCTTCAGGCACTCGCAGAAGTGAATTGGATGAGACTGCATGTTAGACGAAATTCAATAACTCAGGACGACACGGTTTCATTATTCTTAATCACCCCTGTTCCGTCTTGTTCATTTAATTTTTCATTTCAGCATGGGGTTTGCAATCATTGGTCCGAACAGTGGGAGAGGTTTTTTCTTTCTTTCAATAAGACAAATCATAAAACACGAGGGCGGACGAGGGCGATGCCCATAGACGAACCTGTTTGTGTTGCTCACTGGAGAGCAAAGATAAGATGGTTTAATTGCACTTTCTGTAATCTTCCCTCCCACTGTCTAATTTCTAGCTGTAAGAAACCAGGCTGTTGATAATTCATTCTCCAAAAAGGCAAGATAAATATTCCCCCCACAAAGACAACAGATGCCTTGTTTTCTAAAGATTGATCTGTTGTATCATGCAGCACAGCAATAACCCCAGGCAGAGAGCTATGACTGCTGAAAACTCAACAAAAAATAAAAAAAAGTTATGGAATAAATTTATTTCTGCATTTTCACACGCTAAAAGAAATGTTAATCACCTAACCAACCCACAGGTTCAAAAGACAACGACGTAAGTGACTCTGCCCGTGTAATGTTCCACTGCAGTAAATGCAAAACACCATTATCAAGCCCTGCGGCATCAGACGGCAGTCCTCTAATGCACCTGCTCTGCATTATCACTTAACATCAGTTTGAAACACACATATACAGACTAACGCCATAACATTAATGTGATGAACCAAATCCGAGACCCAGAACGCATTTCTTCCTTCATTAAACATAAGCTAGTATACACTTTTCAGAGTTGTCACACCAAGTCTTGATTTGAAATCTTTATATCATTGTGAAATGCTATGTAGTTTCACAGGGGCAATTTGTCTTTTACATTATGACGTCAATTCAAATGTTTGGTCAGCACATGGACTACCTGACAAAAGTCTTGTCGTAGATTCCAGTTGTAAGAGCAACAAATAATAACTTGACTTTTAGTTGATCATTCGGAAAAGTGGCAGAAGGAAGATTTTTCAGATGAATAATCTGTTGAACTGCATCCCAATCAACACAAATACTGCAGAAGACCTATTGCAACCTGCACTGACCCAAGATTCTCACAGAAATCAGTCAGGTTTGGTAAAGGAAAAATCATGGCTTGGGGTTACATTCAGTATGGGGGATCTGCAGAGTGGATGCCAACATCAACAGCCAGAGGTATTAAGACATTTGTGCTTCCGATTACATTACAAACAACAGAAGAGGGCAAATTCTTCTGCAGGATAGCGCTCCTTGTCATACTTCAGCCTCCACATAAAAGTTCCTGAAAGCAAAGAAGGTCAAAGTGCTCTAAGATTGGCCAGCCCAGTCAACAGACATGAACATTATTGGGCATATATGGGGTAAGATGAAAGAGGAGGCATTGAAGATGAATTCAAAGAATCTTAATTAACTGCAAGAACGCTTTCTTTGACTTTTTAAGTGACTTTATTATTAAGTTATTTGAGTCGTTGCAGAGATGTATGGATGCAGTCCTATATGCTCATGAGAATCATACACAATATTTATTATTTTTCACCATAACTTTATATATATATTTTTTTATATTTTATATTTTTTTTATTATATATAGTGCATTATTTCTGTTAAAAACCAAGACTTTTGTCAAAGCAAAGTCAGACCTGACTGTCCTATTTACATAATTAAAAATCAAGACATATTTTATTTTGGTAAAATAAGCGTAATCTAGAGGCCTTTGTCTTTTATAAAAGCCACTTCTGATATTATTATTATTATTTGTTGTTCCTAAAACTTGGATAGGCAACAAGACTTGTCAGGTAGTGTATGTGTGCTGTTTTGTCCTAAATTGTAAACTACAGTTAAATTTAAAATATATATATAATAATAATAATAATAATAATAATAATTAAAAAAGTGTTTATTCAAGCAAAACAAAACCATAAACATGAAGCAATAAGTGAAATTTCAGCATTGCTGTCACCGTAATAAATTAAAAAATATTACAATAATAGTTAAAAAGTTATTACACTTTTTCTTTTCATAATTTAAAAATATTAATGTTGGTTTGTTAAATAAATGTAGCATTTAAACATTTTATGTATGCATAAAACATTAAATATAATTGAATAAGAGAATTTATTGTCCATTGAGAGATTCAATATATCATAATATCCATGAGATTAGCCACCTGAATGAATTTAGCTAGATTTGCAAGCACTGTGCTTCAACACAAGCGCTAAAGCTAAACCCAAAAAAGGGCAAATGCAACAGTGCAAATATCCGGGCAGATGACAAGATGTTCTCGAGAATTTTCTAGGGAACGACGCACTGAACGAAATCAAAGGCAAGCACTCTGATTTGTGTTGAGCACTGCTGCTTTTTAGATATTCCCTTGTTTGATCTCTTGGCCAAATTCAGTGTAGTGGAGAACATTTGCATAATGGAAGTTATAAACATGTCCTCTGCTTTCAACTCGTGTCTTTCAAAAAGTCAGTCAGGACAAAAGGCATTCAAAGGAAAGGGCGCAGAGCAGGACGGCTTCTTCGCTTTCGATCATACGAGCTGAAAGTTATAAAGCAATAAATGACCACCATTCGCATGCGATGGAAACAGCCTCAACAAAAATCCCTGTTAGTTTCATTTCCGTCTCCACCAGTCCCATGCTGCCAAGACAAAAATAAATAAATAAAAAAACAACGTGACCTTGTCAAATGATTGGCGCCAAAATGAGACGCGCGTCACCAAGGCTCTTTCTTGATCAAGACAAAAAGGAAGGAGAAAATACATTTTCAGAAGCAATTATTTTTCTGGAGTGCCTCCTCAAACTTTTCAATCATTTCAAATTAAAAGATAAAAGCTTTTTTGAGAGTACTTGAGGGCAGAAACAAACAGATAATCTGAACCTGTGGAGTGCAGCTCTGCAGTGAGCCGAATGCTAATGGTGGACGCCCATCTGCCCCCATCACACATTATTGGATTTAATTCTTTAGATGAATGCAGCTTTGGATCACGCCAGTCATAACTCTTGCTTATTTCCATACATCAATTAGGACAGAGGCAAAAGAGATCAACATCCCTGATTATCAACGTCAATTCTGTCCGCTAAATGGAATAAATGCATTATGGACACTAAGACATTGGCCAACCAATCCTGTGAATATCTTCTAGTAACTCAGGGTACTTTTGGATTAGCCAATAAGCTTATTTATCCCTAAAACCCTGTTGATTTCTTCTAAAACTGCTACGGTGAAATCAAGAAAGACTAGAGAAACAGTGAAATTATGGCATCACTCTACACAATGTGCAGACATCTGCTGCGCTTATCACTCAGTCTGCTCTAAACTGCATTAGATAACTCTTGTAAGAGCTAATTGGCTCATAAGGGCCTCTAATTAGGAAGATGGGCATGTTTGTAAGCACTGGACTTTGTTGAGCTATTTCATGTGGCTGACAGGCTTTATATGTACGACTTAGCATCTAATCAAATTCCATGAGAAGGAACAAACAACACCACAAATAAGAAGAACAGATTTACAATGTCAAGTGATGCAATGCATTGGACACGACATTCAATCAGCAGATATTTGACTGTTTTGAAATGACCAGGAGAAAGTGTTTAACATTAGATTATTTTCATGTAAAGGAATGCTTTTATGTTTTGTGACATACCTCTCGTCGCCTAGAGGCCCAACAGGTCTGTTTGATCTTCCACACCACAGCAGCAACCAGCAATAGGGACAGAAAACAGCTGTAGGTTAAAGAAATAAAACACTGAGTAAATCATTTTATTAAATCAATAGTATGGTTCTAGTAAACTGTTAATGCCAAAAAAACACAGACAGAAACTTGGAATTCAGTGAATATTATGTTGAACAGTAGTGTAAAAGCTGCATGAAACCTTGAAACATTATTAATGGTGCAGTATGTAAGTTTGACACCCTGTGGTTAAACTAGGTATTGCACACCTGGTTCAAAACAAATGAAAGCGCAGGTTGCCAGATTGACGACACCAACAGCAACTGCCGAATTAAACCGTGTTCTAAATAAAAGCAGCGGCACGTGAAAAAAATATTTTTGTTCTAACCAACACCTGAAACTTAAATTTTATAAATGACTTCTAAATGTTCTTGCAGCTGAACAACAGAAAGACAATGCTCCCCTAAGGTACACCTCATGTGCTTAATTCAGTGTTAAATGGTAATAATGTGAGTTTGAGTGCCATTTTACATCACATTTATTGCCATACTACCGTAAGCAGCAGCAGATAGTTCACCTCAGATCTTGAAAAAAAACTATTTGAAATGCAACTTTAGTGCAAGCCAACAGGTATCAGTTCATTATGTACATTTGAAATTGTTAAAAAAAGTTTAATATCTATTAATTAGATATTACATATTACCATTTCATTGGAGTGCAGTAAGTGCACTATTCTGCGTCTCTGAATGGCTGTATTTAATTTTCTGTCATGTTTCGTCTTGTGCAAACAGCCAAATAGCTTACTAATCTCAGTGTTGTTAGGACACAGGGTTACAATGTAACCTGCTCACCTAATGTTTACGTTCAAAATATTTATATTATTTGCTAATTAATAACAACCTCATGTGGAACTCTAAATCTGCGTCTCATTTCGGTGTCTGCTACTGTCCACCGGAGGTCGCATTTCAGTCCTGGATGCATACTTTGAGAGCCTTTTTAACTGAATGAAAGAAATATGGGTTTTTTCCAACAAGGCAACTGCTGAAATATAATTGGCTAAATTTGCATTGGACGGGTTAAATGGCCAAAACAAAGACAGCCATTCTGGCAAGGAAAGTACATTTTCAAAGCAGAATTTTTGACTTTAGCATGTTTTTCAGATAAACAGGTAGTTTCACTTAACACTTTTTTTTTTTAATCTGCAAACTTATTATTAAAATACTAATATTATGCTCTTTTATGTTTTTTTTATTGAGTCAAAAACGTCAGCACCTTTAAAAAATTACTAGCCTTCAAAAAACGCAAAAGAGCCAACCTAACAGCTCAATATAAAATTTGTTTTCTATTGACCATTTATGTTTTTTACTAATGCACGAATGCTATAAAACATCATTTCATTCATCTTTTTACAGCAGTTTCCTTATACGCATGTGTTAAAAAGAAGCTTTGCATTATGCACAAGAATGGCTCAGAGACAGATTTATGTTTATAGCATTCAACAGATGGCAAATCTGAACATTACCACTGGATAAAAACATTTACATTTTAAACAGAACAATGTGAAACTAATCTCACAAAATATGATTTAATAAGACAATTTCTTCATTTGCATATTAGTAAGCTTGTCAAGATTAATTCCACATTGGAATTAGCATGGCTCATATTAAGTTGGGAAACAAAGCTTTTTATTTTGTTCTTAAAGGTACATTGATGATAAAACATGTTTTCAGTTATTTTTTATGACTACTGACTAGGCATGGGACGATAACGTAGTATACCGCAGTTTGGAAAAGTCAAGGTTTTAAAACTGCCAAACCCTTCTGTTATACCATCCCTACGATATATAAGATTATCCTTTTTTCTTTTAGCACAACAATACCCACAGCAGAAAGAATATTCAAAGATGCCATTTTAAATTGTAAAAAAATAAATCTGTTTATGATATTAATGAAGACAGCAGATGTCAATGATCCATTTGAATTATTTAGCCTGATGTAGTTAACTGCTACAAAATATTTTACATGTTTTTCAAAATAAAATATGTATTTTAGAGCTGTAATCACAATACCGTGAAACCATGATATTTTCATCCAAGATTATCATACCATCAGAATCATTTGCCAAATACTGACTAGGGTTGCATGACATTGAAAAATTACATTGCAATATTTAGTTTTTCTGCAATATATCATGATTATAAATATAGTTTCGCAAGATGATTATTTGTAAAGAAGTCCTAGTTTCATATTGATTGAACTAATTTGTAGGGGAGGAAGTGCGTCTGCATATTTACAAATATAATAAATTATGCTAAATAAAATACATTTATGCACAGATGAAAACAAAAGAACAAAAATAAATATGAAAAAAGGTTTTCAGTGGAGTCGAACAGTATTAAAGTGTAGAAATTCAATATGTAAAATGTAAAATAACACAGCATATAGTCAATATTGTAATAAATTACTAAACAATTGATATTTGTTAAAGCAGCAAACAATTTCTTGTGCCCAAATGGTTTAAATTCACTTAAAATCTTACAGTTACAGGCCTTAAAAACACAACTAAAGTCTTTCATATTATTAGATTAAATTTAAACTGCATGTTCTAAACTATTTTCTGGTTAATTATAAACATAACTTGACAGATTTCAGATCCTGTGTTGTGGCTATTGCAGATTCCCACATTGTGATATCGATGCTTAAACGATATATTGCGCAGCCCAACTACTGACTACTTCCATTTGGACATAAAATGCAATGTGCTATATTGTTACCTGTAATTGGCATCAAGGGTCAACATTACATGATATTCTGACATTTAGACTAACATCGTCACAGATTGTTAAAAGACTTTAAAGTCCATCAACTGTGAATAAATACTGGAAAATCATCCTTTTCTTTAAAGAAAAAAATGCAATGCTGAAATTGTGTGCAGTGTTAAGAGTCAAAACATTTTTGAAACTTAAAGAAGGCCTTCTAGTGGTCAAGCACAGAAATCTGCTCATCTCAGTCAAGTGTTAGTGTCTGTCGATGTGCTTCAAAAGGCAAATTTTAAAACCGCGCCAACAGCGTAGCCATGAATTGTGGGGGAAATTGCTTTTGCTGACTGTATTGACAGAGATATGTGAGCATTTGTAAACATCTCCATGTGAAATTAATTCACAGTTCATGCAGATGAAAAAAAAGACAGAAAAAAAGAATGATGAAATCCTTTAAAGCTTTCAAACGCACGCCATCTTGGGCTCGTTTGAAGATAATAGCAAATTGGAGACGAATGGGAAAGAGAGAAACTTGAATGGCTCGATTAAGTAGCGGTGCAGGAGAAATCCCCCTTCAGATCGAAGCCTTTTATCCGGTGCAATGCAGACAGTAAACAGGACTTAATCCCCTCCGCAGTTCCACCTGGAATCCGAATTAATACGAGAAATAAAGCAATTAAAGGTTCTCGCCCTGTTGTGTGGCTGTACATGTTGCCGCTTGAGTAAATATGGGAGAAAATGAAAAAGGTGTCCGGGGACCACTCAAAGCAGAGGACGCTATGAAAGGTCTGGAATGAGCTGTGGGAGAAAGAATTAAAAAGCTGACTGCTAAACAACGATAAAAAGGTGTATCATAAGTTACATAGTTGCTTTCGCTGATCCAGCATAAGCAAACAACACCGCAGCATTGAAGAGGGGGTTTTCCCCCCTCTTTAGCAAGAACAGAAAAAATTCACAGCAACAAATTGATGATTAAACTATGGACTAAACGTAATTTAGCCAAATAGCAGCAACTAATTACTTAAGCTGCAATGCATTGAGCCTAGTTTAGGAATTTAAGGAAACCATTTCAGGTTTTAGGGTTAAAATGCAAGTGCTACTGCTAATATTTAAATCTTTCTATGTTTTCTTTCCTGAATGCAAAAACTAAAATCAGATATTGGAAGAAAAGGTACTGGGAGATACAAATGATGCGAAGGAAGGTGGTAAACCATAAAATCAGGTGAGTTTGCTTCAGCCTCAAAAAAAAAAAAAAAAAAAAACCACTGACATCAAGGCCATACTAGGCATGGAGGGATAACCGGTTTCAAAGTTTACCGTGGTTTGGAAAACCACTAAACATTTCTAAACAAAAACCTCTAAACATTTCTTGTTATACTATTCATAGGGTATAAAAAAGGCCTTTATGAGTTATAAAGAAATCTGTGTTATTGAAACCAATAACACAGATTGAAACCAGTGAAAACCAATGAAAACCAGATAGCAGATGTCAATGATGTATTTAAATTATTTAGCCTGAGATGTTTACGGTTCCAAATTATTATAAATGTTTCCTAAAATAAATATATTGTGTTCAATGGGGGAAAAGTTGTTTTTTTACCAGGACATTTAAAAAGAACGTATATACAATAATCACAATACCATGATACAGTAAGTAAGTAAAGGTTTATTTATAAAGCAACTTTCCCAGACACTAAGTCATAAAGTGCTTTACAATAAGAGAAAGCCATAAAACAGGTAAAAGAACACATATCAATAATAGAAAACATTAAAACAAGTTAAAAATCGAAGTACAGAAACACTGATACTGTCAATTAAAAGCTTGTCCAAAAAGATGTGTCTGTAAGTGCTTTATAAAAAGTTCAACTAATCCCAGATTTTTCAGTGCTATAGGGAGAAAGTTCCAGAGCCTTGGGGCCACAACACAGAAGGCACTGTCACCTTTAGTCTTAAGATGAGTTCTGGGAATGGCTAAAAGGTCTTTTCCAGAAGACCTCAGAGACCGGCTACATGAGTGACTACATAAAAGATCTTGAATATATAGGGGTGCTTGACCATGCAGAGCTCTATTTGTAATGACCAGAATCTTAACATTTACTCTAAAACTAATAGGAAGCCAGTGAAGTGCCATAAGCAAAGGAGTAATGTGCGACCTCCTACTGGTGCTGGTTAAAAGCCTCGCCGCTGCATTTTGAACCAATTTTTTATTTTTATTTTTTTGCACTCAATTTTTTATCCAAGGTTATAATATCCGGCCCATGTCTAGACCATACCAGACATTTCCTTTCCTGACAATTAAAAAACTAATATTTAGTCTTCCTAGCATCCTTGACTGTCTCATTACATAGAGCCGAGGATTTAGCGATTGATCATAAAGCATGAGAGGCCTCTTAGAACCAATATTTAGTCAAATGACATTGTGTTACAGTTTGCTGATTCACTGACTTCCATGTAAATGAGGAAATGCAATCTTTTGAGGACATTTCTGGTGCTCTCACAGACACCGACAGCTCATCTGAATGAAGCAATCACTGTGGGATGTACTCTTGTCGAACCTTGAAGACTGAACAGCATGTGCTTAATATTAAATAAAAGCAAATGGATTGCAGGAATTGAACCAAATGCATTAACTTTCATTTAACAAAGAGACTGTTAAAAAGCCATTCACAGGGTGGAAATGCATTTCCCTTATTGCTCATATTAAACGCTATAATTTCAGGTTGCACACTGACAGGTTCTTAATCAGTGATACACTTTCAGCACACCCCTGCAGAGGGGCTTTTAAAAAAAGGGGGTAATTTTTTTAGGATCGTAATAACTAATGTTATTGGGAAAGTCATGCATCAGGTTTGAATGTTAGGTGTCATCTGTGGTGGTTTTTGTCTATTTCTACTTTTAATTTGTTGTCTTTCAGTGATGCGGTTCATAATTCAGGGGCAGATGTGAGGACAGATATCCGCTGTCTGCGATCATCTCTCTAGCTGCACTGGTAATAGAACAGAATCCGCCTGAGGCTAGTCTTGATTCCAGCTGTCATGAGTTTGGCTATCTCACTCAGCGGAAATAAAGCAGAAATCACATTGATGAAATCAGGAAAATACTCATTTGAAGAAACATTTGCTAGAAAAGTAATATATTTTTTGAAGAAGTACAGTATATTATGAGAAAAAAGATGTCTTTACACTACCACCTCTTAGGTTTATAGTTGGTAATTTTTCCAAGAGTAAATTATGAGGATTTAAAACACGCATTCTCAACCTTTTTCACTTCGAGGCCCACCTCCTTCTGTAAAAATTTTGAAGGTCGACCTTTCTGATATCTTCTCTTAAACTGATTGCCTAGACTCTAGAGAAAATGATTATTTAAAACCTTTATTAATGCAACTGAGAATGTAGTCCTAGTTGGTGTGCAGCAGTTGGAAGTTTAAGCTACAGTTATGTCTGTATTTAACAGTAAAGCTGTTTTTGCACCGAGTCCGAAGTAATCAATCACAGAAATCAGGAAATGCCCTTACTTTTGTCATTTTAATATGACATATTTATTAATGAAATCAATTACAGTATAATATTTAATTTCATTTTAAGCTATCTTACAGTCCACCTGCAGAATCGCCGATTTAGAATAAATAGAAAACATGTTATATTAATTTATTTCTGTGGTGTCTTATATGATCTTTTCTCTAATTAATGTCATATACCCTGAAGAACTTATATTAATATGCTGATTCTCTGTCCAAAAGCTCAAACTCAACATTACCTTAAGACATTTATTTTTGGTGGCAAATTATAAATATAAGCCTTTCTTTAAAACAATAACAACAAAATACAGTACAGTGCAAAATCTGTTTTAACTATTGTTATAATGGATATATGTGACCTTTTATCACAAAACCAGTCATTTTTGTAAATTTTCCTTGATAAATTGAGATTTATACAGGTTGAATAAATTATCATTTAGTTTACATATGGTGTGCTAGGATAGGAGTTAGGTTATTTTGGTTTAGTTGTTTAAAAAATGTGAAAGACAATGTTAGAGAGAGGCTGTTTGTCCTGGTTTGAGTTGCATTTCTACCAGTGTTGTTAGCAATACAGTGGTCCCTCGCAATAATGCAGTTCACTTTTCGCAGTCTCACAGATTTGTTTTAGTGCAATTTGACATGCTTTTTTTTTTTTACAGCGCATCGGCCCTGATGCACGCATAGTGTTCTGCGTCCTGATTGGCTGTAGACCATTGTCACTCAATCTTCTCCATGACGTGTCTCCTGTACAGTACAGAACACGTTCAGCTTGCCAATTTTACATAAATCTTTGATCGCTAGCAGTGTGACTCTGAAGTGCGGTACTATATGTTTGCAAGTTTTCTCCCCAACAAACCCCATAACATAAAAACATTCTACATTGTCAAAGTCACCCATGATAGCAACAAAAAGGCAGAAGAAGATGCTAACCAGTGCACAAAAAGTTGGACTTTTGGACATGCTAAAGGAAGGTAGAAGTTACGCGAGTGTTTAAACAAGAGAAAAAAGTGTGAAAATGTTAATGCATATCTGAGAAAAGTTAATAAAGAGTGTAGTGAGAGATTTTACAGCCTTAAAACATATCTGATACTGTAAATGTAAAAAATACAGCCGACTACTTTGCGGATTCCACCTATTGCGGCTACTTTTCGAACGTAACTTCCACGATTAACGAGGGGCATTGTATTGTCTAAATTGATGAAATTGTAGATATAAAAAAGTACAGATCCATTATGCAATTCCTTCTGGAAAGGACTCAGTAGTAATAATTTTTATTTTCAGCATTATAATGATCCACTTATTGCAATGAAACCATATTTAGAGAAAGCAAACACAAGGTTCATGAAATGGCTTTAGTCTAGATCTGAACATTATAGAGGCTGTATGATATCATAAGACAGAAAAATAAAGATATGACACTCTAAATCTAAAGAAAAACCCTGGATCTGGAAAGAAGCCTGATTTTACATAGCACATTGTTTCAGAAAATGTCTTAGGTGCAAAAATCTTAGGCCAACAAAGCTTGTACAGTGCTTGGGAATTTTGCACAGTACTGTATATTGAACAGTAATGCAAGTGGGGGTAAACACAATGAATGGACATAAAAAATAAAAGCAAAATCAACGTTTGACAGTTTACAATATTTGACAGCTGTACCACACCTTGTCATGGCACATCTTTCACAGCAATTCACAGGGTTAAAAACAAGTAATCTGCCAACTATGCATCCACTGAGTCATTTAAAATCAGCTGTATGCTTTCTTCTCACCTTTTGCTTTCAGACGTCAAGGGAAGGCATGTGCAATTTCCTGTATGATGCGTGAGCAACATACACACAACAGCCTCCCAAGATGATGACAGAACGCTTTTCAACACCTGACAGTTTCTCATTCCCCTGAAAGACGGTCTTTTTCCCTTACTTATATTTGAATAAATGATGTTGCTGAAAGCACTAAACATTTGAGTCATGCTTTTGAAGACAAGTATGACTTTAGAAGAGGGTCATTTTCCAGAAACTTCTACTCCAACATTTTTCAGATGTCCTAAAAATCACAACTACTGTATATGCCAGTTAGCATGAGCTGCAAGTGTAGATGCTAAGGCATGGTTGAAGTAAACTAGTTAAAGTGATTGCCCAGGCAGTCATAAACACAGGGGAGCTGTAAAACATTACTCTTTGGAGCACAAGTTGACCCTGTGTCAGAGTGCATCAATGTTTGACACGGCTTCCAGAGGGGCTGTCTAATCCAGGACATAGATCTGAATTCAGGACAAGCACCAGAGGCTGCCGCAAACCAAAGAGATTGAGTATTCAGGGAAAAAAGAATGAGAGAGAGTGAGGAAAAGAGAGAGATGCCCTCTATAGCCAAATCTAATAAGACATAATGGGAACAGGTGTGCATTTAAAGACAAATCAAGAAATTGCGCAGAAATTAACAAATTGGGATGACAGATCTACCTTGTGGCAATGACACCTCGTACACAGCAGTACTGCATGAAGAATTACGTAGAAGCAAGTTGTTTACAATTTCAGTGGATCATTTTCAATTGTGCTGTCATCTCTTCAAGCTAAAACGGGAAAATACTGTCATAACTTACTTGGCTTTATTTAGTTTTTGTTTCACTCCCTTGTGAATGTATACTACGCTAGGGGAGCAATTCAGATTGAGGCAGATAATTTTTTTTATTACAATTAATATGGATAGAGAGGTTTGAATTATTGCCATATCGGCTTCTCTGGATATTTTATGGCAAAAGCAAATCAAAATTCACAACATTTAATAAATATCACTTTTCTATTATAGTACAAATATATATGGAACAAAAAAAGACATCTATAGCCCCTTTCACACATAGAGCTTTCTGGAAAATTACCGGCAATTTTAAGGAAAGGTCTGTATGTGTGAGCAGGCCCTTTTTGAAAATACCGGTAAATTTGTTCCGGCCATTTTCCGGAAAGAGAAGTTGTAAGATTACTGGTAATTTGTCGGAATGCTGCGCTTTGTGAACGCAGAAGGAAAATTGCCGGAAAGAGAGCGTTCACGTCTAGAACGTGCTGACGTAAGACGTCTGCTTTAGCCAATCAGAAAACTCAGATGCATTCACGTCCATGCGGTTTATGAAAATAAAAACTTTTGAATATTTTTCCAGACACATTTAGCTGCTAGATGTTAGTCAGATAACGTTTCTATGTTCCTTCTTAATGCCAACTGTGGAAAAAATTATTGATAAGATGCTTATGATAAGCCGTTGTTTGTTTAACTTTAAGCTCTGCTTCCTTTAGTAGTTTGATGCGTCAACTGTGCCCATGAAGCAGCCGGTGAGCGCCAGCACACACACGTATTCTGTACATCTCGACATGCGAAAGTGTTTCTCTAAATGTTTTCATCGAAGTTGTTCACAATACTTATTCATCAACAGAGTTTATAATGTAATCAAACGTTTAATGTCAAATACCAGCGCAGCCGTTTAGTGGTCATTCCTGGTTAATGATGTCAGAATTGACCTATATTTTGGAATGGATGTGTGAATGATCTTTTCCGGAAAAAATCTTTTTTTTTTTTATTCATTCGTTTTGAATTTACCATAAGTCATTACGGAAATTTTCCCGATATTTACCGGTATCACTATGTGAAAGGGGCTTATGTCCAAGTCTATGAGAATAGACAATAAAAGCAATTTGGGACTTTTTTGTGATTAAGAAACTCTGGTTTTGCTGTTGTTTATTTGTTTGTTTGTTTGTTTGTTCAATTTGTATGGCGCTTTAGAATCTTTTAGAAGCCTGAAATCTTTAAGCTTCATTACTACATATAAAAAATGGCAACAGGTTTGGAATGACATGAAGATCCTCAATTAACTTCAGTTTGGAATGTGCTCAGAGCCAAAAACGAAGACATGTACAGCTCGACTGTACTACAGTGACTTGTCAACAGGAAAAAAAGCCACTTTTTGACAGTTTCTTTTGAGAGATATTGGATTGTAATTTTTTCCTTTCAAATTGTAAGATATGAACTCAAATTTGTTAGCCATCAAGAGAGAATTAAAAGTACTGTATAAATGTAATTGCAAGACAAATGTCAAAATTATATGACACATTTTTTGTACTAAATCAGCAATTTTGAATTCTGAAGTTTATATGTCAGTTATTTTAAAAACTTGACTGTGGACTTATAAACTGTAAAGCCTAAATTGTGAGATAAAAAATGCCTTTTTTTTGTATTTAGTAGTTCAGCATTATAAGGAAAAATGTCCATATACAGATGTTTAAAATTTGTTAAACTAATTGATGGCTTGAGAAACAGAAAACTTGGTTTAAAAAGGACTAAAGTGTGAGCAGTGCTTCATGCCTCACAAAAATCTAGGTAAAATCTCACGAATGTGCCTGCATTAAACAGAACAGTTGATTCCATCAGATCACTTCACTTGGACGTACATGGAGGTCTGAGCAAAAAAGTAAAACCGAAGAACACTAAAAGCAATTAGGCCTCATTTCCTCTCGGCCTAAAAAGCTCTCTCAGTGCTGACTTGCTAATCTAAGAAGAAATAGGCAAAAGACACATGAAGTGCTGAACAGTCTGACCTAGGCACGCTGTCGCTAAATGATTATATATTGGCTAAACAGCTGAAAGATGTTGTCACACTCAACTTCGGTGTTACATCACTACTTTAAAATGGTGGACAGAACAAAGAAGGCACAAGAACTCACCTGAAAAACGTCACAAAGAACTGCACCAGGTCCATAATGCTGTTGTGCTGAGAGAAGGCGATCTGCGAGGGGACAAAAGCAAAAAAGAGAGATAAATGACGGGGTGACAGGTTACCAAAGAATGGCTCTTTCCATGAAAAGATGATGAAGACCTTTGCTGGCGGCAAGGGTGCTTCGCAAGAGATCGTGTCATAACAGATTTTTTTGGCTTGGGGGGTCATCACACACATCATATTTTTCTTTCTTTTCGTCTCCTCTAATTGTTAAATGGAGGCAGTAATGGCTGTTCATGGTCACCTGAGCTGACATCCCACAGGCATTACATACATGCCAAACGGTTGCCTTCTGGGATTGCGGTTTACATTAGACTTAAATGCACAGGTGTAGCGCAGCATGCCAAAGAAGGGAAATAATGACATGTGGGATAAAAGTCGATAATTGCAAGAGGCTGGATTTTTGCATGCAGAGCTTAAAGGGATGTTTCACCGAAAGTTTATATTCTGACATCATCTGTTAATCTTCCAAAACTGTACACTACTTGCCAAACATTTGGGATCAGAAAGAATGTTCTATTTGAGTATAATTTAAAAAATATATATTTATTTTTGAATTTGTCAATACTCTGGTCTTCAGTGTCACAACAGTTTTTATTAATAAAAGTTAATAACAGTACTATTCTCATTGATTTAAAAACTATTTGTAAGTGATACAACATTCACTTAATGCTGTATATATTATATGCATTATATATATATACACACACACAGTGCTGCTTTGAATAATTGGCCACTCATTCATATATTTGCTATAAAATGCTAAACAGAATATTTTATGTGTGCATATGCATTAGATCAGTCAGTATTGAAGCTAAACCAGGAGCTTATCTAAGAAAATAACTTCCAAAAATTAGTAGATGCACATTTATGTTAGGGAAAAATATCAAATTAAAATAAATTAAAATGAGGAAAAAATATCAAAAGAAACAAAAATATATACTAAAATCTTGTTTCAATTTTGTATTTAGAATTTTTTTGCAATATTTTGCTTCAATTTACATGTATTTTTACTTCTATTTTTAAAAATGCTAGGTCGCTCTAGGTCAATGTGTGTGTGTGTTTGTGTTCAATAAATTTGTTTTGTTCAAACGCACTAAAATATATTACCTATATTGGAGTTTACTTATTTGTGCTGAGCACTGTACACACATACACACGCTTTTATTTAAGATTTGAAAACCGGAATTTTTTTGCAAATAAATACTATAAACGAGGGCTTCTCAAAGTCTGGACTCTAGTCTGGTTTTAGACCACGAGGATATTCAATCCAGACCTGACTCCATTTCGTATTGCAAGACCATGTGTAATGGATTCAAATTGTGAATTTCCTTCATCGATAAATGCATAAACCTTGCAAATCAAGTTAGTTTTTTTGGTTTCTGTAAAAAGAAAATAATAATAAAAATAATAATAATAAAAAAAACACAGGCCAAAATAAAATTGAAGGCAAAATATTCAAAGCTATCCTGGTGACTGTTGTCATGCCATCCAGTGATCATAAGAGGCTTCACTTGATCAAGTTGTCTAATCGTGCATGTGCATCTGCTTTAACGCACCACAGCAAAGCGATCATTTTCACAAACAAAAAATTTGATGAAGAGAATCAACAGTTCAAAATTGAATAGACAGATAAGTATGTGTTTATTTTGCCAAAGGCCCTCACAAAGGCATTCTGCTTGATTTGTAATGAGACAGATGTAGTTGTAAATGGTGGAAATGTGAAAGGCCACTATGAAACAAAACACTAACATTTTAAACGGCAGTATTTCGAGGACCGCAAAACTATAAGACCAAAGGTTTTCATTACACACCTTTTGTATTTTTCACCTTTTTTGGGGTCTGGATGCAAACCTGGTGCAGTTGCAATCTTTGCAATGCTTTTTAATGGCCACCCCTAACCCTACCACTCACAGTGACGTCACTAGCTCCAGTGAGTGCATTGTGTCTGACATTGCATCTCTGAGATATGCAGTCGCAGCTTGCCTCATCATGGCTGCATCCAGATACTATTGGAACATATTTTGTTATGTTTTGCACAAAAATGCACTTACATTAGTGGTTTGGCCACATTCGCATTGTATTTAATCTGTTTTGAATGCAAATGCCACTTAATCTAAAGAAAAAAAAATTAGCTGACTTGTCATGCATGTTATGGATGTATATTAAAAAAAAAAGTTATGTAATATCAATTGTTCCGAACCTTAGACCGTAATAAAAATTCGGGTTTGGACCTTTTAATTTAGAACCCCTGCTATAAATAATAATATTAGTATTTGAAAATGAGAAGGCATGTTGTTAGGAGCATTGCAGAGAACCAGTCATACTTCTAAGTGGTATATGTTTTGGCAAAACTACTCTGGCTATATAATTCTGTTTAGTCAAAGATGTTTTATTCAGAAATTTGCAAAATGATTCAGCAGACAAGCTACATTCATAGCCAAGCTCTGTCTGAATAAGACATCATGTTTGGCAGTGAACACTGCAGGGCCATTAACTGAGCATCAACACATTTTTGAAAAGTTGCTCAAGTGTTCACAGTGTCAAGAAACAGCGTTCACAAAACATCCCGTTAGGCAAGAAAAATAACTACTTGATCAAATACCCAACAACAAACATAAACAGATTAATGCTCTAAATGTACAAATCTGTAAGTCACCCTGACTCACCAGATGAATAATGCAACAATGGCAGTGTGAGGCAGGTCCTTTGGAGAACCCATTCATTTCATTAAGCTGTTGTCAGAGGAGCACGGCTGGGGTTAAAAACAGTGCTGGAGAAAGCTTTAACACTCCATTAGGGCTGAACCATTTTTTGTCCCAAAAGACACACAAACAAGATGCTAGGATTGAAAAGAACAGTTTTGCAGCTCCCACATCTGGACATTTAAGCCATTGCTCCCAATGAGACCATACCGTGTTGTGCCATAAATAATGCAATGGATGTTAACTCTGGTAAATAAGGTCAATTGGACATTATAAATCACATCAGGACATATCACATGCATAGAAAATAATTCTGCATATCCAGTTGTAGTCAGAATTATTAACCCTCCTGAATTATCATTAGCCAATTTCTGTTTAAAGGAGAGAAGATTTATAAACATAATACATGTAATAACTAATTTCTAATAACTGATTTTTTATCTTTGCCATGATGAGAGTAAATAATATTTTACAAGATATTTTTCAAGCTACTTCTACACAGCTTAAAGTGCCATTTAAAGACTTAACTAGGTTAATTAGGCAAGCTAGGGTAATTAGGAAAGTCATTGTATACCACTGGTTTGTTCTGCAGCCAATTGAAAAAATATATATAGTGTAAGGGGGCTAATAATATTGACCTTAAAATGGTTTTGAAACATTTTTAAACTGCTTTTATTCTAGCTGAAAAACCAAAAAAAAAAAAACACAAAAGAAAATCTCCAGAAGAAAAAATTATTCTAAAAAAAAAAATTCCTTGCTCTAACATAATTTGGAAAATATTTGAAAAAGAAATTCACAGGCAAGCTAATAATTTTGACTTCACCTGTAAGTATTAGCTCCCTCTTAGAGCTAATTAAGTGTGAGTGTTCATAGATACAAAATGTTCACTGTTATCCCTAAAGTTGTATTAATTCAAAATACTTCAATTATGATTCAATAAGCATAAATACCAACGTTTTTGCTCACTCCATTTGTTTCATTTGTTGTACAATTTGCATGACATTTTTTATTCTATTGAAATGTTTAAATTGAATGTACTTAACAGAGCTTATTCTAGTCTGTTGTCAAAGGAACGATGTGCAAGGAAACATGACTGACTCTTTGAACTTAGGTCACCAGAGGATACAGTGCAAATTTTATAATCTCTGCTGATCACTGTGAGTATGATTTCATACTGTATAAAAAAAAACCCATACCTTGATTTCCTTTATTAAACAAAATATGTAAAAACTACATGTAAGATTAGGCTGTCTAATGTTGGGTTTATGTTCATTTTTGACACATTACAATAAACTTAAAAAGCATAATTTTTTTCAACAAGACGAAATTAGCTTTTTAGGGCAAAGACTTTCCATATTTTTTTTAAGTTCAACCATCTGTATGGGCTGACAGAGTTTGTGTAGTGGCTAAATTTACAACTAGTGACATTAACAAATATAGTTTTGAAAAGCTTGCAGCCTGCACACAAAATGTAAACAAGAGATGCCAGGAAAAAATGAAGTGAGCACACATTCAAATTTAAAAAGCCCTCCATTATTGTGTTTGGAAAAACAGAACAGAGAATCAGTTTAAGGTGTGGGGTTGCTGTGCTGTGTTGTGTGTTGTGTCACATCCATTGTGCATTAATCAATAATATGAATGTATTAACATATAAGTGAACTGGTAGATTTGGCTATAGCAGTGTTAATAGAACATCAAACCTGATGAAGTGTGCCTATAACTAAATGGGCCTTTAACACTTTAAGGACATTTATGCTACACATGGTACGTTGAGTCATTAGTTAGAGGAATCCAGAAACGTTAAGGGTTTAATTGATTAATTGAGTGATAATTTAAATAACAATTGTGGAATTTTGTGATATCTTGCATCCTTAGGTACAATGTTAAGAGACTTTCAGCACTTGCTGGTCTACCATCATTATCTCCACTGCCCTTCCTCTGTGCTTTTCAGCAACCCATGTCGTTTTTCAACTTTTATAGATTCTCAGATCAAACTATTCCTACATAAATCAGCTGCCAGAGTCAAATTAGGGCTGCGCAGTGATAACACTAATGTGAACATTAATGAACCTAGATATTCCAACTGAAAGAATCCCTTTTATCATAGTTGTTCCTTTTTTCATTAATCACCATCCATTAGCTCATTGTATAAATTGATAGGACTTTAACTAGACTGCATAGTTATTGCTCATCATATTGTGGAATAAGCACTAAATAGCATCCGAGATCTGGACATGAACGTCAGGAACATTTCCTTAACGAGCATTTCAGACACAGAGGAAAGAGAGAAACTATCAGAAAACCATTAAGCTCGGTATATAATATATATATATATATATATATATATATATATATATATATATATATATATATATATATATATATATATATATATATAGGCGACGCAGTAGCGCTGTCGCCTCACAGCAAGAAAGTCACTGGTTCAAGCCTTAGCTGTGTCAGTTGGTGTATTTGTGTGGAGTTTGCATGTTCTCCATCAATCGCGTGTGTTTCTTCCGGGTGTTCCGGTTTCCCCTATAGTCCAAAACATCTGGTACAGGTAAATTGGGTAGGCTAAAAATTGTCCGTAGTGTATGAGTGTGTATGGATGTTTCCCAGAGATGGGTTCCAGCTGGAAGGGCATCCGCTGCGTAAAACATATGCATGCTGCTGGTTTGGGAGCTGGGTCTATTCTACGCAAGCTATGGTGACTTTCACCTTGATAGCTTAGCGTGGATGTATACCTGACCGGTGAGCCTCTGACAAAAAAGTGCCTTTCTGAATTAAATCAGCAGGATGCCTGCAGCCTGACTTTAACTGCAGTTCGGCAGTTTCACTTTACTTCTTGAACATTTCATTCATGCCGCTGTGACAAACTGGGGTATTAGATGCAAATCAGGGGGTGAGGACTAGTGAAAGTGTTATGAAATTTAATAAGGCGTGTGTGTGTGTGTGTGTGTGTGTGTGTGTGTGTGTGTACAGCCCTTTACTGACAGCCGTGGGTGTGGATCTTTTTAGAAAATATGGCTAAAATTCCTACATGACGGTAATAACTTGATTGCGGTGTTTACTTTAATTTATCCACTAATTTATGCATACTCCACGACTTAATTCCATTTCTGTTTAGTTCAATTATTAAGGTGATCAAAAAAAAAAAAAAACACTCTCGAGCTTCTGTAGGCCTACAGTTCAAAATTCATGTTTAACTGAATAAACAGTTAGGAAACACAAGTGCATCTTATTGGACATAATTTATTTTCATCACCAATTAGAACAGTTTCACAAGCAGTTTGTGAAGCATTTGGAAACAGGAGATGAGCCCCTGGACTAATGCGCCATTGCGCCACCTGGCTTGAGAAACCAGTTCTCAAAAACTTGTTATTTGGGTAGCACACATATTCTGAATGCAGAATTCAAATGAGCCATTTTAATCTATATATATATATATATATATATATATATATATATATATATATATATATATATATATATATATATATATATATATATATATTGGATCACGATTAATCTTTGCGCAGCACTACTCAACATTAAGTTCGGATGTAGTGCATGTGTAGACTTAGACTACCTGCTATCATGTACACCGTAATCATGCTAAGTTTTGCACCAACATATTTACTGCACCATGACTACCAACAAATCCGCTGCAATTAATTATTTTGAACAAAAAAAAAAACTTTATATTTAATTATGTTCACTGAGATGTTTTATTTGTGGATTGTAACATTGTGGATTGTTACATAAAAACCCTGAAACAGATCCAGCTTATTCATCTAGTTCATCCCGGCTGACCTCACACTGACCCATGAGACACTGAGACAGTTAAGCAGCAGTAATGTTTTGCCAGATTGGGTTTCATGCACAACGAGAGCACTTGAGTTCTCCATATCTAATATCTGATGCTTTCAGAGGTGGTCGGGGTCTTCATATGTGTGCATGCTTTTCACGGACCCAATTTCCTCAGTAAGCTAATAAATGCTGATCACACTTTCTGATCATAAACATCAGAGGAGAGCGAGCTCGCCGTGTCACGGGGGTCTATTTGATTTAATGATGCACCTCCATGGTAAATAAGTGACTCTGCTTTTGGGAAATCTAATAGAAAACTATTACTGCTTGAACACGGCTCAACTGAGATGAAGGTCTGCGAGAGCGCGTAAATAAATGAACCTTATCAGAGGAACTCATCTCATACGTGATGGAGGAACAGAGGAATGAATGCAGATCAATATTTGGTGTATTCTCGCTGTTGGAGATAGTCCCGACAACAAATGACAGGCAGTATCAGAGCGTCTCGGTGCACAGCTGGTGAACGGTAATGAACGACAGAAAGGTTGAGAGGATTTGTGCTGGTTATCTTTATAAACCATATGGATATCGACCAGATGAAATCTTCCTTTATTGTGCTGGATTTTTTAATAAATAGCTCCGCTAGGCATAGAAAACCTGTTCAACACTGAATTCTCTAAAGAGCCGCTATAAGTGTTCATCATATTCGCTCTAATATGTTTTACTACCAGTACTGAAGGTTATTACTTTTTTCCTTTAGAGACGGGAGAGCAAATATTACCCAGTGTGCACCAACTAACAATGACATAAGCAGACAGACTAACGCACCCTGTCTATACGCATGACAATGCTTTTATTTCAAATTTAACATATTTAACAATTAACATGTAAAGGTAGTAAAAAAAAAAAAACATTATCAATAATTTTTGAACAACTACAATCCGTTACTTCCCCCTCCACAAAATGTTTTAAGGAAGAGTGGGAGAAAGAATCTGGAGATGTCCCTTTAAATGTCACTTTAAGCTGTATAGCATCTAGTTTCTAGTGTCTGATAGTGTCTAGTCAAATATTATTTACTGTCATCATGGCAAAGATAAAATAAATCAGTTATTAGAAATGAGTTATTCAAACTTACGTTTAGAAATGTGTTGAAAAAAATCTTCTCTCCAATAAATAGAAATTGGGGGAAAAAATAAACAGCTAATAATTCAGGGTATTTAATAATTTTGACTTCTACTGTACATGTTTTTATTAACCATGACTAACCTATAACATTAAATGGCAGAAAATAATTAAAGACCGTTCAGAAGCATGATGCTCTTTTTTTGCTCTATCACCGTTTAATGATGTCATGTACCGGGAAAAATAAAATTGGGTGTTGGACGTCGGTCACAAAAAATGTTATTTCCTGGTTTTGTTCTGGGAATTATTCATTTACAAATTAAGCACTGCAAATTGATAATTATTTCTTTCATTTACAAATGGATTCACTTTGTATAATTTTAACTTAATGTTACTTAAGACAATATGCACACAGATAATTTGAAGAAGAGTTCTAATCACCTAGTCAGAATTATATTTGGTCATATTAAGCTGATTGTTCAATTAAATCTCTTGTATAAATAGGCAAGAAATAGCAATTGCCTTGGACAATAACCATTTAAAGCTCAATCCCAAACACTGCTGTTACTAGTGACTAAAACTGATACTACTTAAAATTAAGCTTAAATTAATTATAAATATTATATGGAAAACTTGATTAGAAATGTTGCCTTGGCAACTAACTGGAGTAAGATGAAGCAAATGAATTTAAGGACAACCATTTAACAAATCCATTCAAACGGTTTACCCTGAATTTAAGTAGCATTTAATTAGACTTTAGTCAAATAAATGAAACTAAAGCTAAAATAAAAACAAAGCTAAATTAATACAAATGACAAAAGCATAGCTACATCAAATAAGTAATAATTATCATCATAAAATACAACTAATCATACATATTGCTTCAGAATTACACTGTCCTTTTACCAATTTGAGAATAAATAAACATGCACCAATGACAAAACTTGGCTTTTAATAAAACGTGTATTAAAACAACAGCTGTCTATGTAATAAAAAAGGCAAAACAAATATGAAATTAGTGCTTCCTGACATCAGAAAACAGGGAAAAAACCCTGCTGTTTTTCCTTTTTCTGAAGAGTAGCAAAATCTTTAACACACTAAATGTTTTTTATTTTATCCTAAATTCCAATGTACCAATAACTGTCCACTTACATTTTACGAATCACACAGTTTCAGCTATATATTGGATAGCCTGGAGGTGAGTAAATTAAAAGCAAATATTTATTTATGGGTCAACTATCCCTGTTAGGGAAGCTCACCGAAGGGTAATGATGAGGTTACATATGTTCTGTGATGGTGTCTACTTGTCATGACCAGTCTAAGTGATGGCATTTCACACCGGAATATTATGTCGTTAAGACCAGAGTCACAGCTGAGGTGTGAGTTCATAATGCCTAAACAAATCTATGTCTAATTCACAGTTCTGGGAAACTAACTGTTCCACGGTGCGGTCTTGATTAGGGCCAACCATACACCCATATAGCACAGTGTTGATGTCATCGAGCCTGGGGCAGAACGATCAGAGCAGTGTTCACAATGAGAGGGGACTGTCAGGGTGGATGAGTCTCTGTTGCAGAGCGTTTGCTAAAGCTTCCAGCACACACATAAACAAGTCTCAATGATCACAAACCAAGATGCTAATTAAAATGATTTTGTGGTCAAGTAAATGCTATTTCTCCAGGGATTATATTAATTCAGGGAAAGATCTTAAAAAATTCAGTTATATAACAAACTTAACCTCAAACTAGCCTGAAATAATTTGTTTAAAACTGTAAATTTGTTAAGTAAGTTAAATTCAAGAGTTTTTAAGACATTGTTAAGACCATTATGAATAAAATTTTAGACTCATAAAGGGCTAAACGCTAAAAAAAAAAACTTTTTAAATGGCCGAAAATGGAAAAGATTTTTTTTATTTGCCCTGTCAAAAAATTGTTTTAATTAAATACATTTGATAATACAATAATAATTTAATAATACAATTATTTATAAAGCAAAATATTTAAATATTGTGCAAAAACAAGCAAGCTCTACTTGTATGCATACACTTTTTTCTACCATAAACTTTCTTTAAAAAAAAAAAAAATAATAATAGAACAAATGTTTTAAAAGTTTTAAAAACTAGAATAAACTAAATATATGCACAACAACCTGTCCAGGTCGGTGTCCTCAGCAGTAAATACATTGAGCACTTTTAAACAAATGGTATTTTAAGGAAAATAATTAAACAATTACGATAAATAGAGTTAAAAATGACCTGAATTGACCTGAAATTACCTAAAAATGAAATAAAAAAGTTTTATTGAGATGGATTGTTGGTGATTGTATGGGTGGTAATGACCAGATTGGGTTGCAAAACATGAACAAAGGAAAATTAATACCAGTTTAAAAAAAGATTTAAGACTGACAACACAATATTTCAGTAAATGTAAGACTTTTTAGGGCCTAAAACTTATATTTTGAGATTAAAGACATTTTAAGACTTTTTAAGACCCCTCAGAAACCCTTTATTTAACCATGTTTATTATTGCTTTAGTTGTTTGTTGTAGATATTTACCATTTCATGATAAGTAGAATTTATTTTTAACAGAAACTGAGTAGAAAAAAATTGCTAAATAAACTTTGTATCATTGATTAGTTGTGATTAGTTACTTATTTACTTAGATAATCACTTAATTTGTTCTCAGTTGGAATGCATCAAATTTTTGGCCACTGAAAGTTATCATCTGATGTCAAAATATGAGCTGAAAAAAAGGCTACTGCACTGTTGTGGTAACTGTATGGTGTGAGGCTGGTTTCATGCTGACTAGCTTGTGCAAGGGAGACCAACAGAGTTTAAATTAGGATATTGTGGTATTGCGCTCATGTACAGATATACTTGTTTATGCATATACTGTATAACAGCTGCACATATAATGTTGTATACAGTAATATATCTGTACATACACTTGTCAATTTGTATATTTACTTCTATTTTTTATATATATATATATATATATATATATATATATATATATATATATATATATATATATATATATATATATATATATATATATGTATATGTCTCTGTCATTCTGTTGCACTGTAGTAGCATAAAGCTCTTTCTGATTCTGCACATACTCACCAGAAAAGTAAATCATGCACCAACAACATTAACTGTGCTGTCATGACAACATTTTTAAAATGACATATTTTGATTCGATCAGTGAAATTTTACTCGTAATAAAATGTGGTTATATTGTATAAAAAAATCAGTGTAATAGGTTACTAAGTTTAATTTTAAAAGTCTTTTAAAACTACCTTATTAAAAGATAAATAAATAAAATAATAAATAATTATTACAAAGCGTTAACAGCTTTGGTTTTCAGCCAAGTGCATACAGAATTTTTGGTTTCAGGCTAAAGTTGTTGTTTTTTTTTTCGTGCTTCTTTAGTTCTCAAGGTTGACTTCAAGCTTATTTACAGAGACTGCATTAACAATCAATTATACAGTAAAATTGGCAAACATTAGAATTTAAACTAGCTGTTTTGTATTTAAATATATTTTGAAATGCAATTTAATCTTTTGATGACAGAAGATTCAGCAGCCACTACTCCAGTCTTCAGTGTCACATGATTATTAAGAAAGCATTGTAAAAACAGTTGTGCCCTTTACTATTTTTTGAGGAAACCATGGTATATTTCTTTCAAAATCCCTTGTTCAAAGGAGCATTATTAGAAATAGAAACAATTATAAATGTGTCTACTGTTACATCAATAGCTTTGTTTCCATCCACCTGTTTTTATGAAGATTTTGGATATAAAAAAACGATTAATGGAATGATGCAAATACTGTAAGTTTTGAAAATGCACATAAAAAACATAAGCAGATAATTTTTTATTCGATGAGAAAAACTGTGCATAAACTCTTATGGAAACACTTTTACCAAATAAATTCCAGTATGCACATTAAAAAAAAAGTGTAATGATAAAAATTAGTGAGAATGGACAAACCAGAAGGCTGACCACATTGTAAACATGAAAATGTTATTTTGGCCATTCAAAAATGCTGTAATCATTTAGTATTAGTGTCATTATATTATTAATTACCTCCAAAATCAAGGCGTCTGTGCTCTGCATCTCAGGCCTTCAAACATCACCACACATTCATTGCATGTCAACATACTGTCCCCTCTGAGGCGCAAGTAATTTATTAAATTAAAAAAAGTTTCACGCAGCTTCTCCTATCGCAGCAAATTCCATTTTTACTTTTGATTTTTGCCACCAGTTGACGATTTTGTTCTCTTTGGATGGAAATGCTGCTTTATTCGCATGGCTTTTATGTAATATTCCTGTTTGCGCATAAGTTTAATTTGCATCTTTGGATGGAAACAAAGCTACTGTCATACATTTTTGTTGAATAAAATCTAAGCATGACTATATTCACCATTTTAAGAAACACTGGAATGACCTAATATATTTAAATAATGTTAAGCTGTAAATGGATTTAGATATAAATAGGTTAGAGGTTTCATCCAGACAAGTTTTTTTTTCCCTTCTAAAACCAAACTACCTGTGCAATCGAATGCATTTGTCTTATTCTGTTTGATTGCAGGCAATAAAGACGGCAACCATCGTTCATAATAAGAGTGATGTTCCACCTTGGAGATTCAACGTAAATGTTTTTCCATGATAGATAGCATCAGTCTACACATTACTCCAGCAATGTCATTTCATGTTCGTCGTCTAGGCATCTGGCAATGTAACACATTGCCACTTAAGAGCTGATTCAATTTTATGGACCATAAGATGCACCCTTGTCCCAGTGCATAACTGAATAATTGATTTTCATATCGCTGTATCACTGTTTTAGAAACATTTGTTTTTGTAGATTTCCATTTCACAAAGGAGATGGATGATTCACGTGTCACCCAAAAGTAAAAAAGCAGCATTTTGAAGTCTCAATAGCTGACAAACCAGAGGAAAAGAGTCCTTACCTGTATTTTGATTGGCCATGAGAAGTTGCTGACATACACATAGAATGTGATGTTTGGGTTGCTGTGAAAACTGAACTTTTCACAAGAGAAACTGTCTCTGTACTCTTTGATGTTGGTCTTGGACACAATAGGAATCTCTTCTCCAGAGATGGTCCCAGCTGTAGGAAGAAATCAAAAATGAATAGATGAATGTAAATATATATATATATATATATATATATATATATATATATATATATATATAAAATGCCATTTGACACAACTTAATCAATCAACTGACTCTTTGCTAAATCACACCCGAAAACCACCGTACACCTATGCGCTGGAGGTCTGTCAAGCTTTTGAATGAGGGAAACAAGCCAAAGCGTTGTGCATATGGATTGTGCAAATCTGATCACCAGTATCCTAAAAGTTTGGAAAAAAATTCACAGGTTCGCCCCTGCTTGGACTGGTGGGCTTACAAGAGTTCAAGACTAAATGCTACTTTTGTGCTGTTATTAGCTTTTTTCTCACTTAATTACTGGTTTAAAAATTTTAAACTGGACCATCTCCCCTGCAGGGGAAAAAACTATCTGCAATCTATCGAATCTACTATATGCAATCTATTGCTTTTCCTGACGCTCATGAGTGTAATGTCGAAATTTAACAGTCGATTTTGAACCACTGAATTTATGAAAGCGAATTTTTGAACTAAAATAAAATAAGCTGAAAATTGCCTTTGGAATGTTACACATGGTTTTTTTTAAACAGTACGGAATATTTTGGAGGTCAAATCTGCAAGTTGAATATGACGTATTGAATTTAAAGCCTGATTTATACTTCTGCGTCAAGTGACCGGCGTAACCCACGGCGCATGCAACGCGCGTGGCTGTGCATTTATACTTTTGCGCACTGTCTCTGTTGGTCTGCATTAACACTTCCGAAACGCTAGTTGGCAGTGAGGTGTAAATCTTTCTCTGTGTCGAGTTTCTTCGCTGCTTTTTTGCGTTTCCTGAACACTTTCGGGATGTACAAGTGGCTCAAACTCGCTCATTTTGAGGCAGGAACCGGCGGACCTGCAACAACTTTAACTATGAGGTAAACACAAAACAAAACTTTCCATCCGGAGCTCCTTAACGGGACTCCACACTTGTAAACAATCGCTCGCGCCATTCGCGCAGCTCTCTGTCCCGCCCCGACTTGTCAGCGCTACCAAGCCGACCAATCACAGAGCTTGCGCTACGCAATGTTGCGACGTGTAGTTACAATTTTTGAGAGGTGCACGTCAGTGACGGCGACAGCCACGGCGAAGGTGTTTGACGAAGGTGTACGCCGGTGTTTGACGCAGAAGTATAAATCAGCCTTAAGTATGAAAATGTGTTTGGATTGAAATATTCAGAACTTAAATAAACAGCTATGTTAAATTTTAGAACCTAAAAATACAAACCATGATCATTCAAGTCATTAAAATGCAAGCAGTTGTTAATTCAATGTATTATTTCTTTTCAGTGAATGCTATTGGACAAGCTTTTTATTTCAATGCTTTTGGCACTGATTTGGTTCCATATCATTCAGGCTATGCTTTATTCTTCATTAGCTTCCATTTTTATATACGCTTATACATACAAATTTAAACCAGAACCAAAATGTTTGCCCATAAAGGTCATAAACTGACCTCTTGGTGCATTTTTTTGTGATTTTGCATTCATATACTCAATTTTAAAAAAGAAGCAAGGCATCATATCATTTGCTAAATTTATTGTTAGGTCTAAAAATAATATTTCATGGTTAAAATGTAGTGTGACCGTCACTTAATGCTTTCTGAGCTATTAAAATAGGGGTGAACGAGAGCATTGCAAATGCAATGAATTGCACCAGTAATCAACAATGTTGACCGAATGCACTGGTTTAGCTGTTTGTTGATATTTCTTATTCAGGGAGAAAATGAGTTTTAAAATCAACCTTTCAGCATGACAATTTCATTATCTATTTTAAACATATTGGGTAGCAGGTATATAACCATAATCTAACAATAAACGACTTGGGAGGGCTGAAAAGAAAAGAACGCTTTGTCCTGTTTTATCGGTACTTTTGAAACTTTTCTGAAGTCCTCCTCTAGAACACTTAAGACCCACCAATCGTCATTCCGAACCAGTACTATGAAACAAAGCCCTCAAAATGACAACCCAAATGCCACTACGTGCCAATGTTTATCTTAATTGAAATCGTTCAGTGCTCCTGAAGATGCCGCAGCCCCAGAATTCAGAGCCGCACACTAGACTATTGTTAGAAGCCCTTCTCAGGGGAGAGTGCCTTTAAACAGAAAGACACCACTTCAAATATTAATTGAGGGAAGCAGGGAGGTCGAGGAGGAGAGGGGCGAACCTGTTAAAGAGGAGTGAGAATGTCAGTCACATTTAAAAAAATGAGCTGGTGACTATTGGACGAAAAGGTGATTACAGACACAAACAACAGAGGATAATGGTGACGTCCTTGAGTGCCTGTCTTTTATAAAATGGCCAACAAACCCAGGAAAACACTGCGGTCAAACAAGAATGCATTAGCATCCATGTGTCAGAACCATTATGATATTATGCTGTTATGATATTAATAACGTTGATACAACCATGCTGGTTGAAACTTTGGGTTGGTACAATTTAGTTAACGATTTTAAAAGAGTTTCTTCTGCTCAAGGTTTCAACAATTTTATCAAAAACAAAGAACAAAAGCAATAATGTAAAATATTGATATTCATTTAAAATGTCTGCTTTTCTATTTTAGTACATTTTAAAAATGCATTTGCAGACAAAGAACCAGCCTCCTCTATTCGCCCTCTTTACTTTCTCTTTTAATTTTCTCTTTTGTATGCACTCCACTGAAGGTATCAAGTAGCTTATATATTTAATTTAGTTTGTTAAGTGCAACGATTTGTTTCAAAACTATTTTTAAATTCTGTTTTAATTTCCAGCAAACTAATAAATAAACAATAATAATGAAGTGTGGTCAAAAAACAAAGTTATATCCAAACACAAGTTCTGTTACTATGCCCCATATGGTGATGCATACGTCTCCAAAACCCAAGAGGTGGACAAATCTAAACTTGTTTTTACTAAAACAAATATAAATATGCATATAATAAATAATACTGCTAATAATAATGACATTTTACAAATGCAAATTGTCATGAATAAACTGAAAAAGCCCCCTAAGATGAGGCATGAAGGTAGGAGTTTTCATATTTATGCAGTAAATATATATTTTTAAATATTTTAATCGTATGTAAAGATATTTGTGTATTGCTGTACATCCTGTGTGTATTAAGCAATGTGTAAGCATTTGAATCCACATAGGCGCATAACTAATGCACTTCAAATAAGCAACACAACAGCAATGCGCCTTTACACACCTCTATTTTAGACCGGAACACCCATGAGTCCACAAAGTGGAGCAAATGGATTTGCTATTTAAACAATGTGGTGAAAATGTGAAAATTACAGTTGCACTGGTCTAAAAATAGCAGCAAATCATGCCAAACATTTCTTGCTCCTTACTGCACCGGTTGTATGATAGGGCCCTTAATGTTTTTAATGGCAGAGACATTAATCAAGACACAAGATTCTTCAAAAAACTCTTAATTTGCTGATTTGGTGCAAATAAAACATTTAATAAAATCAATACTGAAAATAAGTGTGCTCTGTGATATTTTGTGACAACTGTGATACTTAAAAAACTCATTTATTTAAAATAGAATTATTTTAGGAATATTAAAAAAAAAGTATTTGCTGTCATTTTAGATTAAATTAATTATTATTCTTATTAAAATCATTTAAACGGCACCTTTTCTTTTATTGATTTAGTTTTGAAATCTTTAACATTATGCTTTAAGTATGCTGGCAGCTAAATTTTCACAGTAAAACCATATTTGAAGTTTAAACACTTACTTTTTTCAGTTTTCCATTACAAGTGAGGCAAAAGTGATGTGTGGAGTTAAAAATAGTCCATCTTTTTAAATAACATGTCTCCAGACACAATATCCTTTGTGCCCTTCAGCCTGTTTTTTAATGCATGAATAAGGCTTTTTTTTTTAATTCATTTATTCAACAAATATGTTTGTTTACCATTACAAAAGCAGAAATTATTACCCAACAACAAAGAGTAAACATTTCATAGAAAAGCCTAATCAGTACCTGTTGATCCAACAGACCATGTGATGTTCAGATTGAAATTGTTTGATGCGTTGATGGACATGTCCAAGTTTTTGCTGGTCTATAAATTGAAAAGAGAAAAAGATTAATATTTGTATGACAATATATACAGTGCATGTTCTTCACTTTTTCCACTTTTTAATGTTCCCGTCTCATAACAAAATGGATGAAATTCATTTATTTCCTCAAAATTCTACACACAATACTCCATAATGACAATGTGAAAAAAAATATATATTGAATTTTTCAAAATTGTCACAAATTTATTAAATATAAAAAAACCTGAAAAATCACATGTACATAAGTATTGACAGCCTTTGCCATGAAGCTCTAAACTGAGCTCAGGTACATTCTGTTTCCACTGATCATTCATGAGATGTTTCAGCAGCTTAATTGGGGTTAAGCTATTACCATCCCTTCAGTGAAGCATGGTGGTGGCAGCATCATGCTGTGAGGAAAGATTAATGCAGCAGTGTACAGAGACATCCTAAATGGAAACCTGCTTCAGAGTGCTCTTGACCTCAGACTGGGGTGACGGTTCATTTTCCAGCAGGACAATGACCCAAAACACACTGCCAAAAAATCTTCACAACACCTCGGTGAATGTCGTTGAGTGGCCTAGCAAGAGCCCAGACCTAAATTTAATTGAACATCCCTGGAGATATCTGAAAATAGCTGTCCACCATCGTTTCTCATCCAACCTGATATAGCTTGAGAGGTACTGCAAAGAGGAATGGGAAACATTTCCAAAGACAGGTGTGCCAAGCTTGTGGCATCGTATTTCAAAAATACTTAAGGCTGTAATTTCTGTCAAAGGTGCATCAACAAAGTATTGGGCAAAGGCTGTGAATACTTATGTACATGTGATTTTTCAGCTTTTTTATTTTTTATAAATTAGCAACAACTTCAAAAAATCTTTTTTCACAGTGTCATTATAAGGTATTGTGTGTAGAATTGAGGAGATAAATGAATTTAATCCATTTTGGAATAAAGTGCTAACATTAAAAATGTGGAAAAAACTAAGCACTATGAATACTTACCGGATGCACTGTAGCTCTAATATAACACTAACTGCAGCTTGGACTTTAAAACAGCCTAAGAAGTGCTAGTTTTGGCGGATTGAGTACGAGTTAAATAAGTAGATAATGACTGACCTGTTCAGGAGTGGCCATGAAGTTAATGGCAGTGTAGTGCTGGTCATCTTCTTGAAGCAGACTGAAGGTGAACTGGTAATCAATCAGCAGGTTATCTGTTCAGATGAAAGAGCCTATTGTTAATCATCACATAACATATGAACATGAACCACACCATGCAATTCTCTGTCATGTAAATGGTTGAAACGCTTCATTTATAGAACAGACTGAAAGAAGAGGAGCACATTTACTCTTTCAATAAGAGGGCTACTTTGAAGAGCTACATGAATCATCAGTCACTTTAATTGCAGTAAATTAATACCTCCCTTTCTGAGTGTGTCATTGCTTTAATAAGCATACACTCTCATTAAGCTCAATTGTTCTTAAGATGTCTACAAGTATTTGAAATCTGGGCTTGTTAGTTACATAAAAGAACCTGTTAATCTTAACTAGAAGTAGGCCCAAAAAGTTTCAGACTACAAAATCTGTTACTGACATTTTATGCTGCAGTGGGTTTATTCTTTTTCAAGGTCTTGGCATCTCTTTTGAGCATAATTTCAAAGACAAAGAAATGTCTAGATTGTTTTCTTAACTCCTGGGCTGTTAAATGACTGAATGCTGCCACAGGCGTCTCACGTCGAACAGCTGTTTGTGTGAATCACAATATGGCATTGTAAACATCTTTTTCACTCCCCATCAACTCGAAAGATGTCTTCATAAGCTTTTAATCAATTCAGATGTGACATGAAGCCTCCATAGTTTCGCTAATTTTCTATATTTTTGCTTGAAGGATTATGCAGCTTTCAGACACCGATCAGCTGCTGTGATCATCAGTCCTTCTTTTCCTTTAAATCATCCTTCCAGAAGGAACACTGTCACTTTCAAAATTACTTTTAGATGCAACTATCCATAGGTGACAAAGCTTGAACGGTCTCCGCAGCGTGCTCTTAAACCATTTATGTGATATATGCTGAACTTTCTCAGCAATGAAACCGAATGGTGAATCTGAAGTGAATGTCAGTGAGTTTCATATGTCAGCTGGTCTGAGAGCGATGTCAGAAACAAAGTTACAAGTTATTAAATGAGTATTGAAAAAAAAATTAATAACAAATGGGCAATATCACACGAGTAGCAGTGCGATATGGCTGTATATCAGCACTGGTGGGAGGTGTGCATTGGCATGAGGCCGCAGGCCATTAAAATTTTATTTTAAATAACCATATGAAATATTTTGTGACATACTTCAAAAAACAAAAATGATTTAGCATTCAAAAATGTTTTATTAATTCTGGTACTTTTACCTTACACCGAAATATCCACCATTTTGGTAAAGATTCATATTTTAGAAATTATGGGATGTGTTAAAAAAAAATGCATTGTGTGTTAACTAGTGACATTAGGAGTTGAGAAATGCAATCCAATTTTTTTTTTTTCCCTAGTGGAGCAGATAAAGGGTTTTTTTTCTAGCCGAAATAATACAAATAAGACTTTTTCCAGAAGAAAAAACATAATAGCAAATGGTGTGAAAGAAATATCCTGCTCTGTTATACATAATTTGGGAAATATTTGAAAAAGAAAATAAAATTCAAAGTGGGTGGCTTTCTGACTTTAACTGTGTAATTTTTTATGAACATTGAAGCTATGCTGCTTAATGGTTTTGTTGACAGGCCAAATCCCACACAGGGCAAGATCTGTGATTGGTAGACTTGGTATTAGTAACAAATGTGGGGCGGTGCTGAGAGCCGTGGGAGCAGAATGAAGTCGGTGCATGGTGACCGAAGTGTTTAACACCCGTGAAGGAACTTGAGATGGATACTTTTGTTTTGTGTTTAGTTCATGATTAAAGTTGTGAAACATTCCCCATTTCCTGCCTCTTTCTTCCATAAAGGTGCCATATACTGCATTGGTTTAATAAGTTAAATCGTTATCCGATATCTACATAGTAGGTTTATGGCTTTGGTTAGTTAAAAAAAATCTCCAGAAACGGATTTAAAAGCTCATTTATTACTCTATAAAAGTTTTACACTCGTGTAATTTGCATGAGAATGAGGAAACAGTGGTGTCTGAGGCTCACAGCATGCCCATTTCCATATACTGATTTTTTATTATTTTACTATGCCTTGGTATAGCCAGTTTTTTTATTATAGGGCACCTTTAAATGAGTGTTAATTTGAGCTACTTCTAGTTGCATCACACACATTTCTGGTGAAAACACAGGCACATACAGTGCATTCGGAAAGGATTCGTAGAGCCTAACTTTTTTTTTCATGTTACAGCCTTATTCCAAAATGGATTAAATCCATTTATTTCCTCAGAATTCTACGCACAATACCCCATAATGACAATGTAAAAAAGGTTTTCTTGAAATTGTTGCAATTTTTGAAAAATCACATGTACATAAGTATTCACAGCCTTTGCTCAATACTTTGTTGATGCACCTTTGGCAGCAATTACAGCCTCAAGTCTTTTTGAATATGATGCTACAAGCTTGGCACACCTGTCTTTCACACCTGAATTTTCACCCATTCCTTTTTGCAGTACCTCTCAAGCTCTATCAGACTGGATGGGAAATAATGGTGTACAGCCATTTCAGACCTCTCCAGAGATGTTCAATAGGATTTAGGTCTGGCCTCTTGTTGGGCCACTCAAGGACATTTGCTGAGTTGTTGTGAAGCCACTTCATTGATATTTTGGCTGTGTGCTTTGGGTCATTGTCCTGCTGGAAGATGGGTCATTGTCCTGCCTGTCACCCCAGTCTGAGGTTAAGAGGACTCTGAAGCAAGTTTTCATTCAGGATGTCTCTGTACATTGCTGCATTCATCTTTCCCTCTATCCTGACCAGTCTTCCAGTTCCTGCTGCTGAAAAACTTCCCCACAGCATGATGCTGCCACCACCATGCTTCACTGTAGGGATGGTATTAACCTGGTGATGAGCTGTGCCTGGTTTTCTTCAAACATAACGCCTGGCATTCACTACAAAGGGTTCACTTTTAGTCTTATCAGACAAGAGAATTTTGTTTCTTATGGTCTGAGAGTCCTTCAGATGCCTTTTGTTCTTTTGTAAGAATCTCCTCTCTCCAATAAAAAACGCTGGAGCTCAGACAGAGTGGCCATTAGGTTATTGATCACCTCCCTGACTAAGGTCCTTTCCTCCAGATCACTCAGCTTAGATGGGCCCGGTGATTCCAAACATTTTCTACTTATGGATGATGGAGGCCACTGTGCTTATTGGAACTTTCAGAAATCTTTTTGTAACCTTCCTCAGCCTTGTGCCTCAAGACAATCCTGTCTCAGAGGTCTACAGACAATTCCTTTGTCTTCATGCTTTATTTGTGCTTTGACATGCACTGTCAACCCTGGGACCTTATATAGACAGGTGTATGCCTTTTCAAATCATATCTAATCAACTGAAATTACCACAAGTGAACTCCAATTAAGCTGCTGAAACATCTCAGGAATGATCAGTAGAAACAGAATGTACCTGAGCTCAGTTTAGAGCTTCACGACAAAGGCTGTGAATACGGATGTACATGTGCTTTTGCAGCTTTTTAATTTTTAATAAACTTGCAACAATTTAAAAAACAAATCACATTGTTCTTATGGGGTATTGTGTGTAGAATTTTGAGGAAATAATTTCATCCATTTTGGAATAAGGCTGTAACATAAAAGAATGTGGAAAGTTAAGCACTATGAATACTTTCTGGATGCACTGTAAACCTGACACAGTGAAACATAGAAACCCCACTGGCTACATAGAAACCTTACTACTCTATGGACTTCCATATAAACACCGCATGCTGAGCACATTGACATTGGCCACATTTATGAACATGAGAACATTTTTTTATTAAACTGGAACTGAACACTAATGCTAATAGTGTGACTTTAGACATTTATAGATCATTGTAATGTATTTTATTTAAACAGCAGAACAGTGAACTCGGGGTATTAAAAAAAAAAACAACACTACCCACTGATATGTAACTGGTGTCACCCTACAGAATGTGAGTATACCAGTTGGGAGAAAGTTTTGCATGACCAAGAGATCCCACTGGGTCCGGAGGTCTGTTTTAACAAGATCAATCTCCGCTGAGGCTGAGTCAATAACAGTGACAGAACACGCTTACTCGCACAGCCCCCGGAAATACACAAGTCAAACGTTGCATGCGTGAGGAAAGCGAGCTCATGCTGCCTACTAGATCCACATCCACCAGACTTCTGCTCGTGTCTTTAATTAGTTGGAATCATTCACTTACTCACTCTGACCGGGCTTGACACTCTTATTTCACCCCCTCTCCAGCAACACTTCCCTCTGCAGGACACTATCTGAGAATATACGGCAGTGTTCTGGGCCGGAAGCCTGTCAGCAAGCGCACTCCATCCAACAGACGCAAAGAGAGCCGAGTGGATGAAAATTGATTGATAAATTGAAGGCTTTATTTAATCCTGATTGATGACAATGGGGATAATGCTGGCAGGATTTGCAAACGGAGTGAAATTTGATGTCCTAAATGCTTCTGACTGCATTTAGCCTTTTCAGACTCCATGATGACTGCTGATAGTAATTGCAAAAAAAAAAAAAAAATGAAAGAGGAGTGTAGATGTATATGAAACAACCAGATTTTGATATAAAACAAGACTGCCCCCTAGTGCTTTGAGTTTGAACACATAGTCTGTCTTCAAAAGAAGTTGTAGAAGATCATCAGATGATGTTCATGAGATCTATCTTTACTTTTTGATTTCTAACAAATAAGTATATCTCATCCTCTGCTTTTATCTTGTGTGGTTGTACGTCAGCCCATAGCAATTTAGTCCTGGTTTTCTGACATCTTAAGCCCTGACTGAGTCTAATTTTATTAAATGGCAGACCACAGCCAGCCTCTTAGTTTGAAAGTGTCTGTAGAGTCAGATGAATTTTCAAGGTACGACGGGATTACTTTAAGGTTAGAGCTGGAGTAAGAGCATACTCACAGTAACAGGTTCCTCGGAGGGGGTTGCCAAGGTAACGGTTTTCTGAGTCACAACTGCAGAGAGAAAAAAACAATTTAGATGAAACATCAGTAATGAGACAATGCAACATCTGATGGATGAATATGAACAAGCATGTGTTATAACATTTAAAAACTGTTAAAATCAAGTAAAAAAAGGGGCTTTGAAACAAGAAAACAAAAGAGGTTTTTACTCTGTTAAAAAAGGACTGACAGAAAGAAAATAAGGATAAAGATGTTTGCCTATGTGTTTTAAATGCACTCATTTAAAATGAGTTGAAACAACACAATTTTATGTTTTTTTGAATGTTAATAATGCATTAGTAAATGTTCAGTTATGATTAATAAATGCTGTACAATTGTTTTTCATGATTACTTCATGTTAGTAAATGCATTAACTAATGAATCTTATCAGGGCTGGAGTGGGACTCCTTTTCAGCCCTGGAGTTTCAAGCCTTAGACCGGCCCACCTCAGTTCACGACTGACTATATTAAAATAAGGTCATTTCCAATTCAGTTTCTAACAACACTACCGCGTCTTTTTCAAGATAACAGCTACTTTAGAACTTCAAATGTTCAACAACCCTAACAGTATTATATGTCTTAACAATAAAAATAATATATTAATGCATATTCAGGTGAGATTCGAACACGGGTCGGCGGCGTAGTGACACGCGCTGACCACTGGACCACAATAGCACTGTTGTGTTGGGAAGAAAAATATATATTGCACTGTGACTCACCACGATCTTTTTCTCCCCCTTTAAAATTTCTGATCAAATTATATCAGACTTATTAAGTAGTGAATCATCAGATTTTTATTGAGCAGGTGTATTATTCATTAATATTAATTATTTAAATTCATATATTCACTTAAGTGCCAGTGTTTGGGGTCGAATGATGATTTACTATTACGTAATCATTACCCTGTTGGCTGCATTTTGCTCACGGGTCTGCGAGAAAAAATAAATAAAAAGAGCGGAGCTGCGACAAAATAATGAATAAAAAGAGTGAGGCTATGGTCAAATACATGAATAAATGAAAAGAGTGTGTTTGCACTGCTGAGAGTGCAAGCAGCTAGGGACACCGGCCCTCGCGGCCAAAAAAATGGACCGGCCCACCAGGAATTCTCCCGGTCCTCCTGATTAGCCAATCTGGGCCTGAATCTTATTGTAAAGTGTTACCCTTTCTTTCTTTCTCTTTCTTTCTTTCTTTCTTTCTTTCTTTCTTTCTTTCTTTCTTTCTTTCTAATTTAAAATATCATTACTAAACCTTTAAGTTAAAAAAAGCATATGCAGGACTTGTTATATAGGCTTTTTAAACTTCTTTTAATCATTTAATTATTTTAAACTCTTGCAAGTTTACATTTTTTAACAAGTACTACATAAAAACCTAGCCCTATTTTTTTTTTAAATATATAATCCATTAAATTAAGATGTAGGTCACCATCCAGAAGAAAAGGTTTATCTCTACTGCTAAATGAATATTCATTACAAACCTGCAGCCTCTATCATACATCAAATGGCATCACCCACACAACTGCAGTATATTGCTAGAGTCCTATTTTTAACAACAATTCCCATCGACTTACAAATGGAAAGAAATTGTGTTAAATTAACAGACCTTTAAGTGTTTATTGTGTAGGTGTTTTTTATTAGTGGAGCGCCTGCAGTCTCTTTGTCCCTTTCCATACGAAGTCAGATTACGCAATTGCACAGTGTTGTTGGGACTCGGGGTCCTTTATTTCCTCAGCTTCATTAGAGAGTGCCAGGAGACAGCCCAAAGCTTCCACTACCTCAATCTCAAACACGCTAAACAATTAACACAGCGCTGTCAGCCCAGCTCTCCACCAGCCTAAGCAGATTACACATCCTGTTGCTCTTCTGAGCCAGGAACTGACGCTCCAATTAGAGTCTGCATTCATTCGAGAACACAACTCTCCTCACAACAATTTCACCACTTAGTTCCTACAGAGTGAATTCACATTCATTTCATGCAATTGTCTTGTAAATGTATCTGAATGCAATTAATCATTAAAGCCACTCTTAACAAGTAAATGCAGTAAATGTGGCATGCTAGGCATTGGACTAGTTTCCTTTGGAGCAAATATAAACACCATGGCCCTATGATTCACAGCTCAAAGATACTTCATCAAAGTGCTTGAATGCAAATATGTACAGTATGTGGTTCAGCCAAATGTGGCTTTGGGGTATGTAACGAATGTAAAATATGCACAAAAATAAAATATGCTCAACAAATATTAGATTTTTTCCCTGTCTTATAATAAAAATGAATTAGTCAATTATACCACAAGTGGCACAAGTAATAAGTGGGGTAATTTTTTGACTCTGACAAAAGGTGGAAAATTTTTCATGATTATGGAAAAACAATATTTATTACTAATTACATTTTCTAAAAGCAGTAGATTAATAGCCTCTTTTTTTGTCACCAATTATATTTTTTACAATTATGATTTAGTATCTCAAAAATTATATTTTTGTTTTATTTTTGAAACTAAAGTACTTTTTGGTCCGTTTTTAATTGTCACAATTTTAGATCTGTTTTTTTATAATTACAATGTAGTACCTCATACATTATATTTCTGTCTTATGTTTTAAAACAAAAATACGTTTTGGCCATTTTTAAATTGTCACAATTGAAAATATTTTTTATAATTATGATTTAGTATCTCATAAACTAAATTTTCATTTGTCTTCTTTTGAAACTAAAGTACTTATTGGTCCATTTTAAATTATCAAAATTGTATTTTTTTTTTTTTTTTTTTTTTTTTTTTTTACAAATTACAACTTAGGCCCAATCCCAATTTTATTGTTGTACCCCTACCCATCAAACAGAGTGTGAAGGGTTAAGGGCTTCAAAATTTACCCCTAAGAAAAAGGACACCACTACATTTGTCATTGTGAGCTCTTGCTTCATATGAGATCAGACGATGGTGACTGCTGTAGTTATTCCAGTTGCATTAATTTTTGGTATTTATCTTCAGGAAATCACTGAAGGCAACAGTATTATGTTATCATAATCTAATGTAGCAATAAGCTCATAACTGTACTGTGCATTTACACTCTGGGCATATTCATCAATGTTATTATTAGTTATTATAGCGAAATTTAGTGGGGGGTGGGGGGGGGGGGGTTGCGTTTTTTTTTTTTTTAAATATGACATTAAAACACGAATGCGGTTATGAATATATTAAAACATATGTTTGCTTGTTGTAAAAATTCATAATAATAATGACAAACAATACTAATTTGAGCATATCCTGACTTCCGGATGCAGCTATGCAGCCGTTGTGGCAGGTGTATTCTGGGAAATGTTCTTACCCCTTGGTTTCGAGTGTGGTCCTGAAAAATCTCTCTTTGGAAGGCTATCTAGCCCTTCCCCTTAGCCCTACGCCTTCACAATAAAGAGAATTTGGACACCCCTACCCCTCCACGTGAACACGCAAACAAGAGGAAGAGGTAAGGGCTAAGGGGTAGAATTAGGATTGGGCCTTGGTATCTCATAAATTATATTTTTATTTGTCTTATTATTGAAACAAAAGTACTTTTCGGCGCATTTTAAATTTTCACAATTGTAAATTGTTTATTTGCATTTCTAATACACTTAATCTCATTTTCAACTCGTAATAAGATTAGTTCATCTCGAACTTGTGCATTTGCATCTCACAAATAATGTCTTTTCTCAAAAATGAGTTCTCAAAAACAAGCCTCTCATAAATAACACTTTTTGGTGGGTAGTGGGTAGTGCTGTCACATCACAGCAAGAACGTCACTGGTTCGAGCCTCGCCTGGGTCAGTAGGCATTTCTGTGTAGAGTTTGCATGGCTATGTGTGTGAATGAGGGGGTATGGGTGTTTTCCAGCAATGGGTTGCAGCTGGAAGGGCATTTGCTGCGTAAAACATATGCTGGATCAGTTGGCAGTTCATTCCACGGTGGCAACCCCCCAGATAAATAAAGAGACTATTATCCGAATAAATGAATGACAAATTATGTAAATTTTGTGCGAGTTTGATTTTTAAATCACTTTTTTGACAATTGTTTATTTGTAATATTTTCTTATTCTAGTCGAAATAAAGCTAAAAAGACTTTCTCCAGTACAAAAATATTATCAGACATACTGTGTAAATGTCCTTACTCTGTTAAACATCATTTGGGAAATATTTAAAAAAGAAAAAACATTTCAAAGGAGTTTTATAATTCTGATTGCAACTGTAGGTCTGTTCATTAACATGTTCATTTTGTTTTGTTTTTTAGAGCTTGTGAATCTAATCAAATTACATTTTCTAGTAATATGTTCATTTTTGAACAACGGCAATCTATGGCTATGGGAAAAAATAAACCAATACATAAATAAAATCCCTTGTTTAACTCAAATGAAGGACAAAAGTAGAGTGACTTTACCTGCTCTACTCTGTCTTAAGCTTTAACACATAACTTCCACCTTGTAAATCCACCATTCTCAACAGTCAAATTTACACATACCTCCGTCTAATACTGTAAATATCTTTGCCTTTATCTTGCGGCGATCCAACTTTATCATACCAAGTCGAAGCATTCAGATTTTTTTTTTCCCTAGAGTTAGTGATAAATACGAGAGGACAAGGTAGAGTACACTTTTACCACGGTACAGAGGACACAGGACAAACTGCACCACGGGCATTTTAAAACCTCTGCATATCAGTCCCCTCGCCTTTAATCTGGATGACATTTCAAAAATGACTATTCTCTCTCACCCATACGCTGCAAATCAGAAGAAGAGCTTTCCTCATACACACAATGTTCTCTGTGAGGGCGATGAAACATAATGCACTCTTACTCTCAGTATCTTAATTTAATCTCCAGCGAGAGCACACCTACACGCCACGCATGCTTTAATGCACTCTCTCGGTGTAGTGCCATAATTTGATCCCCATTTGGGTCGCACCTCGAGTGCCGCAACACACACAACACACTCCATGACACTCAATCGTGATGATGATGGACTCGACAGTAATCATGCATGCTTTTGCTTCAAATTGGATCAATTTTCTTTCTTTAATCATGTGTATCTTTTCAAATATCTCTCGCCGGATCGAGAAGTAGTTCTCGGCGCTCTGAAGTCCAGCTCAGGACTGTGAAAGGAAACTTGGAATTGCTCCTTCACAACGTCAGCGCCTTGAAACGGGGTCGGCGAGCGATCATTGCAGCACATCAGCTCTTTAATCAACTGTTTTTGAGCATGATACTATTTGTGCGTGACAAAAAATGGTCCTGGCGCTTCATTACGGGCCTCGTTATGTAGGATGGGTAATGGCATCTGTCCGCTTGGAGTAATGAAGGAGAGAGAGAAAGAGAAGGGGAAAAAACAGGAAGCGGTAACAGTTGGTTATACTGCTGTCTGCGCACTCATTTGTCCTTGTGATGAAGACACGCTTGAATACATCATCAATGGACCTGGCTTGGCCTGATTGGGTTACACGCAATTAAAAATGAGCATCGCACTCACTCATTGTGGAATAGAAAGTGAGAGAGTGAGTGTGTGTGTCTGAGTGTGTAATCGAGAGAGAGAGAGTTTTTTGAAGAAAACCCATTTGATGTCAGAGTTCTTTGCACTGGTTTGGTGATCATAAGCAGCATTTCTTCAGGAAAAGCAGTAACACTGTTCTCTGTGTTTGATTCAATAAAATGAACCAACTCAGGAATTGTCAGGGTTCTGCCACCCCGGTCTTGTAAATTCTTGTTTTGGAGGCAGAGTCCAGACACTAGTTCTGTCTTGTCCTGTATGTTGTGCTCCTCCTTTTCAGTCACTGTGCGTCTTGAGCACCATCATGACTGTGCTCAGGCTGCTCATGCCCCAAAGATCATGCCTCAAAGACAACAAGAATAGACTCAAGAGCCATTTATTTTGGCAGTAAACTAGACTGGTCCAATGCTATATTTCTGATTCACTAAAAAAGAACCAACTCACAAGAGTCACTCAATCAGGATTCAAACTACAATGGTCACTTTAATACCACATGTTAATTAAATCAATGCAGAATGTTTTTGTTGTTGTTGTTGTTTTTATTGTTGGAATAGGATCATAATTTTGCGGTTCACCAAAAAGAGCCAGTTTATAAGAGTCAATTGACTGGTATCTATACTAAACATTAGGGCTGCACGATATTTGAAAAATCTGACATTGCACTATTATGTTTTTCTGTGACATTTATTGCGATGTTAACAGCAAAAAATATTTCGATATGAATACAATTACACCAACTGGCTTAAATAGCTCTATTTAGGAAAAACTTAATTAAGATTGGTCGGGTTAATTTTGTAAGGGTGTGAATAATGTATAAAAATAACAACAAAGAAATTGCAAGCAAGAATAATAACAGAGCAAAGAAAAAAGTTAAATAAGCAGTTTATGGTTTTCTGTACAGTCAAACAGTATTCATATAAAATAAGATTTAGATGTAAAATAACTCTGTAGTCTTTATTGTATTAATAATTCAGTGAAATTATCCTTCAATAAAATTACAAATGCTTTACGTTTTTGTGCCCGATTGCTCTACACTTTCCTGAATTGTCTTTAAAACAAATGCAAATGATAAAGTTTCATTCTGTTATGGTCATACTTTGCTATGACTTCACAAACCTCATGTATTCTCAATTCTTGATCAATTATAATGCCAACTTAACATTGCATATCCTGTGACTATAATGGATACACACATTAATATATCGATGCTGAAACTATATATTGTGCAGCCTTATAGACACGTTGTGCATGTTTGAAAGCATTTAATCTTAATTTTGAGGAAAGGATACACTGTTTACAGCATTTCAGTACGATATTTCATCTTCATAACCAGATGAATCCACTATGCAAGATGAAGCATTCACAATGAATGTCATTCAGGTTTTACAATTGAGCCAGCAGCACAAAGTGACAAAAAAAACGTGAACAATGCTTTTCATGATGTCTTGATGACTCCTCCTAAGTCATTACCTTCCTATAATGTGCAGCGGTCACTATTTTTATGACAAAAATGTGCAGTGGTGCCAAATAACACAACAAAACATACAATTTCTGCCATAATCAAAATCAAGCGGGACCTTACATGAGCTGCACATTTCTTCATATCCCAGTGTCACACGGCAGCCTTAAACAAAACATTTGTTCCTAAAGGAACACAACAAAGGCACTAAGATCCTCTGTGTAGCCCTGAATGCAACACAGCAGCCCAGATTCAAGCTTCTGTTTTACGACTGAGGCATCTGAGTGGGATATTCAGTTGACACCCCCGTCTCCAAAATAAGCATGACTGGTCAACCCACTCTGTAGAATTTCTGCATTGATGTAACAATGCAGCAAGAGTGAAGCACTTGAGTTTCATTATTCTCAAAGAGGAACAGGCTCTTTAATAGACAAATGCACAGCAACAAACCCCCACACCTCACTTCCACCTCCATTAGTGCTATTAAACTGTGGGCACATGCGCAGACAAAATATGCTGCGTCTGCAGGTCAGCTTTAGCCAAAATTGTGAGGACAGAGACTCGAGATAAATGGAATGAAGAGGACTTAATGTGCAAAAGGTTGTCTGGGTCGCTATATTTTGAAGACATGTTGTGACAAGGTCAAGCGAGTTCATTAAAGGGATAGCTCAGCCAATAGTCAAAATTCTGTCATTATTTAATCACCCTTTACATTTGAGTTGCTTTCTTCTGTTTAACACAAAGGAAGATAGTATGATCAATGCTGGTAACCAGCACCCATTGACAAACATAGTAATTTTTCTCTTACTATAGAAGTTAATGGGTGCTTTGTGTTCAACAGAAGAAAGAAACGGTTTAAATTAGGGATGTTCATTTCAGATAACTTTACCAACCGACAACCGCAGCTCCATAACCGAATATTAATTGTTAACTGGTCAGATTAATATTCAGTTATTATTTAATTTAAATTTTAAAAATCACTCTATTGAGAAAAAATGCTCTCTCAAATTGAGTCTATTTTGTGTCGGACACATTAAAATTTATATATTTAAAATACTGATTTATTTTAACATGCGAACATATTAACAACAGAACATCTTCCCACACCTGGGGTCTGTTCTTCGTACCTTGCTTAAATGATCTAAGATGATTTGACAGATTCTGGATCTTTTAATCTTGATAACTGATCTCTGGCTAATTTGGTTCTTTAACCAAGTTCAAGAATCAGATTAAAATGTCTGGATGAACTGATCTGAGATAGCTGCGCGTGTTGTGGACAGATCTATCTATTCTCTAAATCATGATCAGCAATGCAACAATTGGCTGACACTACATCAGCGTAATGACATCATCTGATTAATATTCAATTATCTATGTGAGCAAATTTACATAAAATTCGTAGTAAATGGTTTGTTAAATATGACACACAATAACTTTACTCATCTGTTGTGGGCTGTATGCTTTACACTTTCATGTGTCAAGAGTGTTTAGCAATTTATTTAGTTTTACTTTTAGAGCAAATTTTCTTTATTATAGTAGGCCTATTCAAGTTTTTAAAAAACTGGCTATTTAAATTAATTTTGCATCAAAAAAGCATTTTGATATTGGTAAAAGTGTCTGCAACTTTTGCGAAGCATCAAATGACTGCCAAATTATCTGTAAAAACTTGTGCTTGACTGCATAAGTTATTATTCCTTTCCTTAAGAAATGAGAATATTGGCCATGTCCATTATCATACACAAAGTGTATTAAATCTCAGTCGGGACCTTAAAATAGTACATATCTAAAAACTTCATATAAATTAATGTTCTATTTGAACCCCTTGGGGAGAGAACACCCCTGTGACAGTTTTGTACTTTTATTTCAGAGTGTAGATTGCATAACAGTTTTATTTTAAAAAATTAAAATTTCTAATTATATATAAATTTATTTATTTTTTTACTATTTTTCTATTTTCCCCAGCGTATGTATTCTATAGGTTACAACTGTAAGAAATTGTCAGCATTACCTTTCAGAATTACCTTTGCTTGAAATGACCTGATTTAATCCTGTTTATATGAAATACGCTTGCTCCTGAGCGGGTTTGAGCTACCAGACCTGTTGCTATGACAACAACTCTCGGATGATTTTTGAAGAACAAAATGAACCTGTATCCTATCAAACAGTCATGAACCAAATCCAGCTAGTTGAGTAATCCACATACAAAGAACGGACCCCTACAGTGTTTTCAACAGCATACAAAAAAAAGAATAAAGTAACTAAAGAGAATAAAACAAATATTCCTGCCTTACATATTTTTCATTTAAATGACACATTTAGATTACAAAACGAAAACACTGACTGAATTCTTTTTGAGAACCAGCTGTTTTTTCTCAATCATGTTTTCTTTCTTCCGTCAAACAAATTTAGCAGGCTACCTCAAATCAATCACTCCACAGAAAATATGCATTTAATTAAAGCTCCGCTGTTAATCTTACATAATAAACCTCTGTCAACATTTTTAATAGAAGTCATCATTTGAAAGATTATGTCTTGAGCATCTGATTTTACCTTAAAGCTCGTGTACTTTTATTTCCTCTCAAACTTGCAGTTCATGTGTGCGCACTGCGTGTGATAAAAGACAATGACAAGGCTCATATATTGACTTTTTGTGAAGTATAAGCTACTGTAGCATCTAACAATTTTGTTGTTTACATATGATGCACTAATTAGCATACATGTTTTTTAAGCTATAAAATGAAAGCCTCAGTTTGATGCACAGTTTTCATTATGCAAAAATTAAGAAAATATTTGGATTTGTTTGATTCGTAGATTATGTAGGCTATATTAAAAATAGATATTTTGTTTAACAGATATTTTCTAAGAACTATTAATAACTAATTCTTCAAATAGAAAAAAGGTTGGTTTGTTGGATGTACACAAAATCATCAGCCTATTTGTTGTGTTCCTAGCGGTGCCGAAGCGCGCTCTGATAGAGAGAAAATCCCGATGCTCTGACTTGTAGCCAGCATGTTTCCACAGCAGAGCACATTACAGACTGTTTTGTTTTGCTGTTTCTTTCTTCAATTGTGCAAATAAACAGAAGTGTTTATGACGTGGGTTCAGGACAGAGGCAATCAGCATTAGCGCTGATTTGGAATCAACCTGTCTGCGTCAAACTGTGACCAGCAATACTCTTCTATCATTTTGCTTCTTTGGCAAAATATGACTGTATGTAGGTATGTGTAGTTGCACGTGTTACCATCCCGCGAGTTAACAAATATGTATTGAACATTTATGCAACCAATAAAAAAAAAAAAAAATATATATATATATATATATATATATATATATATATATATATATATATATATATATATATATATATATATATATATATATATATATATAATTTTTTTTAAATAGCACGTTAAGTAAAAAAATGGGCAAAAAACTATGTAAAAATTATATGTAATTGAAATGTACACAATAAATACAAATATAATTAATTATCATTAAATATTTCTGATTAATGACAATAATCTATAAAATTACTTTTTTAATTTTTTTTTTTTATAAAGTGGTTCAGTCCTCTTTTATTATATCTGACCGCAAGTGTAAGTAAAAGTGTGTGTCCACTAGAGGTACTTACAGCTGGCACTGGTCACCTTTGATGCCCTTGGTAGTGCAGAAGCATTTGCCCGTCAGCTCATGGCACATGTTGGCATGGCCATTACATTTACAGGCTGGAGGAGGAAAAGGTGAGAATGGTTTAAATGGTGGATGAGAAATGTATAAAGATGAACAAAGATTAACTGAAGAGAAAAGCAGGAGAACTGAACAAGACATCTTATTAACAGCAGTTTGTATATAATATAATAAAAGAACCTGTGCATTCTGCAACTTAAGCTTGAAAGTACAGAATTGACTCATTTTTTAATCTCCTGTTGAAACAGAGCAATTCTGGGAAACTTCTATGACTCCATATAGCACTACACTTAAGACAAAATTTACAAACACTATTTACTAAACAGACTTGGTATTCAGTACATCCATCAGACAAACTTCAGGTCAAAAAAGTTGACAGTGAGATCCCACAATTTGTTCTCAGAAAAGTGATTTTGGCTGCATTACATTATATGAGAGCATCAGGTTACAGCAGGGGTTTGCAAACTCGGTTCTGGAGGGCCGGTGTCCTGCACAATTTAGCTCCAATTATAATCAAACACACCTGCTTATAGATTTCTAGTATCGTAAAGACACTGATTAGCATGTTTATGTGTGTTTGATTAATGTTGGAGCTAAACTGTGCAGGACACCGGGCCTCCAGGACCGAGTTTGCCCACCCCTGGGTTACAGGGTACATCAATGATGGAATTCAAACTATATTTATACAAACATATTTTTATTTGATGCATCTTTATATGAGATTGAATCATCTGAATATAAAATTTCACTGACATGAAAGCATACCTTTTTTCAATAATTTTGATTAATAAAAAATTGCATTTTTTTTTTTTTAGAAGCCAGTCAGAATCTGCGGACATTTTATTCCTATTTCTACTGAGAACTACGTAAAAAAACTGCAGATTTATGCAGAATGATTTTGAAAATATCATAACTAAAATGTAATATATGAAATAAAGAATAATACATTTTTACTTTTATTTAATGTTTACAATGCAAATCCAATAAAATCCAATTATTTGGTTTACAAAGCAAGTCTTTCATATAATACATCTACAAAAAGACAGAAAATATAACTTTACTAACAGTATTGTACATAAATCTTATGAACATTTTAATATTACTATTTCACCATAATATTAGCAAAATATATTTAAAAACTGAATAAATTAAAAGGTTTATAGAAAGGGAGAGGTTTACAGAAAATTCCTTTGTCTTCATGCTTGGTTTGTGCTTTGACATGCACTGTCAACCCTGGGACCTTATATAGACAGGTGTATGCCTTTTCAAATCATGTCCAATCAACTGAATTTACCACTGGTGAACTCCAATAAAACTGCTGAAACATCTGAAGAATGATCAGTGGAAACAGAATGCACCCGAGCGCAATTGAGAGCTTCACGGCAAAGGCTGTGAATACTAATGAACATGTGATTTTTCAGGTTTTTCACATTGTCACTTTTCACATCTTTTTTCACATTTTCATTATGGGGTATTGTGTGTAGAATCTTGAGGAAATAAATTATTTTAATCTATTTTGGAATAAGGCTGTAACATTAAAAAAAAAATGTGGAAAAAGGTGTAGCGCTATGAATTCCTTCCGGATGCACTGCATTCATGAAACTTCTGCATTTGTCATTTTAAATTTGTCTATAATATAAGTTTGAAAACAGTAGCTTATATTAAATTTATTTTATTAATTATTATTATTAATTAATTATTATTAATTAATTATTAATTGATTATTAATTAATTTATTAATTCAAAGAAGCCAGGTCATTACCCTTCAATTTACATGACAGTTTGAGAGCACTAGTTTTGCCACTGACAAAAAAAAACACTAGCTTTAAGTGCCAAACCCTTTTATTCCAACAAAAAATCAATTTCTGCTTATTTTTGAGCAGTGGACTATAATTATACCTAAAATAAGCTTTAATTCTACACACTCCACTAACATCACTGCAGATCACCAGCCCCTGACGTGCTTTTGTCCGCCAAGTTAAACATACATGACAGCACGTATAAGAGCATTTCTATGCTGTCTCTAAATCCCAGCATCCTGTAGGTCGTATTTCAAAGCTCTATGCTGATGTGTGTAAGAACATCTTTTGTAGGTTAGCCGGCTTTTAAGAAGGAATATGAATATCATATTTCTCAAGAATATGGGAAATATGATAGCGCCTAATGTTTGCAGGGCACAGTTTTTGAACTGACATGACATCAAGTATTAAAGTAAAAGAGGCCTTGGGCAAAACGTCAACATCTAGGAACACAACAATTCCATTTTCAAACTCTAAATAAAACATAAAAAGATGTTTTATGGTTTCTAAAAAGCACACAATTGTGAACTAGCACGTTTTATGATTGGTAGCTTTTAGTGTTAAAAATTCTGTGAGCATAATGGTCTTGGACAGCATATCTTTTCACATCATTATGATGTAACCCAACAATCTCCAGGGCAAGAGGGGGAAAAATTGTAAGTGTGTGTCTAGGTGTGATCTTACCTCTCACCTATGGCAGTGCAAGCACCTCTTTGACCTTTACACTCTTTTCACATCATTTTATTTTCTCTATTAAGTTGAATGGAGTATAAGAATGCGTTGTTAAAAGCAGAGGCAAATATTCTCACCTTGGCACTTTCCACCATTGGTAGGGTCTCCATAGTATCCAGGCAAGCATGTTTCACAATGAAGGCCGGTGGTGAGGTTACGGCACTGCTCACACATGCTAACGTTCACACATGTGCTGTGGCCATTGCACTGGCATGCTAGGAAATAAAGGTTGGAAAAATGATGATTATTATTATTATTTTTAAACAAACAGCGATTTTATAAAACTGAGTCAAGAATATTTTATATTTATTAAAAAAATAAAAGCTCAAGGGTATTCAAACTCCCTTGCAAGGGACCACCAAATACAACTTAAATATGAAGGAAGCTGTATATTTCTATGATAAAAAAACCTATTCACTCAATCAATTTATTTATTTTAATTTAATCAATTAATTAATTAATTGCTATTATTATTTATTTTAACAACTAATTAGTATATGTTAATATTAGGGGTGTCATTAGATGTCCTAACCAGTTATTACATACTGACGTCATTCATCTGATATGCACTATATTGTGGTAGCTTACTATGGCAAGGAAGGTGGGTGCAAGAAATTAAAATGCACCAAATATTTAAAAACACAGAAACTCAGCACAATTTATTGCATGTGGGTTTACTGGACAGTCTTTGACACTGAAGTTAACGCGAAGCCCCTATTACACTGCTGTGGAGAAATGAAAGCTGTAAACGCCATTTCTCTCTCTGTCTCTCTTCCTTTCTTTCATTCTTTCTCTCTCTCTCTCTCTCTCACTGTGGACCTTTGACCTTCTGGTGAGACGTTTCCTCTCCTCTCAGCTGTTACAGCGATACTTCTGGATCCAGTTGCGAGAAAGTTACAGAGCGAGTTTTCAACACTGTGTCCATCATGGATTTGCTGTGATCTCCGATGCAGTTTATCAGCATCACTCATCGAAGAACTGCGACGGAGTGTTAGAGGCAATTGCAGCCATTTTTGTTTAGCGCATGACCAATCATTAGCATTTAACAACTCGCTTGATAACGCTCAAATTGGCGGGAGAACATTTACATTTGTTTATTTGCTTTAAATACTCATGTTGTTCTGCCCATGTAGTTTTGTTTGATACGTTTAAAATAAAGGTACAGTTCATATATCTGACTGCTTGTATTAAAGGACAAAATTGTATTACAAATACACAGAAAATGTATTTACAAATTGTACTTTTTTAATACAATAATTCTTGAGCTGTAAAGTAAAATATGGAAAGCACCGTGATGAACCAAGATATAGAATTAAACCAAATCGATGGCATGATAATCGTAACTGAATTAGGCACACCTGGCCTAGCTAATCAAGCTCTTACTAAGCTTCAAGAAACATCTGTGCAGGTACGTTAAGGTAAAGCCCTACTTGCACTGTGAGATTTCATCCACGATTTTGTCAACTGAGAGAAATTTGGTAAATCCTGAAAGATTCCTGAAATGCAAGGCTAAAATCGGTTATCTTTGATTATTAGTTTGACATGTTCAAAGCCACTTAGTGCCCGTTGCGATTAGATTTTTCCTCCGATGAAGTTCTGGCAGTGTCAGAATATTTCAGACACTTTCCTGCAGTGTGACAACAGCTAACCAATAGGAACCAATAAGAACCAATAGGAGCTCCAAATTTAATGACGCAATCCATGCGACAATTCAAATGACCGCGGGGAAATTCCAAAACAGTGTGCAAAATTGCCGCTACAATTTGTTTACGTTAGCTGTGAGGAATCATTTCAGAATGTGGGATAGTGAACGTTTCACGGGTGGATGACTTCAAACTCCGGGAGGCGTTTTCTTTCGTGTTTTTTAAGATTGGGCACCACAGTTTTAAAACATAAGAGTCTGTTCCAAGCCAAAGTCTAAAAGGATATTTAGATTAATTGAATACTTCTTTACATTTTTGAACTGTTCCCATTGGCAAATAAAACAAAAAAGATTGTAAGTCAATAGATTTTAGCATGATTTTAATGAAACAATTATGCTGCCATCTGTATAAAATCATTTATCTCACTCTAATTTGGCTACAAATCTAAACAACTTTGTTTCTCTTTCTTTAGTTGAAGACCTACTGCTGAGATAACAGAATGACTTAGGTCTATTTGAATCAATAAATAATACAACGGCAATTTCTTTAAATAAAGCATTACCAATAACAGTCCTAAAAAGAAAATATAATATATAATTTATATAACAAATTTAAATATTTGTTTTCAGAACAAGTAGCACCATGTTGTGCCCCCCGGACATCCCTGAACAGCAGTTTGAAAACCCCTGGCAAAACAAAACCGTGCTCTTTAAAGGTCAAGTTTGCAAGTGATTGTTTGACTGTAAAAGTTTTTACCAGGACACTGGATGAAGGCCCACTCAAAGCCTCTCTCTTTTGGACAGAGCCCCGTCTCCAGCACCATGTCTTGACTGTGTCTGGAGGGGCTCTTCATGGGTCCGCGATACGAACCCTCCATGCACTGCCCTCGGCCGGTGTTACTGGGGTCTCCACACCATCCACAGTCAGGCTGTTCCAGACACAGGCCGCATGTACGCAAACCAGAGCAATTCTGAGCTGCAAAGACATACAGTAAACACAGATGAGGAAAAAGGTAGTGATGAAATAATCTTGGTTGAAAGTATCTCTGAATGACAAGCATTTAAGTTGATTTAACTCTCTTTTTTGATAAAATAAAAAAATAAATAAAAAACAGAATTAGAATTTATTATCTGTATACATCCAGAAAAATACAACGTATTGGTTTCACTTCAGCTTTGTGAAATGATGCTACATATACATACTTGTACATATCAAAAATAACAAAGAGTGTGGATTTAAAAGCCACTTCAATCTCTGCCGGTAGGTGGTGATTATAGAACAGCAGGAATTACAGCATGTGTTTGGTTTTAATGATGTAAACATAGTAGCTGTGCTGGTATTAAATATGCATTACTTATAATCTAAAAATAAAATATCATCAGAACTTTTGTGAAGATTATGGGTATTTCTGATTTTCTTCAAAGAATTTTACGCATTAGGAAAAGTGAGCTTTTGCCAGTAAGTTATTTTACTCTATTATACAAAAATCACTTTAAAGGAGATTTCAACACAATTGTTTGGCAACCGTTGGAGTATAACCAGCTTCTAATGGTAAGGGAAAAAAAGTATTCATTTTATTTTTTGCAGAAAATGCTATGTCAGCAGAAACACTTTGATTGACATTCATCTCTTTCTACATGTCATCAGAGGGGAAAAGCCCTGCATATTTAGTGACAATCTCTCGCTCATTAGCATAGGACATTGCATAGAAAGTCTTGTTTTTGAACATGCCACTATGCTGACATGCAAGCATTTGTAGCTCCGCCCTCTTTTGAAAAGGAGTACAATCTAATTTGAATTTAAAGTGGCAGTCACCAAAACGGCACAATTTGGATCAAAGCCTAAAAGGGGCACATTCAAAGAGTTATAAAACATTTTTTGCAGTGTTGGGCAGCAGCGTCACCACTAGCTTAACTACATTTCTCAGAAGCGTAGTGGTACCATCGCTACTTTCTAAAAATCAAATAGTTTTTCAGTAGTGAAGCTATTTTTTCAGTCATGTAGCGCAGATGTGTCCACACAAGCTACATTTACTGATCGCAAATCAAAAAGTGATGGCACCGACATTCACAGAGCTGTGAATTTCATATGATGGCGAGAATGACTATTTCTTCTTCTACTTGTGTTACGGTGGTCAACAACAAACGTTTTGGTGTGTTACTACCACCTCTCACTCTGGTCGGAGACGCCAACCACCAATTAGGCTAACACAATAAATTTGCTTAATGGAAAGATGACTGAGGGAGAGCAGTTATATATATAGTTTACTGTAGTAAAGACCAAAGTATATTATAGTCATTACAATTGGCTCAAGGAAGTTACTAATGATACTACATTATGTAGTGTAATTCATTAATGAAGAGTTGCAAATATATATTCAATATAATGCTTATTCCTAAATATTTCCCTTTACTATAAATTACTATAGTATTTTAAATGTGTAACACCTGGTTTTATTGGATTTTTTGTTTTTGCTGTTATATATTATAAATTGTTTCTGTTTGATACAGCATGTTATTTGCAGTAAATAATTGAACTGAACAATTATGCCTCGAATGTTTCATTGACCGTTTTATTGATCACTAACATAAGATTGACTTGAATTTATGTTGCTTCGATTTAAAAATTAAAATCGCAAAACTAGCTTAGATTTTTGTCAAGTAGCTTTTAGCTTAGCTTGCTACATTTCTCAGAGGGTAGCTTTTAGTGTAGTTGAGCTACATTGTAAATAGTTTACTTAGCTCACTGCATTTTCAAGTAGCAAGCCCAACACTGATTAATTGTGGGGTATTTTGAGTTGAAACTCTACATACAAATCAGAGATTTACTTTGCATTCTAGATTCAGTTTAAGATACAGTCATAATCCATCCACATGCAAGATAAAACCCAACAGATGCACAAGTGTAGCATTTGAAGATGAATTTTGTCCATAATATAAATTTCAAACAAGGCAAGATATTGAGATTGGAGGAAACAACAACAAACAACAAAAATGGCCACACGTTTGGAGCAAAGAAATACACAAATGAGAAACAACAAAGAAATGCTTAAAATGATCCTTTTAAGCTCTCACAGGGCATATCACTTCACTGACTGAGTAATACGCTCTCAAATACCAGCAGAAAGTTCACTCTCCCTAAAGAGCACATCAGAGCCATATGCGTCAACCTCTTTCGGTTTGATCCACCTCCCCGGCAGCCAAATCACATCTCTTAGGATCTCAGACCAGACAACAGCAAGCATTACACATAAAGTGTGTTCAGGGTCAACACCATGGCAGCAATAACAGTGAAAAAGCACAAAGTTAGTCATTATGCTGGCAGGAGTTCATAGATCCTCAACTGCAGGAGCTGACAGATCCTCAACTGCAGCATATGATTTCATTCAGCTTGCAATAAAAACCATTTGTTTAGGGGTGAGGAGATGTCTAGAAGGGTTCCACGTTGAGAACAGATGAGAAAACTACTCTGGGACAAAAAAAATGAATCCTGCTGATTCAAACAGTGATCGCTGTCTGTTCACAAACCTAAATTGACTGGCAGATTACAATTGAAAAGAGATGCCATTCAGAAGTTTGTGTACTGCAACAAGTGAATAGTACATCTGGGCTATTGTCAAGAAACGGCTAACTTGACCCTGAGTGCAACTGGTGTCATTCCGGTTTAGCTACTCTGATTCATATGTTCTGGTCCTGTTTTTCCCTGCTTTCCTTTTGGAGACAACATTTCCTCTCATTGTCTGCTATTACCACTGTTGATATTCCATCTTGTCCAATTATTGTTTTTTGGGGGGTTCTCCCGCCCGGCCATACTTTACCCTCACATTTTGCAGACTTTGTAGCCTTCTTAACCCTTCTGGCTAAGCGGTTATCTCTTCTGAACTAAAGAGCCCTTACCCTCCCTCTCAAACTTTTTTGATAAAAAATGTTCTCTATTTTATGAAATAAAGAAAATTAGGTACTCTCTTCACCGACCTAGCACTATTTTCATTAAAATGTGGGAACCCTTCGCAAACATGTACAGAATCTTCAACTTGACCCTGTTCTTTCTGACTAAGTCCCCACCCCCTACTCCCAGCTTGGTACTGAATACTAGTTCTGGTCAGCACATTGTAGACCTGTAGACCATACATTTTTTTATATTAATAATTAAAAATAATTCTTTACATTTATATTGCGCTTTTCTGGACACTCAAAGCGCTTTACACATTTTTGGGGGGAATCTCCTCATCCATCACCAGTTTGCAGCATTCAACTGGGTGATGCAACGGCAGCCATATTGTGCCAGACTGCACACCTCACACCAGCTAATTGGTGGAGAGGAGACAGACTGATGAAGCCAATTATGATATGGGGAGGGTTAGGAGGCCAGAGGTCAAATTTGGCCAGGATGCGGGGTTAAACCCCTATTTGGAATTTTAATGACAAGGACCTCGGTTTAACGTCTCATCCGAAAGACGGCACTCACAGAGCAGTATAGAGTCCCCATCAATATACTGGGGCATTAGTACCCACACAGACCGCAGGTTGAACACCTTGCTGGCTTCACTAACCCCACTTCAAGCAACCTAGCTTTCCCATGTAGTCTCCTATCCAGGTACTGACCAGGCACAGCCCTGCTTAACTTCAGTGGGTGACCATGTGAGAGTTGCAGAGAGCTAGCTGCCAGCACTTTCTGTATGTAAGATTGTACTAGTGTTTTTATTCTTTTCTTTTTTTGTTTTGTTTTTACTTGTTTTGTTTTTTGCCCAAAATATTCTTCAGTGTATTTGCTTATTGTTACATGTTAATTTTTAATTAACATAAACATAATAACATATTATGTTAACATAATAATTTGTTTTATTATTCTTATTATTATTACTATTATTATAATTAAATAAATTTTAAAAAGGGATGGCACGGTGGCTCGGTGGTTAGCACTGTCACCCCACAGCAAAAAGATCGCTGGTTTGAGTCCCAGCTGGACCAACTGCCGTTTCTGTGTGGAGTTTGCAGGTTCTCCCAGTGTTTGCATCGGTTTCCGATAATATCACTTTTATGGCAAAGAATAAGTCCTTTTCCTGGTCTTTAAAGTGAAAAATTTCAACATAAACAAAGGAGGCTGAGAATTCAATTTATTTTCAAAAAAATTCAGATGGCACTTAAAGGTTTTTGTATCTGAACTCTTCATTCATTCATTTTACAAAAAAATAAATAGTTTAAAAACTTTAAAAACATTGCTATGACTTCTTTTTTAGACTTGTTAAACTTTGCTTTGATGGTTCAATTGTCCTCCATTGACAATTACTTTAGATAAAAGTATACCATATTGTAGATGTAATGTAAAATGTAAATGATCAATTGGTGAATTTGTTACCAATTAAAAAAGATTGTCTTTACAAATCTTCATATCCACATATCTTGCTTCGCCCTTTAAAACATTCTACTTTTTAGTGAAATCACAAAAAATATTACTATTTATTTTGCATTTCAAGTACATGTATCTTGTGTGCGTTTTTAGATATTTATAATGGAAAAAATACTAAGGAAGATCTACATGTTTAGAAGCGAGTGCAATATTTAATGTCATGACTATGATTTTTCAGCTCAGATTTAAGATCCTTTTAAAGGTCGTAAATTGTAACAGGCTTATTAAAAGTGTTTAAAAATGCTGTAATTGCATAAAACTCCCACCCTGCTTTTTCTTAATGAATATATATATATATATTTTTTACAAAGAAATATGCAGATTTACTAAAAATGATTTCACTGCACCTTAAACACTTATTTATAATACATCAACCAGCCACATTGGCCAGCAATTATAGAGAAAGACAGAGAAAACGAGAGATGAGAAACAAGTCAAACAGTTGATCTCCGGCAGTGTGACAAGGACACGGCACAAACCCACAGTAAACAAACGACCTTCAGCCCACCCGAGCAGTGGCACCAGACGCCAGATTTAAGAGGAAATATATCAGACGGTTACAATATGGGGCTCGACACACACAAGCTCCCCACATCCCGTTGCAAATCACTGCTGTGCAAAAACACACACCTTCACAAGTGTGAGTCAAACTCATCCAGGCATGCTCCGACAGAGACAAAGCACCCTGAAGAGAAAAGGAAGAAAAACAGAGAGGGAAAAAAAAAACATAAAGCAGAAATAGATCTTTAAAATGGCACAGACACAGGCCCGGGCTTACGCTGGAGCCGTTGAAACGTTAAGTAACCATCACCTGGACCGAGAGATACATTTTGGTGACAAAAAGGTTTCCTAGCTAGACAGATTTGCAGAATCGTACCACCTCCTTCTGGCAGAGAGCTTTTAATTCATTTTCCATCAGACTGAGCATAATGAAAGTTCTATCAGTACGTCTCGAGCTGTCATAAAAACAGAACACATGGCGGAAAGAGTCCGTGTGCCACCTATACACTTAGATCAACATCTGATAAGCTCAAATAAGACATTATGAGCACTTAAAGACTCGAGTCTGAAGGACAAATACAACACAAGATATGTACACAGCTGTGTACCAAATCAAAGCACAGCAAACAAGTAACATTTCAACTGAGACATCAAAAAAGTGAAACATTAAGGTATTTGAGAGATTTCAAGGCTTCTTATTTTGAAAGATTCTCTGGAGACGGATTTCCAGCCAATTATGTTGTTCACAATCGTGTTGTCCTTAAAGTTTCTATCACTTAGCGCGTCGACGTGTGCCATAAGAATCCATTCTTGAACAGCCAAGAGGGAAGAGCGAATGCTTAGTCAGACAAATTGAAACACTAATTGCACATTACAGGCGGATCAGAGGCCAAGCAGTTCAGCTAATGGGATGAAACAACAGATCTGATAGAGATGAAGAACCCACACAACTCTGACAGCCGCTGATTGGTTGTATTCTTCTCCGAAAAGGCTCCACAGAGCAAAATCTACACACATTCAAGCCTTGCAAGAAATAAGGCTAAGAGTTTATGAAGAAACAGCTTCTGTAACCCATGGTTTCCTTTCAAACAACCAAATGTTCCACTATCAAATAAGCACAAATGCCCAAAACACTGCTATAATGAACTTTCACAATTTAAATTTTAGGTGAATTAGGTGAGCATAACATGTCATTTCATTGCATTAAGTTTAACTGACTAAAAAAATAAATAAAAAATTCTTGAATCTCATGTAACCTACAAAAAAATAAAAAAAAATAAAGTATTTAGGGTTTTTCACCCCAAACTTTTTGGATTCACTTTTTAATACTTTTAGTGGTTACACTTTAAAATAATGCTTCATTATTAATGTTAGTTAATTTATTTACTAACATGAACAATTAGAAGTACAAGTATTGTGGTATTTATTGATCTTTGTTTACATTTGTTAATGTTATTCATGTTAAATAACGTTAGTTCATGTTAACTCGCTTTGTATTAACCAACATTAACTATGTGCTATTGTTGTCAAATCTGTGCCAAAGGGCCAAAAAACTAATATCATCGAGAGCCGAGGGCCGAAGGTAAAAATACCAGACTATATTTTGTTAATGTAGCCATGGATAGGGCCAAACCGAATCTGTAGACATGTTTTGCTATTTCTGTGGAGAATTTTGTAAGTCTGCAGATTTATGCGAAATGATTTTGGGATTATCACAAATATGTACTAAAAGGCAGAAAACATTACTTTACAAACTATATTGTAAATAAAGAAAATAAACATTTTCATATTAATTAATACAATAACTGAAATTAATATAAAAACTAAATAAATTTTATTTTACACACATTTACACAAGTAAATAAATATGATTAGATGGGAATTCTGCAGATTTCTGCAATTTCTGCATGTGTAGGCCTAGTCATGGGTTATTTCTTAATTTACTTCATAATATTTCAAAATAAAAATAAATAATTACTTTAAATCATATTTACTAATACAGTGTAACTTTTGAAATTCTTGCTATTAAAATAAACAATTCAAAATAAACATTTAACACAGTGAAGTTCAATGCTGGATACATTAACCAAGCAGAATCTGCCTTTGACTTGATTTGCTCAGCAATCTCCAAGTCTCCAGGTGACTATGTGTACATTTAAACAAAATCTAACTTATTTAAACCATTCAATTGAAACATTTTATTTCAGTTAGCTTTTAACAATAAAACAAACAAAAAATGGGTTACATTAAATTTGAATTGACAATTTCGAAACCATCCCCATGATTCTCCCTTTATTCTCAGATAGGCCAAATCAAAGGTTAATCATGGGCCAACTTTGGCCTGCAGGCCCCAGTTTGGGCTTCTCTGTTCTAAAGTGTTTCCTCTTAATAATTAAATACTACTGCAGTATTCTCAGTTCTCAATAGATTTTATTGCATTCGGTTCCAGGTTCCAGTACCCTCCCCAAAATCAATGCTAAAAATAAATAAATAAATAAAACAAGACACTCTAGGGGTTCTTAGAACTATTAATGGCCATTGATGCAAGCAAGAAGACTTACACAAACAGTCTGCTGTCTGCCACTCCAGACACTGGCCGTAGGGGAAGGAGATGACGTAGGCATTGGAGTCCACGCAGCGTTTGGTGCTTCCACACCACATGCACTCCATGGCCTGGCTGGTGCAGTTATCACAGGTGGTGCGAAGGGAGCATGGGGTCTTACATGGCCGGGCATTCTGATTTGGGCTCACTGCAAGTGAGGAAACATGTATGACGTTACTTAAAAAAAAAAAAAAAAAAGTAATTCTTATCCATCATCTAGGCTTTTTTCCACTGAAAAGTAAAGGGAATAGAAGACTAACCGACTGGTTTCTCACAGATGAGGCCGTCTGTGTTGGCGGTGCATGGATTAGCCCGGAGGCCAGAGACCTGAGCTCTTTCCAGGTAAGCACAGAAACCTGAGTCATTGGGCTCTCCGGGCAACCACTGCAGAGAGGTGTTTGTGAATGGAGACTCGTCCTCCCAGCCCCAGTATGACACGTTGAACTTCCTCAGGCCCACCCATGGGGACAGTTTCTGCAGGACAAACGCAGTGAATCACAGGAACACAGAGCAAAAATAGGAGTGAATAAATCATAATTATGCTAATAATAAAGCTATCTCCATTAAACCTTTAATCAACAGGACACATTAAACTGATCCAAGTGACTGTAAAAACATTTATAACGTTGGCTTGTTGAAATAAAAGCAGTTTTTTTTTTTTTACTTTTTATTAATTAATTTCTTTATCCTTTATTTTGAAAGGAGTTTCCTATAGAGAACCATCTCTTCTAGTGGGGGGTCCTGGCCAAAATGGCAGCACAAATGGTTTCAGATACAAAATTAAATATAACATTTGAAAGTTTTCACAAAACATACACATGATTCTTCCAGGTAATACTAAGAAAATTTCTTTTTTAAATATTTAGAGATTTTACCAAACTCTGTACGTACTCTAAGAACAATTAAATGTAATTTATAAGAATTTCTTCTACTATAGCCACAAGTATAATATGATAAAAGGTGACAAATATAAGACGGCAATAATGTGCTAGCGGTGAATGGAAGCAAGCATATGCATTTTTCTTTGTACAATGTACAAATGATGGGTATGTGAAGATGCAATTTTTTTAATAATGATAATTTATCCTGGAATTATGTAAGTATCATGGTTAAAAATAAATTAAACACCTCAATTAGATTTAGCACTGACAGTAAGAGCACCAGGTCAGTATATTAGAAGGATTTCTAATAGGTCATGACACTACAAATGATAAAAAAGCCTTCTCAAAACGTAGCTTTGCCATTTAAAAAAAAACGTATAAAAAAAAAAAAAGTAAAATTTTAAATGTTTTTAAATAAGATCTAGCTATTGGAAAGTTTGATGTTTTTCATAATAATGTGTTACTGTAATTTTCATCAAATAACTGCAACCATGCTGCATAAGAAACATTTCTAAAACTGAAAAGAAAACTAAAGAAAGAAAGTTCTAAAGAAACCTCACTAACACACACTCTAGACACATCTGACAGAATGAATTCTTTTTATTATGATAAACAAAAATTTAACAACTTAATCAAAGATATACAGAACTAAACCCGCCTTTCCACTGCACACGACAAATGAAAAGCGACAGACTGGAAGTCATTCATTTCCAATTGAGAGTACTCTGGAAGCTACGTGGAGTTCCGATAATCTCTGTATGCGGAAAATTCAGATCAGATTTGAGATGCGGATAAGTTGAAATATTTGAACTCCTGCGACTAGACCATATGTGACCGGTCAACCGGATGTAATCTAGTGTTGTCCAAACAGGTCAGAATGTTGTGTGCAGTGGAAAGACGGCCCACGATTCCATCTGTGTATGAATTTCTTTACACATTTTTATTAAAACAAATTAATAAACTGAGTCAGTTATACTTTAAAACAATCGCCCACTACTTAATATTAGTTAATGTATTTAAAACACAATTAGTAATACATTTATTACAGTATTATCTATCATGTTTAATGTTAATGTTATTTAAGTTAAATAACTTTAGTTCATGTTAACTCAAAGTGCTGTTAACAAACACAACTTTGGATTTTAATAATGCATTAATAAAGGCTTAACTATGATTAATAAATGCTTTAAAAGATTATTCATACTTAGTTGATGTTACTAAATTTAACATTAACTAATAGATCACTATTCTAAAGTATTACCCTGAATGTGTTAGTGAAAGAGAAGTGTTGTAGAGCAGTAATCTAGGCAAACCTGGCTACTTTAAAGAAGCTAAAATATAAAATTTGACATTTTGATCGCTGCATAATTTTTAAGTCATTCTATCTGAAAATGTTATTAAAGAACCCATAGTTTACATTTGTGAAAACACAGACCTTCCCCTTCTGCTGGTGCTTCTGCAGTTCCTCCAGCACAAAGTCCACCTGTTTGGCTGTGGTAAGCGAGGCGATCTTTCCTTCCAGGTTCTTGCAGTAGTGCTGAGCATTGTCAAAACTCTCCCTGCTGGAGTTGATCTGAAGACAGACCTCCCCGACATTGCTCCAGCCGTCTCCACAAAGCTGAGCTGCAAAGAAGGTCACGAAAAGGAGAGGAATTAGAAGCTTTTATCTCAAGCCTCATATTTTTCCATTTCTCGTTTGAACTGGGTTCTTCAGAGGCAGCAGGAGAGCTCTAAACATAATGAAAATTACTCTTTAGAGCCAAGCGAAGCTCTAAAAGGGCCAACAGCTAATTCGAGCAAAGTGGCCGGTTAAAGAAATTTCCACATTGGTAAATGCCAAGCACAATCAGACTGATCCATTTAGCAAATCTACAATTCAAAGAAGACAAAAGGTGTCCTGATTCTCAGGTTTCTTTAGGGCAGAATTTACAAAGCACACATAAATTTGAGTACAACATGAATTAAACCACTTCTTTAGATTAATTACAATATACAGAGATATCGGAAAGAACATCCAACTCTTAAACTCTGATTAACAAAGACTCTGTTCCAAATTACAAGTATGTCTGGACACCTAAACTCCTATATGTATGTGCTGCTAACATAAACGTTAATCCATAAAGTAAAATACATTTTATTTCAATATACTGTTTGTCACTGTTGGGCAGAATTCTTTGGGACAGTCTTTCCACAGCACTTCATGTTATTTTACATTTTTGACAAATGCATTCAAAGAGAGAAATAACTGAACACAAATTTTAACTATTAAAGTATTTTAGCATTTTTATAACTGCCTTAATCCTTCATGGCATAGATTCCACAAGGTACTGGAAATATCCCTGAGTACAGTAAACTCATTGTCATTGATTCACGCTTTATGACATGGCATGTTATCCTGCTGGAAGTAGCCATCAGAAGATTGGTACAATGTGGTCATAAAGAGATGGACATGGTCAGCAACAATGCTCAGGTGGGCTGTGGTGTTGACACGATGCTCAATTGTTATTAATGGGCCTAAAGTGTGCCAATAAAAATATCCCCCACACCATTACACCACCACCAGGCTGAACCATTGATACAAGGCAGGATGGATCCAAGCTTTCTGGTTGTTGATGCAAAATTAGGACCCTACCATTCAAATGTCGCTGCAGAAATCAAGACTCGTCAGACCAGGCAACATTTTTACAATCTTTTTTTGTCCAATTTTGGTGAGCCTGTGCGAATTGTAGCCTTCGGACCATTCTCTGTAAACCCTAGAGATAGTTGTACGTAAAAATCCTAGTAGATTAGTAGTTTCTGAAATGCTCAGACCAGCGTCCAAAGTCCCTTAAATCTCCTTTCTTCCCCATTCAGATGTTTGGTTTAAACTGCAGCAGGTCGTCTCGACCATGTCAACATGCCTAAATGCATTAAGTTGCTGCCATGTGATTGGCTGATTAGAAATTTGCGTTAATGAGCAGTTGGACAGGTGTACCTAATAAAGTGGTTGGTTAGTGTATATTGCAATATAAATGCAATATAACTACATATTATAAATCTCAAATAACATTTGAAAGAAATGTTATAATATATTTGGAAGAAATGTTACATTTTACAATTACTCAAAACTGACATTTTACTCAAAAACTCATACTTTATTAATCTAGTGAATTTTCATGTAGCGTTTTTTTTCACAGCAGTATGCTACATATTTTTGTTGGCATGTTAAATTGCAAACTCTGGATACCTGACATACCCGACAAGTCTAATTAGGATTATTCTCAGTCTGTTTGCACAACAACAGCAAAATCTCTCCCATCATCTAGCTGTTCTTACCAGGAAGAGTGTGACATTCCTGCTGCTGAGGATCCCACTGACAGCTGAGGTTGAGAGAGCAGCTCTTGCAGTTGGCCATCTTACTGCAAATCTGCTCATTCCTAATTGGACATTTGGTGAAATTCTTCACCGTCTAGTAAAAAGGAAGTCCAAAGAGATCAAACTAAAAATATTAGTACACAGAATTGTGTGGTGTAGCACTGGTGCTCTCTTCAGGTCAACTTACAGAAGTGCAGTTACTGAGAGCCGAGATGCATTTCTTGCTGTCACACCACTGACATCCATTAGTGTTGGCGGTACAGCTGGTGCAGTCAGAGAATCTGTAACATCTCTCATCCTCCGTGGCTGGAGCAGAGACAGATGAGAAAAGAAACAAAGTAGAAAGTAGGGGTGAGATGAAGAACAGAAATACTAGTCCCAAAAAATGACACTCCTTAAGTATTAATATCCAAACGTTTTGAAGCATACATTAATCTAGAAAGACATCTTAGCTCTTCCACAGACAACTCTCATATCAAACCTTTAACTAAAGTGGAAGAAAAAAACATTTAACACTTCAAACACTCTCCATGTACCCCCATTCACAAGACTTCAAACAGTGAGAGTTTTGTTAGGAATCAAAGAAGCTTCTTTAATAATTAAGAGTGTCTCCATGTCCTTACTTCACTAAAGAAACAGTTGTTCACACACATAACTGAAACATTTGCTGCACAGCTTCTGAATATACAACAAACCTGTTTGAATCTGATAAATAAATGACAGCGTAAGGAATTCATTCATCATAGTAGCTGTCAGCTGAATATGTGCATTCAAAGGAAATGTTAATATATTGTGTTATACATAAAATATTTTGATTTGAAAGTAACTAATACTGTAATGCTTTACTTTTTAAAATGTATTCACTCTATTACCATTACAATATGATGCGTTTGTCCATTACTTGGTAAATAAATAAATTTTGGCTGTAGTCTTGCCTACATCTTCCTGTTTACAGTGGTAACACATTGTGGGAGAGTGACGCCGGCAGCTAGCTCTCTGCAACTCTCACATGGTCGCCCACCGAAGCTAAACAGAGCTGCGCCTGGTCAGTACCTAGATGGGAGACCGCATGGGAAACCTAGGTAGCTGCCGGAAGTGGTGTTAGTGAGGGGGCACTCAACCTGCGGTATGTGTGGGTCCTAACGCCCCAGCATATTGACAGGGACTCTATTTAAACCGAGGTCCTGACTCTCTGTGATTGTTAAAAGTTCCAGGATGTCCTTCATAAAAGATTGGGAATCCTGGCCAAATTTGCCCACTGGCCTCCTAACAATCCCCATATGGTAATTGGCTTCATCACTCTGTCTCCTCTCCATCTGATAGTTTGCGGTCTGGCACAATATGGCTGCTGTTGCGTCATCCAAGTGGATGCTGCACACTGCTGGTGGATGAGGAGATTCCCTCCATTGTGTAAAGCGCTTTGGGTGTCTAGAAAAGCACTGTATAAAGCACTGTATAAAAGTAAGGAATTATTATTATTGTGGGATATGTGGATGCCAAGCAACCACTGCAAAGAAGATGCATTGTGTATGAGACGCCTGGACAAAAGTAAACTGAAAGCAGAGAGACCAGGTGTGAGTGAAAGAGGTCAAGTGTACACATGAGAGAGACCGATGGTGTGCTAGGTGTGCGCACAAGAGACAGAAAGACTATTAACATTACTACAATTAAGTTCTATTACTAATACTACCATGTTTGTTGTTTTAAAAAAATACACATTTGTTTTCTGTATAACAAAATGGATTAGTTTAGTAGATTTAGTGACACATTTCTGTTGTATGTCAGAAGACGTTATTTAAAATGTACAGGGTTGTATTGCACAGAATTTTTATTTTTTTTTATTGTTTCACATATTTTTTTTTAGCTGTACAAAACAGCAGATTTTGCACTTGAACCATTACATATATATATATATATATATATATATATTAGCGCTGTCAAAATTAACGCGTTAACGCATGCGATTAATTTTAAATAATTAACGCGTTAAAAAAAATTAACGCAATTAACGCAGTTCAGGTTTTTTTTTACTTCCTGTTGTGGTGGACGTGTGTTCAACATGCAATAAAAGTGGATAAGACCAAGGAAGCACTTTTTGAAGGCAAGTTCCAGTATAAAACAATTAGTTGCATCACAAGATATCCAGAGTTTCATGCAATTTCGGGTGTTTCATTTTTAACTTTCGACATCTGTTGTAAGTTGATACCGCATGGCGAACAGAAAGAAAATCCTCCGCATTTCGTGACTCAGTGTTCCTTTAAGGTAAGGTTCATTTTAAGGCTACACGGTAGAATTTTAACAAGAGTATTATCTTAATCATATTAAAATCGGAGTATTGGTGTCTTATGTAAATGTACTCAGAACGTATGGTGAAGTCGCGAGCTGTCAAAGACAGGGCATTACTCTGCCTTTCAGCATGAGCCCTCCAAGTTTAGCGTGTTTCCTCATTAAACGGAACGAAAGCGTATGCTTCGCGTTGTTGTGTCAGAATCCTTGTGAAATACAGTAATACTTTAGGACGCTTAGTTTAGGACGCTTAGCAAATTTGATGAACGTGATCATGCGTGTTGAATCTGAGGGGAGTCGCTCCAGTATGGAAGGCCGTTGGGTCAAAACGTCTGCAGCGCGTTGTGTGTGTCTGTGTGTGTGTGTGTGTGTGTCTGTGTCAGGCCCGTTGAGGGGTGTCAGGGGTGGAGTGAGCGACATATCTGAGTAGGGGCGAGAGGGGTGTGCAATGTATTTAACGACCGGTTTGCAAGAAATTATCATTCATTTGCGGGCATTTGGGAGTCTCTGTGCAATTGCATGATACTCCTAGTCTTAGCAACTGGATGAATGTAAAGGAGGATTAAGCAAAATTGTTTCTACTCTATAATTAATGTTCTCAACTCACAGCAATAAAACTTTACAATGAGTGCAACAGTTTGTATTCTATAGTTTATTATTACAATTTTTCATTTTCCATATCTGCAATTCCTGTATTTTGGCATTTTTTTGCAGTCGACTTAGAATTCAACATCGAAATCAATGTTTTCTTTATTGGCATTGATTGTTTTGAAATTTAAATGTCATTAACATGCCTGGGTTTTAATTTCTGTAATAAATATGGCTGTTAAGCCAGGACCTTGATGGTTTATTATGGGTGTGTTGTTTACATGAAGAAATCTGTGTTACAAGTTAAACAAAAATTCTATTAAACAATAATATTTTGAATTTTAATATTTTTTTCTTGCGTTTACATTAATTATACATTTAAATAGGCAAAATTACAAGTTTCAGTATTTTCAATGCGATTAATCGCGATTAATTTTTTAAAAAAGGTGTGATTAATTAGTTAATTTTTTTTAATCGATTGACAGCACTAATATATATACACACACACACACACACACACACACACACACACACAACACACACACAACACACACACAACACACACACAACACACACACAACACACACACAACACACACACAACACACACACAACACACACACACACTTCAGCTGTTTATTTTGATTCTGAATACTGGGCTGAAGTCTTTTTGTTTATAAAAGGAATTAGTTCACAACAATAAACTGGTTATAATAGATACAATAGACTACTTTTTACTCTTGTTTTTGCTAAAAGCATTTCTACATTACTTCTTAGTATATATCCTTTTATGACAAAATTCAAACTGCAGGGTCATGTTTTGTTTTCTTTATAGGTGCTGTGGCACCTGAGACCCTCAGCAGCAGCTGAGACACTCACACACCATAAACAAGACCAGCACTGCCAGGGATTATCCCAGCATGCACCTCTCAAGACCCCAGGAATTGAATTTCAAATGAAACAAAATGAAGCCAAATATTGCACTGGCTGGAGGTCCACACACTCCCGCTCAAAGTCTAAATTCCGACTGGTCTTGTGTGATTGGTTGCATTCTGACAGGTGGCAAAAGATCAAACAGCCTGGCGGTCCTGCAGAGCAAAGGAGGGCTGTGGGAAACTCTCCTCTGTGCTTGCTTTAGACAGCTTGTTCCCCCGCTATTACTCTCTCATTAACACAGCCAGTGAGCAATGTAGCAAACCAACCCAAGGGCTTAGATCGGTACACACAAGACGGACTGATTTCTTGGCTTAGGCATGGTGGAAAATGTTTTAGTTGAGGGTGGCAGGGGAGCCTCTAAACCATTTCCAAATACCTACCAGCTTTGGCAGGGCAGAATGGAGCAGGTGTAGCACTGTTAGTGAAGCTGGGCTCCCAGGACACACATCGGCCTCTTTTCCAAATGCAGCGCACGCCAGGGCCTGCGGCCTCGCAGCGATCCTGCCCCAAGAAGGCCTCGCAACTGGGCGGCCTGTAGATCAGTACGTCATTGAGAAGGACACTGGAGAACCCCCCAAACACATACATGGACCTAGAAGGAAAAGAGGATAAAAGAATTTCAGCATGATACAATATTTCATGAGTGTGTGGTTGTTGTTGTAGTTTGTATTTAAAGCCATGTCAGCAACCAAGGCTATTTTTATGGCAAGAACACTTCAATAAAGAATATACAATTAAAAACAACCAACAAATGAATATATAAATTAAATAAGATTTTTTTGTGTTATACATGAGAAATCTAAAATATTTCTTGGTGTCACTTTGTTAAAAATGGCCTTAAGAAAGTTAATTTCATGAAAAAGCTTTCTGGAATCATTAAAAGCATGACAGTCCAGTAAAATGTGTTTTACAGTGTTTTACAAGAGGATTCGTGCATTACAAACATTGAGTGGGGTCTTCACCTTTGAGCAAAAAGGCATGGGTTAATCTTGTATGTCCAATATGACATCTTGTAAAAATCCCTTGATCAAATTTTGTCTTTTTACGAGTGTGTGTGTGAAAGCATGTGTGTTTACTCAGTCTTCTCACCCATTGCTGGTTACCGCTGTGTGTCCAAAACGATTCGCATCTCTGTGTAAGTTGGGTTTGGGAAGGACCTTCCACTCATCACATGCTGTATAAAATACACAAATGGAACATTTTTTGACCAAATAACATAAATGACTAATTCAAGATTTGCTCTATTCATTGGTGGTTACTGGATAAGATTTTTAAAATGTTTGATTAATTAACTTTGCAAATCAATTGTTAATTGGGAAAGACCAACATGTAAAACAGTTGATTTTTTTTTTTTTTATTAAAGGAAGAGCCACTTAAAGTATTATTTGATAATAATATCAATATTGACAATAATATCTAGGAATACTTTTAAACACAGGAAACCAGAAAATGTTGCTTTTCATTAGGGAATATCCATAACATTAATGATTTGACTTAAATCCATATATTGACAAACAATACATCTTTAAAATTGATTTTAAATGTGGGAAACCACTGACAACTGCACATGTCCATGCAAAGGTTTAAGGGCAAGTACAATTGTCATACTTAATACATGTTTATTCAGTATTTCGAGTGTTAAGTATTTACAGGTGCAGAAGAAAACAGAATAAAAAATAACAAACAAAAATATATGTGACATACATTTCAACATTTTCTGCAGCTTTCACCAAGTCAAATTTAAGACCTTTTTAAGACCACTATGATTGAAATTTTAGACTTATACAGGGCTAAACGCTAAAGATTTTTTGTAATGTCTGGTCGGGAAAGCGGGAAAGATATTATTAGCTCTTTCTTAGCAACATATTTTAAATAATGTGTCAAAACAAGCAAACCCTAGTTGTATACATGCACTACCGCTCAAAAGTTTAGGGTCAGATTTTTTTCAGGTTTTTTTTTTTTTTTTTTTTAATTATTCTGTATGTCAAGGTTGCATTTATTAAATGAACAAAATTAATTGTTAAATATTTATTCAAATTTTAAATAGCTGCTTTTTTATTGTATGTAGTTTCAAATGACATTATTACTCCAGTCATTATTGCTTTTATTATTATTACCATTAATAATAATAATATTAATAATAATAATAATTAGTTTTAGAGTAATTTCTGAAAGATCATGTGAGTCTGAAGACTGCAGTAATGAGGCTCAAATTACCTCTTTAAAATCACTAGAATTAAATATTATGAAATGATAAACTACTTTTGAACAGTTATTTTATAGTGCAATAACATTTGACAATTACTGAATTTGTACTGTATTTTTGATTAAATAAATGCAGCTTTGGTGAGCAGGATAAGCTTATTTTAAAACATTTTAAAAATCCTACTGACCCCAAATACGGTCTATAAATATACGTTTAAACAGATGTTATTGTAAGGAAGTAATTAAACCACCTTTGAAAATAGAGTTATAAATAAAGTTGGGTGTGTTTTGGCCATATTGGGTAACACAAAAAAATTATACCCGTTTAAAATGACCTACAAAACAGCATTCCAGTAAATTTACCTGAATTTAAATCAGTAGCAGTAGTTTACAAATACTAAGGTTGATTGACTTGTAATCTCTATGAATGTTTGAGGGGTAAATATTATGGGAGATAAAAAGTGAATGAAAGTAATGCCAGAGCACAACAGAATGCTAAGTGCATTCAGTTCTTAAGAGCAAAAACAAAACAAAACAATGTTTTGGATGTTAAAGAGTGAGTAAATGTCCTTTTCATCAAAGGAAGCATTAGGAATTTCTATACAAATATTCATAAATCCTACATTTTTAAATGGTATTGCATGTCAAAAGTGCAAAGTACAAACCTATGTCATAAGCAAGGAAGTCAGCAGAAAAGCACTTGGCTCCATTGCTAAGAGAGGTGTCATTATGGGTATTTCCTCCAAAGATGAGCAGAGTTCCTCCCAGCAGCACAGATGAATGCAGGTACCGTGGGTAACCACTTTCTCTCAGAATCGTCCTGCAACACCCATCAAACATCATCGAGTTGTTGTATTATATCTGAGATCAACAAGCCTTTTTTTGTTCCCTAAATACATCTGCACGCTCTTACCATGTGCGGGTCTGAACCTCATAGCGGTAAAGATCATCCACCAGGCCATATTTGTTTGCTGGAAGAGATCTGTAACCCCCGTGGACGTACACACTTTTGCTGCCTCTATCATACACACTGCTGTGGCCATATCCACCCTGAGCGATCGCTCCTCTGGTCTCTGGCACCAGCCACGTGTTTGTCCCTGTACACAGAAACAAAATCACAATTACTGTAAAATAAAAAATGGCACATTTAGGATTTTTCCCCCGATATTGACATAGTTCTCCCAAAACATTTACTCAACATTTGCTCAGCCTCAAGTGATTCTGTTGAACATAAAAGAAGATATCTTGAAGAATGTTGGAAATTGGCAGCCATTGACATTCATAGGAGGAAAATAAGTGTTTGGAATTCTGGCTACCGGTTTCCAGCATTCCTTCAAAATATCTTCTTTTGTGTTCAGCAGAAGGAAAAAAACTCATTTGTAACAGGTGAAGGATATTACAATTTTTTTTATTGTGAACTATGCCTTTAAGCGCGTTTCTGCATAAAGAGCTGAATAGCAATGAGTTACCTAATTCCAACAGGATCTGGTTTGTGATACGAGTTCATAACACTTGTCAGATCACTCGAGAACTAAAGATTATGCCCTGATCCAGGAGTTTAACAGGATTTAAAAAAAGGTACAGATTATCCAAAAGCTTCAGCCTGAGACCCACACAGTCTCTAAAAATATTAGTCGTTCACTGCTTTTCTTAAAGAACCACAGCTCCATCTACTGGACTACTGGTGAAAGATAAATTCTGAAATAATCCCACAAATCTACTCTCGTTTTGGTCTCTCTTTAAAATCTCCTGTTTTTTTTTTTCAATAAAATATACAACCAGTGTTGCTATTGTAAAAAAAGGAAACTGAGTAAGCTACATAGTGGAGTTTTTTTTTTATTGTAATAAAAACATTAGGGATGCTCCGATCAGGATTTTTACAGCTGTTACAGAGTACCAATTCCTTATCATGGTGATCAGCCAATACAGAGTACTGATTCTGATTCTTCGAGTTTTATATAACTTTGCCATTGCATAAGCACAGTTTTCCTATAAGTATGAGATCTTACCTTAGATAATAAATTAAGGGTGTTGCATACATGTAATGGTCAAAAGCAGCTTTAAAAAAAGAAAACAGATAAAACAGATTAAAAAATGGTAAGAAAAATGACTGAAAATGCAATTTGGAAGCATTGCTCATGTGTTGTAGCATTGCTAATGCATAACCTGGGCACATAAACTGAATGCATGTTCCTCTGCTTGTAAATTGTAAACAAACATTTGAGATCGGTTCATGAGATCGGCCAGATCAGAGAATAGATCGAGTCATGAAATGCGATTATTAGTCAATACCGATCTTCGGCCGATCGATCGGAGCATCCCTACAAAATATATATTTTAGAACTGAAAAATATCGTATTGCACATAGGTATTGCAAAATCGCAATAGTCACATTGCTGGATTTGATTATGTATTAAAAATTAAAATATAAAGATATTATTAAATATTACTATATAATGATGACCATGTTATTTTACGCTTAATTTATAGCTCAATTTCTGTACTTGAATATGGTTACACACCCCAAAAGACTATAAGGTTCTGTCATATTTATATTGTACTTTATTACATGTTATGCAAAACATAACATGCAATGTGAGATTTTTCCAAAAATCCAACTTTTAACAAAGTTGAAGTTTTAAAACTGAAATAAGAAATACATTATAAATATAAAAAACTAATACAATAACTAAAGCAAAAAAATAAATAATAAAATATTAAAAGGATCATGGAAAGGTCAAGCTAATTTTATGTTTAAGGTTCAATTGGAATATTAAACAAACATGTATGGAGAAAAAAAAAACTTCTTTTTTTTTTTAAATCAACACTTAACTTTTAGGCTTGTAAATAAATGGTCTACTACAAAGTTTTTGAAAACAATATTCATATGAAACATTTACAGTTAAATGTGTTTCTATGAAAACAGTGGGGTGTTTTAACAGCCCAAAAGCCTCTTACATGCCAAGAAAATAAAATGGAATTTTCCTTCATTCCTTCAACGAGTACTATATAAAAAAATATTCAAATAATAATGCATATACATAACCTTTCAATTCTAATGAACAATTCTTAATACCACTTATTCAGTCACTCACTGATGTTATACTCCTGAATGTTGCTGATGTAGCTGTAGATGGAGGAGTAGCCGAAGATGACCACCATCACCACATCACCGTTATCCATCTCCACCAGATGAGCGGAGTGGCCCTCCACAGCATACACCTGACCATGGGCTGGAACACTGGGAGACTTCTGCATCCACGTCATGCTGGGTATGTTAAACACCCACAGTTCATCTGTTACATTACTGGCACCCATCTCCAACTTGCCACCAAACATGTAGATGTCATCCTGAAAAGCACAAAACAGATTTAATCAAAGGCCTGGAAAAAGCTTTAATCTGGTAAAAATGGGGCTTTTTTGCTTGCATTTATTCATTTTAGATGAAGCCAAAATAAATGTGCTAATACGTGTGATTAAAATTAATAAACCTAATTCTGTATATTTTCTTTATACTGGGTCAATACTGTTCAATAACAATATTGCTCAAATAATCAAGTGTCTCTTATACAGTTGAAGTCAGAAAAATTAGCCCCCCTTTGAATTTTTTTGTTATTTTTTAAATATTTCCCAAATGATGTTTAACAGAGCAAAAACATTTTATGTCTAATAATATTTTTACTTCTGGAGAAAGTCTCATTTGTTTTATTTTGGCTTGAATAAAAGCCGTTTTTAATTTTTAAAAACCATTTTAGGGTCAAAATGATTAGCCCCTTTAAGCTATATTTTTTTCGATAGTCTACAGAACAAACAACTGTTATACAATAACTTACCTAATAACCCTAACCTGCCTATTTAGCCTAATAATTAATTAACATATACACACACACACACACACACACACACACACACACACACACACGCACACGCACACACTAGTTAAATATGATTGTTATTTAATATAGTCTAAAATTTGTATGTTTTTAATGACATCCAAATTTAGCCTTTCGTGTGACAAGATCCGACAGAAATCGAAAAATTCTAATATGCTGATTTGGTTAAGTAACATTTCTTCTTATTATTAATGTTAGAAACAGATGTACTGTTTAGTAAATTAATTATTTAATGTATAAAGTTCAAAAGACTAGAATTCATTTACAATATACATTTTTCACAATATTAAAGGGGCATTTATTTGTCTGCTTTTGCTTTTAGAAAACGGAAAGCATTCCTGCTGAATAGTGTATTCATTTCCATTTATTAAATGGATTTTATACATAAATTATGAATCTCACTGAGCCTTAACATTTCACTTGTAGTACATTTTCATGCTGGAATTAAATTATGATGGAAGTGTAAACAATTATTAAATATTGCCCATAACAAAACCAACATCATTTGTAAAAATGCTAATGCAAGGACCATAAACTGAATGATTACATTCATAAATTGTGGAAATTGTCATTGTTACTTAATTTATTGCAGAGAAGAAGATGTGTTGTTGCAGGATACTCTTGCTCAGATAATCTAAGCAGTCTGAATTACATTGCATAAACAAAAGCTACAATATGTAATCAGCTAAATAGCCTTGCTCTGTCATCCTGACACTAATTACAATCATTTAGATTAAAGATTTAAAAAAGAAAAATCGTTCTGTAACATTTGAGCAGTGATGTTACCCGATATAGTGCCAAAGAGTGTCCGTATCTCGGCAGGGGTCCGCTACTGATGGGCACAGTGTTCCAAATGCCACTTTCCAGATTATAACTGCAACGAAAAAAAATAGCAGCTGACATAAACCAAAGCAGAGTTTTTTCTTTTCTTTTCTTTTCTTTTCTTTGGAGAAAAATAGTTAAACAATATTTAGCTGAAATAAGGATTAGAATATTATGATAGATAACATATATCACACACCCAAAATTGTTATATTTAAAAAAAACTTGCCAAGATTGATAAGGGTTTAGAATTGCACAAATTTTCCAATTAGTTAACAATTTCTTTGAAAAGTAACAGTTTGAGTTTTAATTGAAATGCCATATCCACAGTGTCAGAATCGCTTTCTACACAAAGAGTTTCCCTCTGAGAATATTCATACTCACCGGTTCTACCCTCAAACTGTCAAATAAATCAAACTACGCTCCCACCACAGGCTCATCCTGAATTATTATTTGTTCCATTACTAGAGCTGCTGTTCTGTACTATTTTTTTTATTATTTCCATTGAGTACGTTGAAATGAACACCAATTTTCTCATTTTAATGCAAGAGAATTCTGTGATTAAGAGTCTACCCTGTAAACAGTGATGTTTGATAACCTTAATCCAACTAAAGCTCGAACTAAATAGAAAATTAGACATGTGGAGTATTCCTGTTGTCGTCGCATTGTTGAAATGTAAGAATGCGACATGTAAACACCTTAATCAAAATATTACCAATTTGTAAAAATTTTTGCTACATTTTGCAACAGGATGCACACACAACGGTTGTCAGGAATTTGATAAAAAATAAATGAGAATGGTTTCAAGCAAGAGAGAGCAAGAGAGCCACAGCTATATCACCCTGCAGCCCAAGACCAGTTACTCACTGAAGCTCAGCAGGGATAAGCCTAGTTAGTACCTGGATGGGAAACCATATGGGAAAACTAGGTTGCTGTTGGAAGTGGAAGTGGTCACTCAACTCATGGTCTGTGTGAGTCCTAATGCCCCAGTATAGTGAAGGGGACACTAATTTCAATGGGCGCCATCTTTCAGAGAGGTGGTCATTAAACCTGACTCTCTGTGGTCATTAAAAATCCCATTACTTCTCGTAAAGTGTTGGAGTGTAATCCTAGTGTCCTGGCCAAATTCCCTCCATTGGCCCTTACCCATCATGGCCTCCCAATTATCCACATCCACTGAATTAGCCTATAGCCGGTGTGGTGAGTGCACTGGCGCCCTTGTCCTGTGGCTGCGGTCGCATCATCCAAGTGGATGCTGCACACTGTTGTAGGTGTGGAGAGACCACCCTCATGATTGTGAAGTGTTTTGGGTGTATGGCCTCATGCAATAAATGCACATTACATTTTTGATGGAAGCGGGAAACTAAATCTATGCTGAAAATTCTGGAAGAAAAGTAAGTCAATGAAATGGCAGAGATGGCCTATTGCTTGAGAAATTGTAACCACCGTCATCTATTTGTACGCATAGTGTGACAAATCACAAATCGCTAAATTAAAAAAACGAAATGCCCAAAATCACGTAAGCCATGATGAAGAAAATAGCAGCAGAAACTAACATCAAATTATTACATAATGGCATCAACCATACTATGCACTATAACAAGTAAAACAGGAACATGAAAGAAGCATAAAAAAAACTGAAATAAATACCATAATCATATTATTGTCTTAAATGACTGCAAATAACTTGATTATTGGTGTCCATGTAAAGGTAGTCATTGAATGGAAGCGCGTCTGCGGCTCAGCCTAGTACAAATAAGTAGTGTTCTGCTGTAGAGTACTGTGCATTACTACTTACTTGAGAATCATCTGAAAGTTGCTGTAGTTAAACGTGTAGCCGCCGACAACCCACATGACCTTTTCCTGCACCACCGCTTTATGAGATGCTCTTCCCAGCGATGCGCCAAAAGGCTTCATAGCGGACATGATCCAGTAAGACTCTGTGGAGGGCACTGTGAGCGAGCAGTCCGGACCTGAGAAGAAAAAAGCGAGGTAAATGCTTGCATAGTGAACAGGCCAGGGTAAATGTAAAAAAGAGGGTTTGTAAACTTCTGAAGGATCATGAGAGAGCTGAGGCTTTGTGGGCAATAATGAATATACAGCTATGAAAAAAAAAAAGTTTCTCTAGATTTACTGAAGTTAAAATGTAGGGGTTTGAGTGAAATGCTAAAGTTTGTTTTAATAAGGTTTGATAATATTTCTAAAAAAAAAGTATAAGTAAATATTGCCATTTAGAGCAAATGTTTTGATCAGGGTTCCTCCACCAAATATTCTCAAAATATTTTTATGAATATTTCTGAAAACATGGCACCTTTTTTTGTTCTTTCAATTATTCATTTTCCTTCTGCTTAGTCCCTTATTTAACAGGGGTTTTAATTTCAGCAAAAAAGCTAAAAAATAATTTTATATATATATATATATATATATATATATATATATATATATATATATATATATATATATATATATATATATATATATATATATATATATTTTTTTTTTTTTTTTTTTTTTTATATATATATCGTTATATCATATTAGATGAAGTAAAACTTTATTATTATAGTTAAAACAATATAATTGTAATAACAGCAATGCCGATATGCACATCACTATACAGCATTTAAATTGTTTAAAAGTAAAACAAACAAAATTAAACACAAGAGGTTGAACATTCATGATGTGTCTGTTATCCTACACCAAAAAACTATGAAAATGAGAATATGTCCTTTAAAGCACAAATGAAATCAAAACTAACCATATGTTTTTGAGGGTTTTTTTTTTTTTTTTTGTGGTGAACAATTCATGTGTACTTGTCATTACGAAAAATGTGTGTGCTCTTGTAATCTAAAATTAAAATCTAAAAATGAACTGGTTGTTTTCAGTTAAATTCTTAGATTACGACTATCTGTCTAACATACATAACCACGCCTCTCCAACTGCCAATTTTGACAACAAACAGAAATGGTGAGCAGGAGGTGCCTGCTAGGTTGCAATACTTCGCAAGAAACCCTCGTCTCAATCTTTCTTTATATATATAATTTACAGAGAAGTGTGTAGGCACCACAACTCAACATTAAAGTCAGCATTACTAATATAAAGCCTAACTAGATTCCAGATTTTGAATAATATGTTTTATTTGTTTGCCAACCCATATCTCAATTGTTCCATGGGCAACATATAGCTTTAAACTCCTAATCCAGGTTTCAAAACAGGTGACTTACAATTTTGATGAATTATTTTCTTTGCTAATATACACAATCCCAACCTTTCATTCATTCATTCATTTATTTTCTTGTCGGCTTAGTCCCTTTATTAATCTGGGGTCGCCACAGCAGAATGAACCGCCAACTTATCCAGCACATTTTTACGCAGCAGATGCACTTCCAGCCGCAAACCATTTCGCTGAAGTGCCGACCCAATTCACCTGTACCGTATGTCTCCACGTGTTTTTGGACTGTGGGGAAAACCGGAGCAACCGGAGGAAACCACCGCGATCACAGGGAGAACATGCAAACTCCACACAGAAACGCCAACTGAGCCGAGTCGAGCCGAGGGTCGAACCATCGACCCAGCGACCTTCTTGCTGTGAGGCGACAGCACTACCTACTGCGCCACTGTGTCGCTACAATCCCAATCTTTCTGAATAAAAACTGCTTACTTTACTACAGCCAATTAGCTTGCAATAGAAAAAAACAAGCCTGTTTTCTCATTTAATACACCATTTTTCTGTCATAATATGAAAATAATGGTCGCAACTTCCAGTTCATGCAGACATTAAAAAGAGAATCTGCAAGCTTCCTATAGTTATCATTATATCAGTATATTTCCTTTCTCTCCTGGCATGAGAAGCTGTCAGTGTCAATTGTGCTTTGACACTTTGTGACACTGTATAAAAAGCCTGATAATAAGGATGCTAAAGTGATGCAGAGGTGACAAATCCACTATCACACAATCAACACCAGAGGGAGACAACCTACATAAATGACCAAAACTACCTAAGACGCAATGCTCTGTTGGGAAGGTCTGGAAAGGTCTCAGATTTTCAAGCGTCCTGTGGAGGGGGAGGAAACGAGAGTGGAAAAGAGCAGTACCTTGCCAGCTGTCGTTGCACACGCAGAGTTTCTCTCCGGAGAAGTCGCAGTAGCCATGATCAGGGCTGCCACAGTTGTTTCTGCAGTACGGGATGTCACAGGCCTCACCCTTCCAGAAGTTCTCACAGTCACAATACACACGACTCGCTATCGAGTTCCCCGAGGAACACTTCCCGTGGCCAGAGCAGTTATTTGGACATGAGTTGATTCTGTTGAGGGAGAGATAAAGAAACAAGATTGTTAAGCAAAGAGGGGGAAAGTCCATTAATAAAAGGGTTGGTATAATGTGCAATATATCTGGCTGCAGACACATGCACTTAAGGTTAAGGGTAAACATAATAAAGCAGGCATGCGGTCTCAGCTTGCATGTACATCTGGTCTGCAGCATGGCATTAGCCTTTGAAATGTCATAGATATTCAGTAAAAATTGGCTTTTTTCCAGTTTTCCCTTAACATGCACAACATCCTATGCACAATTGGAAAGGAAAACACACTTAGGGTGCTTTCACACTTGGTTCATTTGCCTGGACCATACCCAAGTTCGATTTTCTCCCCCTGCCACCTCATCGGTTAGTTTGTGTTCATACTGTCTTTTTTCCTTCTGAACCCCGGTACGCTTGCGTCATCGAGCTGCTGTTTTGTTTACGGCCATTTCTATGTGACGGTGACGAAAGCAAGCGCCGAAATGGAAAGACTTCCGCACATCGCGGTCATTCTGCTTTAACTGAAGCTTTTGGTTTCGGACATACAGAAAGCGACTCGCATCCATCTGCCGCAAACATTATAAACATTCAGAACATCACACAGTGTCTGCAGAAGCTGTTTTTGGAGGAGACAAGCAGACATTACTGTGTATCACTGTGTTTGCCCTGGCTCAGTCCCGCGTGTATCACCAAGGTACGAAACGTACACACACACACACACACACACACACACACACACACACACACACACACACACAAACACGAACGAATGTTATGAAAACGATAGTTTGTTGTACAGTTGGCGGTTCACTTCCGTGATTTTGTATGATTGCATTCACATCAGAAGTGAACAATGCCAGAGTTCGCATGAACCATACCCCAGACCACCTCTTTCAGGCGGACTCGGGTACGGTTTACGGGTGCACACCCGAGTTCAGAAGAATTCTGTTATAAATGCAATTCTGTTATAAATGAGATTGTCTTGTTTTTACTGTAATGAGTTCATTATAAAACGTCAAACAAAATACTGTAATAGTTAATATAAAGCAATGTTTTCCAGTAATTTTTAAATATTATAAAATAAATTAGGAAATTACCCATGGTAACTATATTTACCTTCGGCCCACTAACCTTAATTAAGTTTGGTTTTTAAGTCATGTCCGAGTAAACTCTTTTCCCTTTGTTCAGAGTTTGTTTTATTTTCCATGATTGCACTCAGCTGTCAAATGTCATTGTTTTAATTTATGACGACGAGAAATGAGAAATTATACGTAAAAAGTTGCACTTTAATTTTATATGATGAAACTCACAGACACAGTCATCACTAAATATAAATTAGAGGTAAGATTTTCTCATACATACCCTCATTTTAATTGTCAAGGGTTGTAAAATATATATTAATTCATTATATATCAGAATTCAAGTAAACCAAAAAGTTAATGATATTGTACAGTTGAAGTCAGAATTAGTAGCCACCTTTGAATTTTATATTCAATATAGATAATATTTTTCTTCTGGGGAAATATTGATTTGTTTTAGAATAAAAGCAGTTTTTTATTTTTTAAAAACATTTTAAGGGTAAAATTATTAGCCCCTTTAAGCTTTATATTTTTTTCGATAATCTACAGAACAAACCATTGTTATACAATGGTTTGCCTAATCACCCTATCCTGCCTAGTTAACCTAATGAACCTAGTTAAGCCTTTAAATGTCACTTTAAGCTGTGTAGAAGTGTCTTGAAAAATAACTAGTTTCATATTATTTACTGTCATCATGACAAAGATAAATTTAACTAGTTATTAGGACTAAGTAATTAAAACTATTATGTTCAGAAATGTGTTGAAAAAAATCTTCTCTTTGTTAAACAGAAATTGGGGGAAAAAATAAACGGGGGCTAATAATTCTGAATTCAACTGTATGCATTTTATTAGTTCAGTTAGACAGCATGCCTTCACTTTAGTATTCAACATATAACCCACTTTTACCAGTAGGAATGATATCTCCCCCTACTCATCATTTTCTCTTCTTGTAGTCATATATATGCCAATTACACATCCATAATACTGTGATATTGCCACTGTGATATAGTTAGTTTGTTGGATCGTATATCTTTTTCCCTAACTGAATCGCTTCAGAGTTTGTTTCAATTGGGCAGAGACCAAATCATTCAGGTGACCGATTGATTTGACATGGATCAGAGTGCGATTGTGGAATTCACATATGGCCAATAAAACCGCGCTAATGGGGCAAACGCGTCAAGTTCTGAAACAAACATCTAGGTGTGAAAGCACCCTTAAAAAACAAAACCTAATTGCTTACATGCACCAGTTGAGTTGACAATATGTAAACATCTGAGATGGGTTTTTGACACACTATATATTAGTCATTAGACATTATTAAATACGTACATGGCTACATATCAAACCTACTAGGTTTTTATTTGTAGTAAAAACATTTTCCTTTGGTTGAGGATGCTTGCATTTTGAGTATCATTTGCACATCAACAGAACTATCTCTAATTTTAATAAATGTATCTTAATCAATGTTCCAAAGATGAACATAAATGAAGATATTTTTAATGAAATCTGAGAACTTTCTCTCCCTTTCTGAAATAACTCTTCTCTGAATAACGAGACATAATTGAGCTTCTGTTTATAATCTCTGATCAAAGATTGTATGGAAATTGAAGTCCAAGTTAAATCAGTTCATCTTCTAAAGCAAACAAGTATCTCCAGAGGATTTCAATGAAACCTCTTAAATCAAATGGATTTTATTTTTTTTAGCTTTAAATTAACTTTCTGAATTTGAATAAAAATATCTTTATTAGTGTTCCCAAATACATATATATATAAAAAAAAACGTCTTATGGGTTTGGAACAGTGGGAGGACAATGAAAATAGTGTTGATGTGCAGTGTCATTAGCTCTGTTGTGCTGTAAGTATGATGAAATACTCACGAGTAGAAGATTTCAAATCCTGTCAGGTTGTAGGCAGCATCACTAAAAAAGTGCAGGAGTGCGAAGCCTGAGTTGGTCTCCACTTCAGGGACAGTCTCGTTCCCTTTCACTTCAGGGACAATGAGACCACTGTGAAACAATTACAGAAAAAAAGCTGGTTAGAAATGGTTGTTTAGTCTTTCTCATAGAAGTGGTAGCTAATTTCATTTGTCATGCAGTAAAGTGAAACTTTCCTGTATTTGAGGACAGAGCTTTTCAAACTGGGACAGAAGAGTGTTAAAGAGTATATGGAAAATTTGAGACAAAAGGAAAATACTTCACAAAGTCTTTGTAAAGGCTCGTACACACCAGAACACTTTTCTCTCATGTTTATCATCAGCATTTTTTTAGATGTTTTTCTGCATTCAAACCCAGGTGATTTATTTTTTGTTTTGCGAACATTTTCTGTTATACCGTTCCCTACATATAAGTTTTATGTAAGGCTTTTTTATGTATTTTTTATTTGTTGTAAATAAATCTGTTTCTGAAACTAGTGAAGAGGGTAAAAGTCAATGATATTTTTAAACTATTAAGCCTGACATGTTTACCCTTCCAAAATACTACAATTGTTTCCTAAAATAAAATATATTGTGTTCAATGGGCAAAAAAGTCTTTTTTTTTTACCCAGACATCTGAAAAGAACTTATTTTAGAGCAGTAATCACAATACCTTGATACCTTGAAATCATGGTATGTTCATCCAAGGTTATCATATCGTCAGCATCTTATACCTGCCCATTGCCTCGGTGAATCATCTTCTTCACTGAATGAAAGTGAAACTGGAATCACCTCCACTGTTTTGCACTTAAGCAGCTCCAAGTGGTGTTTACAGTTACTTCAGCAGCTCCGGCCGTGTGAACAAAAGTGCCAGTCTACTTGGTGGAGAAGATTTTGATGCAGCGCGTCAAAATAAAAAAACGAGTATGAGGCATTTCTTTGAAAATGATGCTTTTACGACAAAAAACGCAAGCAACACACATCCCCAAATTTTTCCAGGTTGGTTTTTTCAATTACTTTCTCTACCACGTGTGAAGTCACGTGACCCAGCTCTGTTAGGCTGAGACTGGTTTATACTTCTGCAGCCACTTTGCAGGCACATCTGATCTCTGGTCATGAAGGATGATGGACCCATTCTTGTGCCTTACTTTGCACTACGTTGACAATGATTGAAAGGTGCGCCTGAGATGCATTGAGAGGGCCTTTTTTTCCGTTACATTAAAATATTTGTTTACAGAAAATGCAAGAAATGCACTGTTTAAAATATTATTTACAGGATATACAAGAGTTATTTTATTTAAGAGACTTTTCTATGTTTAAAATGAAAAATACTAAAAATTATTTTATTTATTTCCAAAAGTACAAGTTATTTATTTTCACTTTTTTTATTAGAAAAGTTTTAGTTAATGTGCGTTTTTAACTTCAGTTGTTTAGCACTGATGTTCAATGAAAAATCATTGACAGTATATAGTGTTTCCTTTAATTGTGAAAGTAATAAAATATCAAGAACAAAACTTGTCAGTGAACTATGTCAATTCTTAAAATAAACAAATATAATAAGCAATCATTAATTGTAAACAAGTTAAAATGTTCAATTAATCGAGATTTTGATTGTAGGCCAAATCGCTCAGCCCTATGTTATGTTCCACATTTATCATGTTTAAAGCAATTATTTCTTAATGCATTGTTTTGCATGCTCCGGAACTTTTACAGAAAAATTTTTTTTTTGATTTGTTGATTCAGATACATATTATTAAATATGTAAATAAATGTGATGCCATTTTAATTGTAAAAAACATTTTTTTTTTCTAATTAATTCTTATTAACGAAAAGTTCAAATGAACTCTATTTGAAAAATAAATTGTATAGCACATTACAAATGCCTTCATTGGCTGCTGGTAAATCAAATGCATAAATAAATATATATTTATTTAACCTGACACACTGTCAAATAAAAAAATTTAAAAAACAGATCATTTAAACAGTGATTTTGAAAACATGTCTCAATAATATCACAATTAAAATAAAATTAGCAAAAGGCCTTTATGCCTATATATTTTCTCAAAGGGGCATCCTTATACTTGTATAATTGGCATCCCAAAAAAGGCTTAAATATGAGCATTTTTGAGATACACACTCACCTGAAGACAGCTACTAATGGAGCATAAATAGAATCTCCGTCGTAGACATACATGTGGTCCCAGCTACATTCGGTCGCAAAATGGTTAAAACGTAACCTCAGGACTGCATTTGGGCTGTAAAACAAAGATGATGACATAACGCTTAAGAATGTGTTGCTGGCTGCGTAATCCATTATGAGAACATATTACAGCAGACTCATTTCTGCCAAGTCTGATGGGCTCAAGGCAGAATGTGCTCCTCCGAGCCTTTTCTGGTAACCCAACACAGAAGAAAACACCCTTGTAAGGGCTGCCGAAGTGTATTTAAATAGGGGTTATGCAAGAAGAAAGTGTGGGCACAACAAAACATGTTTAAACTTTGGTGCGAAAATGACAAAATGACACTTACTAGCCCTCAATCAGCCAGGTGCACTTCGTTTTAAACTTGTAGTTGATGGGACCATCTGTTAGGTATCCAGACGGCTCAGTCAACCTGAAAAATAACATCAAAGGACCACATCAAATTCAGCCCAAAGGACAAACAATACAATACTATGCGTTAAAAAAAAAGTCTGAAGCTTTGCGAAAGTGCTGTTTTAGTACAAGTAGGCACAACGATGAAATCGGTTTCTGTGATTACTTATAGCCATATGGACACAGGCTTGTGTGGGAGCAGATCCACAATGATTCACTGCTGCAAACGTGCTCATGACACAGGCCCAACCAATTAGCCGCCTCTCCCTCAGGCCAGCAAACAGAACCATCGGGTCCATAGAGTGACAGCGCAAGGATCCGTATTGCATCACCGTGAAATACTCAGGGTTTGTATGTGTCACAGGCCACATTAACCACAGTAAGCTGGCAGCATTGTTTGCCCAGACAGGGCCTATTGTTTGTTGATGCCGACTTGAAGAGATGCATCCTTATAAACAATGACCTCAATATTCCACAGACACACTCTTTATTGAACATGCTCACAAAAAGGCAAACAATTCTCAGGGCGAGTTCAACAAGGACATCAATAGAAGGGATCCTCTGTCCTGCCTTTTTGAGAAAAATATTGTAGTAGCTGTTAGGGCTGCTTGATTTTGGGAAAAATCATAATTACGATTGTTTTGGTCATAATTATAATCACAATTATTCAAAACGATTATCGGTTGAAGTCAAAATTATTCGCCCTCCTGTGAATTTTTTTTTTTTTTAAATAAATATTTCCCAAATTATGTTTACAGAGCAAGGAATTTTAGCAGTATTTCCTATAATATTTTTCTTCTGGAGAAAGGCTTATTTGTTTTATTTTGGATAGAATAAAAGCAGGTTTAAATATTTTAAAAACCTTAAGGTCAATATTATTAGCCCCCTTAAGCAATAAATATTTTTGATTGTCTGCAGAAGAAACTGTTATACAATGACCTGCCTAATTAGCCTAATTAAGCCTTTAAATTGCACTTTAATCGAAATGTTTGTATTTTGAAAAATATCTAGTAAAATATTATGTGCTTTCATCACAACAAAGATAAAATAAATCAGTTATTAGAAATGATTTATTAAAACTATTATATTCAGAAATGGGTTGAAAAAAAATCTTTCCTTTAAATTAAAATTGTGGGGAAAGGGTCGCTAATAATTCAAGAGGGCTAATAACTCTGACTTCAACTGCATATATACAGTTATTTTCCTCCCTGCAAAGCAAAGAGAAACAAATACAATAGAATAAAAAATATGAAACAAACTGTGCTTTAAGCATCTTCACTGTCAGAAAAACACTTTAGCTACAAAAGTCCTTCAGTCAGGAGCAGTGAGGGATTTTCTCCTTTTCTTGTTTGATTAATAAGATGAAATTGATGAAATTTCTTTTTACATGTTTTTTGATTCTCAACTTGTTTGTTTATTACACAAATAAGGGTTAATATGAATAATCTCTAAACACAGCGTTTTGACACCTATTTGACCATTAAAGCGATCATGTTAAGATGACTTTAGATGCGTGTGCTCTGCTAGTCTCAGTGTACAAATGAGACCAAATGCTGACCGCATGCTTGTATGTGCCCCGCACACACACACACACAGAAGCACGCAGTGTCATTCGCGCTTTAAAAAACATGTATGTGCATCCCGTGCTGCAAACGTTAAAGTACAAGCTTTTAGTCATTCTCATGTGAAGCTGAGCTTTGCAGAGCAACAAATGTGTACAACTGGAAAGGGGGTAGCTATATGACAGCTCTAGTAGGCTCTAGGTAGCGCTAGTAGCTATTGCAAATTGGTGTTGCTTAAGTATGTTGGAGTGAACCAACATTATTTACAAGGGCCAGAATACACAAAGGCAATGCCAAATTAGTGCCGACGAAAAGCCAACTTTGTTGTCAGCTCACGCTAGCTCTCATCAGGCCTAAAAAGTTGCTTGTGAACACACCAAATGAATGGCAGCCGTCTGAACCGAGGGTGTGTGTTCTGCACCTGCGTGGGAGGATGTCAGGAGATGCACAATTTCGTATTTTTTGTTATCATTATGACTTTTTACAACAAACAAGCACATGTTTAAATACATTCATAACAGCGATCGTGCTTTACAACCATGCTTTAAAAATAAAATGCTAAAATAAAAAAACACTAAATATCGCTATCTATAAACCATAATAATTACTCCTGTATAGCAGTCCCACAACATTCACTTAACATGTCACTTGATAACACTTGAATAACCTATCAGAAAGGTCTAGTGGCTGAGAATGAGCTTTTAACAGTCTGCTATAATGTTAATGAAGTTTTTGTGCGTTTATAAAGATGAAGATGGCCACGCTGTAAATGCACAATACAGTTATGATCTTATAGCCACCTTAGATCATTATGATAACATAATATAGTTGCCTTCAGTGATTTCCTAGAGATAAATACCAAAAAATAACAACAGGAATAACTACAAAAGACCTACGGCTGGCCATTGTGTTTACCTTCTCGAGAGCAATGACTGTGATTGGTTCTAACATTCAGCGCTGTTCAACGAAAAGTGACACTTACACTGAAGAACGAGCTAATCAAAGCTAATCCATGATAGAAAAGGTGGAGCTATGTAAACACACCATGATAAATGTAATATATTTAGTTTTTCTTGTTTCTGTACTGATATAGACGTCTTTATCTTTAGCATGGTGATAATTAAACAATCATCAATCATTTTAAAAGGAACACTCTACTCCATAAAAAATGACTAACTTTCCCTGCTGTTAAACTGTTGAGTTTTACCATTTTTTAAAATCCAATTAGTCAATCTCAGTGTCTGGAGGGAACTAAGCTTTGCTTAGAAGAGATCATTAAAAGGATAAGACCATTATAAATTCACCTAAAAATTACCAACTTGTTTGGATAATGTTTCTATTTAAAGCTTGACTCTTCTGTATTTACATTGTGTTCCAAGACTAATTCCTAGCAATATATTGGCATAGAAAATAGCAACTTTTTATTTCATTTTCAATCTCCACTGAATGTCTATTCAATCAAAACTCTGATGCATCAAAACATTTATAGAGGGAAAAAAAAGTAAATAAAAGCATGAGCATGTTTGACGCACAGAACCACTGAGGTGCATTCCTGTACATCAAGCAAGCATGTTACAATTTTCACTAAACCAGAGAGAGTAATTTTTCCAAAGTCTTCTAAAGATATATTATGAAGTTGTGTGATGAGAAAGAAAACTTTTATTCAATTATAAACATTTATAAGCAATCATAAACAAAAGCTTAATCATACCAAAACAAACAACATTTTATATGATTTTCTCCTTAGTCTCTTTAAAAACATTTTGAAAGGACTGACTTTCAATATTAAGACCTTTTCAAAAGTCATTTCAGTTGACTTCAATTATTTTCAGTAGAGTAATCTAAGCCTATATTTGGAATGGCAAGGCCAAGTAAAACTCAGTCATCATTAACTCTTTAATGGCTAGGTTATTCTATTTCTGTGCCAATTAGTACTGTAACTATTGACATATTCACATACACTTAACAATTAGCAAATACAAGATATGAAGATGCTAAAGGCATCCATATTCATTAGCTGCTATTCGCTTCTGTAAGACTCAGAGATGTTTGGTTGCCATTTATCATGTTGCATTTTTATAATTCTGCACAGTAATTGAATCAGCTCATTAATTCTCATTCATGTCCCTGACAACAGCGCACAAGAGAAACGTCCTTGAGCTGTACTGTGCTTTTGCCTGTCTTCTGGTTTATCTATTCACTTCTTTTAATGTTTGTAATTAAATCTGTCTCTTCCTCTCACTCCACAGATGTGTTTCTTGCTAGACCTTTCTGTTTCACATCAGCAAGAGCTGACTAGTACATTATCTCATCTATCTTGGAATCCGAAATGTTCAC